>NW_025335349.1:16918006-16923552 GCF_004798865.1 Varanus komodoensis
TAATAATAATAATAATAATAATAATAATAATAATAAAAGGGTATGATTATTGCTCAGTTAAAGCTGAGGATAACAAGTGCGGAAACAAATTATTTTTTATTTTTTTTATTTATTAGCTAACCTTTTGTCAACCTGGAGATTAATATTTCTCTTTCCCTTGCAGAGATGGAATATTTCATTGGAGAAAGTACAGAATGTCATTCATGGGGACTGAACAAGTAAAGCCTAGAGGGTGTGTTTTGAATGCTGCCCAGTAAAAACTCCCACTCCTCAGTCATTGAACATGCTAAGTAATGCAAAGGAAAAGCTGCTCTTTGAAAATGTGCCCTCACAACTGAGGAGAACTGAGCTGTGGGATTTGCAGAATTTATCTTTCAACAGAGATTTCAGTTTCCATTGCTGGGTGTAAGTGGGTGAGGGAAACCCAGGAGATTCCCAGTTCTTAGGATTATGAAAATGTGTTGACAATTTGTGAGAAATGTCTGGTGCATCAGAAGCCAGAGAGGCTGCTAAGTAAGATGGATGGCACTCCAGGATTGCCCTTCCCCATGACTGAAAAGAAGAAAAAAAAAAAAAACAGCAAATGTTACTTTGGGCCACATTAATTGAAGCATCTTTGAATTGTGGTGCTGGAGGAGACTCCTGCGAGTCCCCTGGACTGCAAGGCGATCCAACCAGTCAGTCCTAGAGGAGATCAACCCTGACTGCTCTTTAGAAGGCCAGATCCTGAAGGTGAAACTCAAAAACTTTGGCCACCTAAGGAGAAGGAAGGACTCCCTGGAGAAGAGATACAATAGATGGCAAAAGAAGAAGGGGGCAGCAGAGAAAGAGGTGGCTGGATGGAGTCACTGAAGCAGTTGGCGTGAGCTTGAGTGGACTCTGGGGGATGATGGAGGACAGGAAGGCCTGGAGGAATGTTGTCCATGGGGTCGCGATGGGTCGGACATGACTTCGCGACTAACAACAGCAAAATTGAAGCATCATTTCCAAATCACATGAAGTACTAGTTCCCCTCTGCTCAGCACTGGTTAGCCTTCATCTGGAGTACTGAGCCCAGTTCTGGCCACCACAGATTAAGACAGATGCAGATAAACTGGAAAAGTTTCAGAGGAAGGAAAGAAAACTTATCAGAGCCTGGAAATAAACCCGTTTAGCCTTGAGAAGAGACGACTGAGGGAAATTATGTTAGCACTCTTTGAGTACTTGAAAGAATGTCACAGAGAGGAGGGCTGAGATTTCTTATGGATCTTTCCAGAGTGCTGGACATGGAATAATGTGCTCAAGTTGCATGTAGGCACCCAAACCTTCTGTAGCTCAGACTGCCTGTTTTGGCTAGCCACACATCCTCACCAAAGTAGCCATGCCGGGACACAGAGCAGTTGATGAACAGCAACGACAGGGCGCTGGCAAATAGCCAAGACCGTGGGTCACACAGGAGCAGCAGCTGTCCCGCCGCACGATGCCTGCTATCATTCCGGCCCTGCAGATGCTGTGAGTGCAATTCCGTTATGTGAGTGACAGCAGATTCTCCTTCGGCTCTTCCGCGAAGGAGCAGAAGTTCAAAGCAGGAGCAACAGACCACCAAAACACACATTCAGGGTCAACGCTGATCAATCGATCCTTCTTTTCACCATGCACCAGGCTTCTATTGATTACGCCACAAGGGCATCATTTTCGCTAACCTCTGCAATCAATAGATGTCAGCTAATGAACTCCATCGGGGATGTTGCAGTCTCAGCTGAGGCTTAAGATGGCCATATTGTCTTAGCTACCATAATGTGCAGTGCCTCGCACCTTCATAGCTGTTCACTAAGTTGTTCACGTTTCTAAAGAAGGGGATGGAAATTCTGCAATCCGACTTGTAGCACCATGCTCAAGTTATGAACGAATCTCAAACATTCTTCACTTTTCATCAGTGTATGATTATTTATTTGGCATGGTGCTGTTTACACTGTTGTCTGTCAGGACACAATCCTGAGCTAAACCTGAAGAATGCAATTAACCTGTGGTAACTAACCACATCGCCATAAATGTCTGCGCATGCCTTGGAAATGACTCATCAGAGGCAGAATTGTTTGCATTCTTTGGTTCTGCACATACAACATACAGCAAATGCGTGTAGTCTGGTATTTGCTGCATTTTGTTTTCCCCTTTTCTCCCTTGATGAGATTCTCAGTCTAAATGTCTCGGGGATGAGACTGACAATGTGTGGTAGGTAGCTATTCCAGCCTGTCTGACAAGCAACTCCATCCTGAGCACAATCGTTTGGAACTTACTTCCATAAGTGAAAGAATTTGGGAAGCAGCAGCTTGCTGCCACGAGCTGGGCTTTGCTTTAGGTATGGCCCTAACGTCCCTGTGCTTGCTTTTGCGCCCCTGGAACACCAGCTCAGCCAGGAAATGAATGGTTGTTGCTGTAGACTGACCCACTGTTCTCTTCCAGGAAGAATCTGACCTTGCAAAGGCTGCCCTGAACTTCCTAGCATTTGAGGAAGGAGTGGAAGATGTGAAACAAATAGTAAATTCACTACAGCTTGATAATTTTTAGAATTAAAACTATTATTAGCTAAATTGGCCTAAATTGTACTGAGACTGGAGTGGAAGAAACTTTTCTTCCAAGATCCATATTACCTAAGGAGAAACCTGTGATGCCAGTGGTGCATGGCAGTCAGAAGCAAAGTCAGAGTGGGCCCTGGGCAGGGTCACTCCTTCAGCATAGAAACATAGAAACAGAGCGAGTCAGAAGGAGCCATCTAGTATGACCTCTGGCACCAGCCGGCTCCGCTCATGACATGCCCACTGCTCACGACATGCCCATCTTTGAACAGCTCAAACCAGGGGCCTCAACGACCTCTCGTGGAGGCCCATTCCACACCCTTGGGGTCCTAACTGTCAGGAAGTGCTTCCTGGCATCCAGATGGAACCTTGGCTCCCTGGGCTTTGCTCCGTTGAAGCGCATCCTGCCTTCCTCTGCAGGGCAGAACAGGTCTCTACCCACCTCCATGTGACATCCCCTCACATACCTGTATGTTACCCCCCTCTGACTCTCCTCTTCTCCAGGCTGAAGAGACCCGCTTCCCTCAATCTTGCCTCATATGGCATCCCCTGCAAACCAGCCACAACCTTGTGGCCCAACGTTGCATTGACTCTATAGTCTCACACACAGATTTTACAAGACTGGTATAGTTTGAATACAGGATGTGGACCAGCACTGTGATTTCTTCGTGGTGGCAGAGGTGGTACCAGTAGGATTCTTAAAGTGTTGTCATTGCCCCTCTCTGCAGACTACTATATGAACCCAAAGCTGGTCTGGAAGGTCCTCCAAGTCTCCAGAACAGAGGTGACTCCATTTGACCACTGGGCACCCATAGTTAGCATAATACATGTGAAAGGGGTATATGAAGAATATTGCTATTTATATAAAGTGACACTGGCATCGTTGAGCTTCATGGAAGAACAAATTAATACAAAAATAATTTGGAGTTCTATTTTGGAAGCATGAGCTAACCCCTGAGTTAGCTTAATAGATTATCTATGCACTGACGAGACATGAAGGTGCTATTTTTTATTATTAGTGAAGAAAAAAGCTGGCTTTTAGAGCCAAAAAGAGTTTTATTTATTCCTACTCTAGTTTTGAGCTGGAAAGTGATCCAAAAATACAAATATAATTACAGAAAAAGAAACAATACAAATGCAGACCATTCAAGCAGAGCCAAATAAAATGCAAGCAAACAGCAGGACTGAAATCAAATCCAAGTCAATACTTGGCAATAGAGATTTTTTTTTTCACCACAAATCTTAAAAAAATAATAAAATGGGCCAAATAAGCCATTTGATTGAGGGAATTCCTGAAGTTGAATGATACAGATGTGATGAAAGAGAACTATGATTGGGTTGCCAGAGGGCATTGCTTTTGTTGTTGCTGCTGTTGTTAAGGATGCAATCCTCTCCTAATCCTGTTTAGACAGAAGGTCCTACCATTCCCAGCATTCCTCAGCCAACATGGCTGGCCAGAGAAGGCTAGGAACTATAAGACTTCATTCCTGTCGAAACATTACACCCTGAATAGCAGGCATGGAGGTGAGCAATTGGATTGGGACAGGGTACTGGGGGAAGAGAAAGTCAGGACTTCCTCAAAGGGAGCACCATTTGATAGAAAAACCAGGATACAAAATTCACAATGGCCCAGAGACTAATTTCCAAGTTTAGGCACTCGTCATGGCAGCCACCATGGTCAGGCAAACATACAAGCGGCTTACTGATCCATGTCAACAAACTGGTTGTAGGAGTTCCCATCTGTGAAAGACTGACCTTCCATAAAGCTAATGGTGCTTAATCACCAGACCAGAAGCAACCTGATCCAAAACACATTGAAACCAGGTTGCGAGGAAAATTCATTTCTTTGTAGCTATTATGAGGACAGTAACTAAGCTCAGAGGACACCAGGAATTCGAGGGATTGTCTGTGTGGCAGGTGATAAATAATAAAGAAATGTATCTTGCTAAATAGTGGAGTCCAGGCTCCATTATGCCACTGCAAAGTGCCAATCAAAATGTCAGATTTCTGCCCTTCTCTTTAACCTCACTGGTTGCTAGTTTATTTCCTCTAGTGGGTATCTGGGTAGTTGGGAGTGCCTTCCCATTTAAAAAATGGTGCAGAGACAAAGGATTAACACTCCTTCCCCCCGTGCTATTGTCCTGATCCAACTTGGGGCTGCTGCGGCTACTTTTAACTTTGAATAACGCATCAGGAGACTCACACCTTACAAGTAGGAAATCTGCCAAAAAGTGCATTGACATATTTGTGTGTATTGGACTGAACAAATTCGGAACAAATTTTTATTTTTAAAACACAGTGGTTTGTGAATGTAGCACTGCCATTCTGGAAACAAGATCATCTCATTCAGAACCTAAAAATTTTGACAGCTTTTGCGGGGAATCAAATACCCTGAGAACAGCCCAATGCCATACCCTAGGAACAGCTCAACCAATATCCAGCTCAACCAATATCCAGTTTTGCTAATTTAATGGGTTGCTGTCCAGATTGCTTTGTTTCTTGACAGTATGGAGGCTTGTGAGTATCTAGGCATGCTAATCCAGTTGTTCCTCTTCAGTAGATTAATGAAAATCCCATCCTGTTTCCATCATGACATCTAAAACCAGATGTTTAGTTTGAGTGATATAAAGCTGGAAAGGCTGGTCTCTCCTGCCCATCTACCCTGCTACTTTTCTTAATGGACCATGTTCCACTCTGATCTCTTGAATAAACTGATGGACTGAGAACTACCAGAAGTACAGGCAGGAGTTCAAAGAGGGAGAGGAACTAGAGATCAAATTGCCAACATACGCTGGATCATGGAGAAAGCTAGGGAGTTCCAGAAAAACATCTACTTCTACTTCATTGACTATGCTAAAGCCTTTGGTTGTGTGGATCACAACAAACTGTGGCAAGTTCTTAAAAAGATGGGAGTACCTGACCATCTTATTTGTCTCTTGAGAAACCTATATGCGGGTCAAGAAGCAACAGTGAGAACTGGACACGGAACCA
>NW_025335349.1:17670839-17685931 GCF_004798865.1 Varanus komodoensis
TTAAGCAGTATTTTAAATGTTAATATTATTGAATTTTATTTGGCCAGGGCGGCTTGTTTTATAGTGTATATTTGTATTTTATTGTATATATTTTAAAATGTTATTTTAAATTTTTTGTTGTAAGCCGCCCCGAGGCTTCGGCGAATGGGGCGGCATAAAAATGTTTTAATAAATAATAAATAAATAAATAAATATTTTCGTAACTCCCTTTGGTCTCCCTGTGAATATTAACTTTCCTCTTTATTCCTTTGAGTTCTTGGTTGCTTTTTTCCTTTTACTCTTCTCAAGGCCCTTCAAGGGTCCTTTAGGAGCATCTTTTAGACCACCTTCCTTCCTTCAGTAGTTTTATACAGCTACTTCAGTAGCATGAAGACTTCTTTTAGGTACTTCATTTACAATTTGTTCCTTACAATGACTATGATAACCAAGATACAGTTGCAGAAAAAACTAACTCGTTGGCTAACTGACTGTAGCAGTCACATTTCTTAAGACTTTATTATAACAATTCATTCCGCAACACAATTTCCTTGCCCTGCCAGAATTCTATCTAGTGCTATGAAACTATAAATCTGCATTAGAAGGGGACAAACAAGTGAGGAAATATAATAAGTGAATCAAAGCTATTAAGTGGGATACAGCTTTAATTACAGAATGAAAAACTACCGGTGCCATGCTAAATTTGAGAAATAAAGATCCAGACAGCAATTTGCAAAAGGCCAACATTACATTACTCAACCAGTCACAAACTAATACATATATAGCAACTGAATGTGGAGGTTTGGCTATTATTTTTGGGTTATAAAGACCCTCTCCGCTCTCCTGTCATATCAACATTGATATGACAGGCATATCAATGTTGTAGAAAACAGTGTAATATAGTGGAAAGATAATTTACAGCTAAGGAGAATATCTGTCATTTGTATCATGCTATTTTTAGCCTCAGGTAATGGCCATTTACAAATTAGGAAATGTCCACACTTTGATATGAAAGTGTGTTTAAAACAATATTTTCACTTCCTGAGACACATGTTTAAAAACTTACTTATTCAGGGAATGGCTGAGCCTCCCCTATGAAAAAAATTATAAAACCTTATAATACTGAAAGGTAGAGTCTTATTTCAAAGAGTTAACATTACTGCTATATAGAAGTTGACAGAGCTGGTATGGCTTATTGGATAGAGTACTGGTGAACAACTTGCAGGCAAAAAAATCTGGAGGCTACAACTCCAGTCAGCTCAATGCAGCGTAGTCAATGGGAAGGGACTATGGGCACTGCAGGCCAAAATGTTTGGATGGCCACTAATTGCCTGCCTCTAGGATAGTGTATTAGCCAGTACAAAATGCAGGTTTACATCCTCACTCACCTGTAAGCTCTCTGGGTTCCCTTGTGCTCATAGTCTAAACTTACTGCACAGAGTTGTTCAGAGGATGAAGGCAGGGGGAGAGCAACAGGAAAAATCTGATGGAGTGCATACACTCCTGCCAGTTCTTTTTGCTTTGCCAATTCTGTTCCACAAATACTCCTTGCAGCTTGTGCAGCAGCAACTGTGTGCTTTCAACAACCCCAAATGAGCAGAAACATTTCTTTGGGGGTTTTCCCTAGGCAGAACTACATCTCCCTTGCATAAGCAGTGAGTCCCATTAGCACAAGAGAACTGGTGGGACCTACTGTTTGCAGAGGGGAATTGGTGGGATGCAAAGGTATCAGTAGGGGTGTAAGCACCCCACTACGTTCTGATCCATACATGCCAACTTAAGCCCTTTGGAAGAAAGATGTGATAAATATGGAACTAACAAGAGTTCCTCTTAACTGTACTCCTGAGACTATTAATAACTCCTTATGCATCATTTTCTGAGTTACTACAGAAAAAATATTGCACCACGAATACAAGTCTAGTCAACTGTTACTCCTTCAGAATTTTTTTTTTTTTAATTAACGAAGAATCAAAAATAGTGAATAGGGAGGAGAGCGGAGGCGAGGGGAGGGAACCTTTTTATTATGCTATACTACTTTGGGCCAAAAGTGATGCACAGCCTTAACAATCAATAAGCCATGAGTAGACACACTATACCCACTGATCTCATTTCCACTGTCACTTCAGTGGAATGAATGAGTGTGAATCCAGCTGCATGAACAAACCAAAGTTTGTTAACTACGTACAACCTATAAAAGAACCCACAGTTTATTGATGGATTGTGAACTCTTATCAGAAAAGCACAGAACAGGATACCAGCTTCCAAATAAAAGTCAATGTTTTTACTAGCTTCTAAAAGAGTAAAGGAAGAGAAAGAAATGCTGAGCTCGAGGACAAATGTCTACAGTAAGGCTGCCAGTCTTGAAACATACATACATTCACCCACGTAATTCCACATTTATCATTGACAATATTTATATACTGCTTTTCATGTAAAACAAATCCTGAAATGTTTACAAAAGAATAAGAATGAAACAAACAATGCTTCACACAAATGTGTGAGTAGTTATGAAGTTGATAGTCATGACTGGGGGAATCCAAAGCCAAGAGAGATGTTTTCAATAAATGTCCAGAATGTGCAGCAGGTCAGAGAGGAGATCATTTTATGGGTGGGCCCTACTTCACAGAAGGCCTGTACAGAAATTGGCCGGCTGCCTCACAGGGCCTCACCTGAAGATCCTGCTCATTGGGGAAGTTGACATATAGTGGGGCAGGCAAATTTGGGAGGCCAGGAGGGCATTTTCACCCTCCAGAATCACTTGCACATGCAAAAAATGGAGGGGGAGTTTTTTTTATAAATGGTGTCCAGAGCCACTAGAGAGTGTCCAAAAGCTCGATATTGGCTTGCTTGCAAGACAAGGACGACAGTTTTCGGATTCCAAAAGTTTCTAGTTTGCTCAGGGGCCTAAATGAGGCAGTCATTCCTTGGAAGGGGATTTGGTTAGGGGTTCATATACCAATATTAATACCTTAAACCCAGCTCAGTAGCAGACTGGCAATCAATGTAGATCCTTTAGCACAGGCATAATATATCCATGGGAAGGCACCCTGGTCAGTAATCCGCTGCATGCAGCTTCCAAACTAACCTTGAGGTTGCCAGTACATGGATCAGCAGCCAGGCTGTCCCTGCTGTGTAGCTGGCATACCAGCCTAAACTCCTGGCCCTGGAGGTCACTTGGGTCTCTAATGACAGTGATGGAGCTAAGTAAGGAAATCAGAAGAGTCTTAGAATGATCTTTTGAGAATCATTATGATGAAACACGGCTGAAATGTGGAGCCACACCGATGGCCCAACTCCTGGCATCAGGCACAGTGTTGGGCACAGTGCAGTATGTTCATAGGCTGGCATGGACTGCCTGTAGTGAAGAAGTTAAGGCCCCATTGGTGAGGGTGCTCAAGGAGAGACTGAACATGCACATGGTAGGCATGTTGTAAGCGGAGCTGGCTAGGGCTGGGGATCAGACTAGATGGCCCGGGAGGCCCCTTCTGACTTGCTTTGTTTCTATGTTTCTACACTGTCCATTTCAAGCCTAATGAAAAAGAGAGGAAACTGCATCAGATAAGCAGCATTTTCTTACTGCAAGTTTCCCCGCTATTGCTAAAATAGAAGAATAGGAATTAGATCATGATGCAACTTTGCCACTGTTGCCTTCTAATACCTAAGAAAAATCTACAATGGCCTCATTGGTACTATTTCTGTAAACCCTGTATTAAAAATGCAATAGTTCAATATGTGAATTAATGCCTAGAATATCTTAGATGGTCTAAAGCTCTATTTTATTTCCAGTGAATTAAAAAAAAAATAAAGCCACAATTGTTTACCAGTGAAGTTACAAAACATCTTGCACTGTGACCATGATGCTGAAACCCTGTCATGAAAAGTAAATCAATCAGAAAGTAAGAGAGAAGAGGTAAAAAGAAAAGACAGTAATTGCCAGTTCCATGGGTAGCAGTCATTTTGCTTGCTTCTGCTACACCATTAACAGAAGCAGCAGCACCTCTGCTTCATCTATTGGTAGGACCTGCCCTCCGTTTTTCTGCTTCCCCTCCAACAACATGGGAGCTGTGCTGCTTCTCTACATTCATGCTTGCCCCATGAAATGACTGTTCTTTGTAAGAGAGCAATTGAACAAGCGACACCACCACACAAGCAGCCATTATCATGAAGTGTCCAGCTCACCATTATTTTTTTCTTTTTTTGAGAGAAATGATGCAGACATGTGCTCTATCAATAGCAGATCTAGGGCACAAGTGGACAAAAGAACAGGGAGAGATTGGGGTAAAAGACAGAGGCTGTTCCTGGAATGGTGGAATAAAAGAAATGCCTCCCACCATCATACAGGAGGGGGAAAATTGTTTGCATAGCAATTTACCCCCCAAACATTTGGCTGAGGACCTTCAGTTGAAGAACAGAAAAGTCCTGTGCAGCAGAAAAGGGTGTCTTAATTCTTCATATAGTTTGAAAAACAAAATACTCAAACCAGTCTGCAAAGAACAACTACAGATCATAAGATAGCAATCTATTTTTCAGTCACACAAAGAACATGGAAGCAGTCAATACCACCGTATTGATCCCTACAAAAAGTGGAAGAAAACATAAAGAGGGTCTAATGACAGTTATTTCCTTCCATTCTGAGTAAATGAATATGCCTCTTGTGAAGATAGGGTTTTGCCCAAAAAAGATCCATTTATTTAAGGTGGTCTTTTGACTCAAAATGTGCAAACACATACATAATCATGATCTGGCCCAAGAAATAAGCATAAAAAATAGATTTAGTCATGCCTACAGTCTAGATGTTAACACGATGTGCACCTCTATTTTTAAGAGACTTTTACAGAATAAATAGAAGCATGTGTCTCATAAGGCCTAATTGGCATCCACAGTAGCTGGTAACAGCTTAATTGCATTTTCTGTGTGTACTGCATTAAATATACAGCCCCTGCACCAAGAGTATGGGCCTGAATCACATTAGAAGTTTCCATCTTCGCTTTCGCTCTTGCAGGCAGTTAATTTCAAAGTAAAATATAAGACTGCTTGGAGCAGACACTACCTATTTGTAACAGCTATGCATAATATTCTCCAAATCCAAGGCTGATTTATATTCAAGGAGTGATCACAGCATAGACAGCTAATCCAGAAGGCTCAGCATGACTAAGGCTTGTGATGACAAATGTTCATTTTGCGAAGCTAGGACAGGCCTTCTGTTAAAGCTTTCTACCTGTTTTTTGTCCCATTCCAATATCAACTTTTATTGGTAAGACCAAATTTTGTAGGGCATATTCTGAAGCAGGGGAAAGCAGTTTAAAGAGATACATTTGACTTATAGCAAGATCAGATAGCTAAGGCCTGAAATAATAATAAGGAAAAGGTGCAGCGCAGCTTTAAAAGCATGTCCACATGATCCACAAAGATAAGCTGTGCTGTCAAGCACTGGGTATGTCATGTCTAATAAGCCATCAATCATATTTCATGGCCCTTGTTTATTAAGGCTGGCAGTTAACCAGAACAGGGTATTTTGAGAGGGTGCCCCACCTACGGAATGCGCTCCCCAGAGTGGTCCGCCTGGCGCCGTCGTTATTTGTTTTTTGGCGCCAGGCCAAGACCTTTTTATTTAAAAGTTATTTTAATTGTTTACTTATGAATTGTATATATAGGATTTTTAGGTATATGCCGAAATGCTTCCGGCTTTTTAACTCTAATTGTACAAATTGTTTATTTATGTTTGTTTATTATTGTTGTAAGCCGCCCCGAGGCTTTTTGCAAATGGGGCGGCATAAAAAGGGTTTAAATAAATAAATAAATAAAAGATTTAATTAACCCTATCTTGGGCTACTGCAAAAGCCACCAGGCAGCACATTCTTCCAATGTTTACAGGCTGGAAACAAAGCTACTTTTATTAAGTTTGTATCATGTCTTTCTTCTAAAGTGTCTGTGGATCCCCTTCACACACTTCTTTCCTTGAAATTGGGATGTGTATAGTTCATGAAGAAAGTGCCTAGCTTGGCAAGCATGTGAAGAAGCCATTCCTCAGGCACACTTGTTTCCTGTGTTGCTGGGCATAAGTGGCACATGAAAGGAAGAGACCTAGCAGGGAATGACTCCTGCAAGCACCAACCAAGTCCGCTTTCTGTGCAGAGACATACAGCACCATGGGTTGCTCTACAGGGGTAGATGATGCCATGGAAAAGGAAGGGACCCTTCTCCTTGATGTCATCCAGCCTCCTGGAATGGCACTGGGGAGGCGGGGAGAACCACCTGGCACCAGGAGTAATAATGGGGCAAACCCTATCAGAATCCATCCCTCCAAGTATTTGCAGGCTTCCTCTTGTGCCTGGTCTTCCAAAGTAAGCCAAGAGGAAGTCTGCAAACACCTGCAGGCCTTCTTTGGCATCAGCAGCAGCTGCCCAAATGGCAAGCGCACTTGGCTGAAAAAGGGCACTGCTTGCATAGTGCATGGGGCTCGATTCTTGGTGACTCAGGTTTGCGTCTAAGTGGACCCAAGTGCAGGGAGCCAAGCCCAGGGTATCTGACCAATTCCTCCCCCTCAATGGATTCCTCACACATCACTACCGAGGAGCTAAAAAGGTTCCCTGTGCTTGCTCTAAGACAGTGTTTGTTGTGGCCAAGAGTGCTATAATAGATGATCCAGGGCAACCCTCATTTTCTAAATTATTATTACTTGCATTTCCTGGTGTGCTGAAGGAAGAACCCAAGTAATCCAAGTCATAGTCTTACTGGCTATACTTTTATAGTGGCCAGCTTCTTCCAGCAGTGAAACATTAGTCTATCTTTGAAGATGGGTTAGCCTGTAGAATTAAAACAACAACAACAGCTCTAAACACAAAAATTCTTTAGGCTAATCCCATGACAAATGAGTTGACTATGCTCTTGACTTCCAGAGCTATACTTTTTGGAAACTATATTAATATCCTGCATTTTTTACTTTTAATGAACGCAAGGTGGCTTGCAATCCTTCTCAATCTTATCCCCACAACATTGTTGTTATCATCTTAACAATAACCCTACGAGGAAGGTTTGGGTGAGAGTCTGTCACTGGCCCAAAGTCACCATTTAAGTTTCATGGCTGAGCAGGGACTAGAACCTGGAGGTCCCAGATTCCCAGTCCCACACTCTAACCACTGTGCCACGCTGGCTCTCAAAATTTAAGCAGACAACACAAGAATCTGATCCCAAATCTGTTTAGACAGAAAAAAATCCTATAACTCCCAGGATTCTTCTGGCCAGCCATTCTGGACGTGGCATTCTCAGAACTGTAGAACTTTTTGCTGTATAACTGTACGTAGGACTGTACTACAATCCTATGCCTATTTAGCTGGAAGTAACTCCATTGAACCCAGTGAGATTTATATTTGAGTATACACACATATTTTTGCACTGTAAACATGGTATAATTTCAAATGCCTTACGCGTCCAATTTTAGAGACACAAATGTAACTAAAACCATCAGTCATTTTAAGCATCTAGCTTAAAAGGTGCCAAGGTACACTTTTTGAAAATTTGACAAACAGGTATTAAGAACAAAACCATTTGCATCCCGCTTGTCTTCCCTGGTTGCTAACTGGTAATTATTTGATCACTATACATAAAAGAGAAACCTGCTCCTTTCATGAACATGCATTCATGGCTTGTTAACTAGGCTAGAAGCTCTGTTTCTGTCACAATTATCTTTGTACATGATTCCCCCCCCCCCCGCCCCAAATAATGAATGGCAGCAACCTTTCGGATTAGATGCAAACAAGATGAGTTGTTATTCCCGCACACAACTATTTAACAGGAAGAAAAAGAACTAAGTGCACTGAAAATGAGTCATGTAAAAGTGGCATTAGTATGCAACTGGGAATTCTATGGTAAGCAAATGACCTTTATTCAGAAAATTGCCAAACCTAATAGCACACAAAAGATCAATTAGTTCCTCTATCAAGGAGGGAAAAAAAAGGGGGGGGGGTAAAGCCTCTACAGCTATAACTAAAATGAATTAGTAGTAGATGTTTTGACTGACTATGTTATTCTTTGAAACAGCTGCAGACAGCTTCAAAAAATCCAGGAAGGTACAGCCCCGACATAATTGACCATAAAAATGAAAAACTACTTCACTAGTTCCAAGAATTGTCAGTCAATACAGTGTCGTGTTGGGGAATATATACCTGCTTGTCTCATACAGGAGACTGTATTCTAGTATTTGACTAGAAGCTTAAAAATATCACTCTTCTCCCTAGCCAGGCTGTTTGAAGTGATTTGGGGCTATTAACTTGATTCAGAGCAAAGTTCTGGATTAAGTCAAAACAGTTACAACTACAAATATTGAAAAAGCTCTTAAAAGAGTACAGAACTTGTCAATAAAAGATGCCTGAAACAATTTAAGAACTGACAAAGTAAAGGCCATGTGTATCTGCTGATGGAATTCCATTTTTATTTTGCTTAAGTTACTGGAACTTTCTATTTAAATGTGGTTTTAAAAAAAACCCTTTTTTATAATGTGAGGTATTTTAGATTGTATTTTAATGGATTGTTGTAAACTGCTCAGAGGGTTTCAGCTACTGGGCAGAATAGAAGTTAAATAAATAAGCAAGCAAGCAAACAAGCAAGCAAGCAAAGGAAACCACCAAAAGCACCCTGTCTGGACTTACTCAATGTAGTAAGTTCTGATGGCAGGCAAATGAGCAGAGCCTTCAAAGCCAATCTTGAGACTTCTCAGACTGAGCAGTCTTTCTTGTTCTCAAACCACTCAGGGCTTTACGGTACCTGCCAGCAGCCACTGTACCTCCAGTTCATCTAGAACAGATTTCAGCTTGTTTGCCTTTATCCATCCCAAACCTATTTCCAGACACCTGATCAGAATCCCTTTAACTAGTAGATGGAAATAAGACATAGAGCTGCATCTCCTTTACATACTGATGACACTTGCTTCTTTCTAATTTCATGCAGATATTAAAAACCATGAGGGGAAAGACGGAATCCTGAGGTATCCCAACAGTAGTCTCCTAGCATCACCTGAGTTCGTCCTTCCAAAAAGAAAAAATAGTCACTGTAACACTGTACTTTTCAGGGCTATTCTGGCCAGAAAGGCAGCATTCTCAGTGGTATCACAAAACAGGTCCAGGAGTACCACCAAGGCTGTGCTCTCACTTTATTTATTCCCTAATCAAGAGCAGATAGGTGAGTTGAGTGGATTATTAACACAAGGATGCAATCTTGGGCGTATTTAGACAGAAAAAAGTCCTACAACTCCCAGCATTTCTCAGTAAGCCAAAGAGAAAAAGAACCATTTTGATATTAGTAATCAAATGATAAAGGAGTAGAAGAATATAACCTTTTACTTACCACATGAGTGATGTTCAAGCTGTTACCATCAAATCTGCACAAACTTGTACTGTCTTCAAGAAAAATGTCACATTCTTCCAGCTCCTGAGCATTACATGGAGGGTTCTCTTTGTTAGGGTCTGGATTCTGAAACCAGAGTATTATTTTATTTAGGTTTCTAGGCTCTCCAAAAAGTCACGAAGAACACAAAAATACACTCTGAAAAAATGAAAAAGATAACTATAGGATAGGAAGTTGGAGGTGATGAATTATCTTAAATAGCCAAACGTGCTCACCACCCAAACAAGGAGTTAGATTAGTAAGGAACTGGAGCAACGTAGCTTCTTAGTTGCATGTGCCACCAACCACTGTTGGATTGATTTTTGTTACATTTATATCCCATCTTTTCCTTAAGGAAGCACACGTGATTCTCCTCCTTTCCATGTTATTCTTTAACAGCTCTGTGAGCTTCATGGCTGGGTGGGAACTAGAACCCAGGTTTTTCTAGACCAAGTCTGACAGTCTAACCACTAAACTGGCTTTCTTGGATGCTACGCTGCCCCCAAAAGGCAACCACAAAATAAAGCAGAGCTACCTAGGGGTTATCTAGGAAGCTAGTAGGAAAAAATGGTGGCCTAATGATCCAATAAATTGTTCCAATTTATTAATTAGCCGAGGCAGTAAAACTTATCATTTAAGTTGTTTTGATGGTGCTACATTAAAATTCTGATGACACAATCACATCATTTGAACTAGCTCAATGGTCACTACTCCATCCTAAGGCATTCAGTTCTGACAGAAAGGATCATAGACTTATCATGGAGAATATGCACTAAATACAATAACCTGAACTCTTTAAGTGTTATGAAGCCAATATAAGATTGGAGAATATACAACACATGTATGAATGGTGATATATATTTGTTGCACATTCAAACCAAGATTTGATAACAAATATTGACTGAGTTCGCATAAAAGAACAAGCCAAGCTATGGGTTGAACCCAACCATGGTTTATTAACCACAAACAACTTATCAAGACAAACCATAGTACATAACTGTTTCCTCTGTGATAACTTTTATTATTTATTTCATTATGAGTTCGCCCAATAGCTGAGGTTCCATGGACAGTTTCCAAAAGTTCTACAGAAATTAATAATAAAACCACAGCATTTGCAAGTAAATGAGCATAGAAGTGTAGCAGATTTTTAGGGTGTAAACTCTCCCCAAACTCTGTGCTCAAAACACACAAATTAGGTCAGAGAATGGCAGAAGGTAACTGTGTGAACCCCACAGTGTATAATGCTGAAATGAAGGAAGCTTGAGGTAACCAAGAAAATATTTTTGTGGGGAATGACTGAAAGTTCTTTTCAGTTCTGGTACTGTAAACAAAGCCTTGGGCACAATTCTTGCATTTGAATGGTATGTCTTTTGCAGCAGTCACAGGGTGGGAGTTCCGGGGGTTCTAATACAAAGCAAAATTAATCCTTTAAGCCTCAAGTTTACACAGACCTGTTTTAAGTGCAATTTTATCTAAAGTATTAAAAAAACAGTCTTCCAAATAAAACTAATCACTTGTTACAAATCAACCTTTGTTTAAATCCTGGAGCATTTAAATTTTACTTCCATCAAATTAGTTTTTTGGTTATGGGAATCAACTGCATGGTCATGGACTTTCTTTTCCACATTTAAACCAAAGGGAATCTCATAAGCATTTATTCATTTGAAAATAACATTTCCATAATCTGTTGACAGATGGAAAATGAGAGAAAAATCTTTCCTTAATAGGCAAATATTTTCATATTTCATATGACTGAGATATGGAGGCAGCAACTTCCCTAGTAAGTCAAATTGTATATATAGAAATTATTTGAGGCTGCCATAAGGTAGATGATTAGATTTTTCCAGGCTTATTTAGTCAATAATTAATGTTCAGCCTAGCTCTGCTAAATCTGTTTGCTACAGACAGAACATTTCAGACACTAAATTAAAATAAATGAAAGGTAAAAGTCATAAAATTCAGCATGCAAAATAAATGCTAGCTCGAATACAATATCCATTTTAAGTGCTAAAGGGCTTTGCAACAGGAAAAGTATTTTTTCTGTGAAATACTCTCCTCAATGAAGGCCATGAAGCTAGCTCTGTATTGGCTTGTTTGGAGGTCCTAGAGCATGTATTTCTCTCATGTGCTAACTGCTATTATTACTTATGTGGGTTGTTGCATGTCAGACATACCATGAGAAGGCAGGAGTCGGTACAATCATGTTAGGAAAAGTCAAAGTAGAAAAAGGGGAAGGCCAAATATGAGATGGGTCAATTCCCTAACAGAAGCCACAGCCTTGAATTTAGAAAGCTAAGCAGGGCTGTCAAGGACAGGATATTGTGGAGGACATTCATATGCTTGCCATTATTTATTGTTTGTTTACTGATATTATTGGTTTTATTGTATTTGTTGATTTTATGGTATTGCATTGTGACACTGATTATATGTAAGCCACCCAGAGAGCCTATAGCTAATTGGGTGGCATAGAAATAGAATGAATGAATGAATGAATGAATAAATAAATGGGAGATGACTTGATGGCGTGTTACAACTACTATTACTCAAGCAATATGATTAAGCAATTGTTTACTTTCACTCTTAACAGCTTTACTAAAGAAATATTTCCTTGCGCAATCTAACAAGGTGGGGTTGTGTGTGTATGTGGGTGTTATGCTGCATATACCAAATAGACAAAATGGTCTCTTTTAACAAATGTAATATAAATAAGGCTTTTTTAAACACCAGAACTACTTTTGTATGCAGTATTTTAAATTACATAGAATTCTTCAGGAGACTCCACTTATTGTCAGAAAGAATTCTGCTCAGGTCAAAAGTTTGAATACTGCTGTTCCAAAAGAAGTTGAGCAATTAATATGGTACAGTTGTTCAGTTTCCCACAACCCCTACAATCCTACAAGTCCAGGATTTGACAATATCTAAAATATGCAATTACATGAAATATAAAATGCATTTTCTCCCACAGGATGCATAATCAAGACCATTCAGTGCAGAACAGTTCCCTTCCACCTATCTGCAGCCACACTGTCAAAATAGAAAAAGATGACATTTCTACCCTTTACATGCATGTTTATAGGTGAAGAATTGCTACTTCTTAATGGCAATAATGCTTGGAAATATGGGTACTGTTTTTTCTAGTCTATACATGGTAAAAAGTCTGTGTTCTAAATGCATTTTCACACTCAATTCTAAACACAAGCACATCCTGTCTCCCTTAGTGTCTCGTTCCCAAAATCAGGGGCAAGAGAGGCACAGGGAACAATTCTTTGGATAAAAATAGGGAGCTTACAGAACAATGGCCCTATTTTCATTTGTGAAATGCTGGAAGACATACTTGCTTAGTCTTTCCTCAAACTGTTAAAGAAAGCTTCAGCCTACAAATACTTAATGTCACAGTACATTTGTTAACCTTTAAAGCTGTCACGGACACTCTCCTCATAGCAGCGTCAGCAATGCTTGGAGTCTTGGAAACCGAAATCTTAAATCATCTTACTTCCTTTTTTTTTTTAACTAGTAAAAAAATTACTGGAGAAAGAGACATTATCAAGATCACTGCAGGGCCATGTTATACTAAGTTACCAAAACCCAACCACCTGTTCCTACAAGAGTCTTAATATAGCACAATCAGCACAGGCTTTTGAGAATAAGATACAATTTATCATCCAGTGCTATAATCAAGGCACTCAGCTTGTTACTTACTTAGATACAGCTAAAAGCAAATCTTTATTAAGTATCTGTGGCCTAAATTATGGGAAAGAAATGGATGCTACCAATAACAGCAAGCTTCCCTTCCCCTGTCTGAAATGTGTAGTTGCGGGTTTCCCCACCCACATTCCACATCACCAGGTTGGCTGGGGAGCAGGAAGACGCACCACAGTGGCCTTAACCTGTATTTCTGTAACTACTGATTATGGACAGAGGAGTGAGAACTCAAAGCAGCATTGGTGTTATTAACAGCTCATCTTTGTCCTCTCATCAAGTTTGATGCTATTTTGTTTGAAGAACAGAAATAAAATAGACCAGACTTATTTTATAAATCAGTTGCATAATTTCACCAGACAGATTAGCATTAACAGAATACAGTACTATTCAAAGTCACCTTTCCTTATCTACTTTGGAACAACCACAATAGGAGGAGAAAGAAATTGTGGCTTTCATAGCAAGCAATTATCTTATTTTATCCAGACTTTATCTGTGTTATATTTAACAGAAAAAATTCATGCTAAGAGGTGGCATTCTGATGAGCAAGATCAGTAACACACCAGTTTCTGAGACTGTGATCCTGGGTATACTCCCTAGGGAGGAACACAGATTTATAGGACATCCCTCAAGAGGATTTGCTTGAGTGAATATACACAAGGTTATACTGTAATCTGATACATCTACATTTGCTTATCTTAACATCAGGGGCTTTCTTTTGTAGACTTTACCATTTCTTCAGAGGTAAGATGCATTAGCCGCTCAGCTACTGCACTACTCTGGGCTGGGTCCATGATGAATTCACCACGAGAGTCACCAATGATCAGCTCTGGCCACAGCAGTCCTTCTTCCTTCTTAATCAAAGAAATATCCAAGCTAGAAAGAGACAACAGAAACAAATATTGGTAAACCCAAGAGATGTTATACTTATCATTTAGAGCTACAACTTTTAGGGTGCAAAGCTATGCATGTTTAGGTGGGGGGAAAGCTGGCATGATGCTCTTGGGCGTTATCTTATCACAATGTCTTTAAGCTCCCAAATGCTGCTGCTTTTGCATCATCATCATCTGGCTTGATGGACTTTTTTTCCTAGCTTAGAACACCTTGGAGAAAGAAGGACAGAAAGAGAAGCTTCAGTCCAGTTCAGTGATGGCGAACCTTTTAGAGACCAAGTGCCCAAACTGCAACTCAGAACCACTTATTTATCGCAAAGTGCCAACAATGCAATAAAACCTGAATTTGCTGACCAACAGCACAAGGGGGCAATGTTCCACTGACCACCAGCTTTTGGCTGGCCCTGAAAAAGGCATCTGCGTGTATTTTCTACCTTTCCTACCTTCTGCTAAAATCACAGTCCAAGCTAATCCCTGGCAGCTCACTGACCGGCCATGCGAAAGCTCGAAAGCTCCGCAAGTCCTGGCTAATGAGTGATGTTGCTGCCTGGAGCCCTTAATCTTTCGGAATATGTGCATGGCTGCTGGGGCGATCGCAGAGAGGGCTCTGCATGCCCCTTCGGGCACGAGTGCCATAGGTTTGTCATCACTGGTCTAGTTCATGTCCTGGCTGCTCCAGTATTCTTCATACCCCACCTACTGAATCATTTCAAGGTTCCCTTCCAGACACTGGAGAGCAGTCAGTGCATTTTTTTTTTTCATGCCAAATGCATGGGGGTGGGGAAAGAGCCTAGATTTTGGCTCTGAGGTAGAAATGCCCTCTCTGATCCTGGATTTAGAATTCCTTAGGCCACAGGACTGCTCCCTCCAGGCAAAATCGTATTACATGTGTTTAGGCAGAAAAATGTCTTACAGCTCCCAGTATGACCCAGCCAGGCAGTTAACAGACTTTCCTGCTAGCAGCTGTGGGGCTTTTATGTTTAAACATGCATAAGATTGCACCTTTAGTTAATTGATCAGATTTAATCTAATTGAAATACTTTGGTTAACCTAGAAGATGCCCCAATTACTCAGTATGTACCTTTGCACACATGTACATGTATGAATATGCAATTTAATTAGTTACAAAAGCTACAGATGGCA
>NW_025335349.1:17686031-18176919 GCF_004798865.1 Varanus komodoensis
ATGAGTTAACACAAAAATGAAGTGCTGTTTCCAAGATGCCATCTGTAACACATGCATGTATATAAAAATTAAGTGTTTCTTTTGAATTATTTTTTTCTCATATGGAAGATCATACAGATACAATCAACTAATTTCCTTAATGGTGCAACAGACCTGTCAACATGCTTTGACTACATCTATAGCATGATTTTCAGATGCCGTATGAACATATTAATTCCACTGTAAAATAACAGTAACACTGGAAGCTATCTAACAAAAATTAGATCACTGATCAGTGTTGTCTACCCGCTACTGCCTGGAAGTAACTCCCCAGGACTTTTTCCTTTGCTCTACCTGGAAAAGTCTATGATTAAACTGGGACCTCCTACATGCAAAACCTGTGATCTGCCAATGAGCTACGACTCTGTTTCTGAGCAGCCATTAAACTGTTTCCAATGATTGTCCTTGTTCAGTATACCAAGGTAATAACAACGAGCAATCATAGATTTTAAATGCAGGTACAAAATTTAACATTCAGGTAATTTCCCATGTTCACATATGATTTTAAAATAGGTTTCTTGCACAAATGGCTCTGGAGATAAGCTTAAAACAGGGAATAATTCTTTAGTTAATCCCAGGTGAGTTCACACAGCTAAATCCCCATGCAATAACCTTCAGGAAGATACAGGAGAGCCAATGAGCTCATATCCAAGAGGAAGTCTGTACAAAAAGCAAGAGCATTGTACAGACAAAAAATCCAAATTCTTCTCCAAAGTAATCCCCATTTTGTTTGAAAGTAGGATTCAATTCTGCAAGTTAAGTTGAAGCAAATGTTACTAGTTGGCACAGCTGCAAATTTAAACAAGTAGTGTGGACACCACTAGAAAAAGCTGCAACAGGGGACAAGGCTTATTACAAAATGGCCTGGACAGTCACTAAGAACAGGTTACCTGCCTAAGAAACTTAGTACAAGGCATAGGCTCTATTGGAACAAAACGAGATCAATTCAGCAAGTCTGAAAACTGTTTTCTAATTTATACAGTGTAACTCTTACATGTATAAAAAGCAGCATTCTCAAAGGGGACTACATTTCATGAAGATCTGAGTAAGGTGGGATACCTGCTCTAGGAGAATAGAGAATAATCATCAACATATGCCCTGTGTATTGCTTTAACTATAGAAAAAAGGAGCAGTTGGGATCCCAAGATGCTTTTGTATAAGTAGAAAGCATGTCAACATGTCCAAGGGCCACGTCTTTTATTTTTGCTTATCCCAGTTTTTCTGGCTCACCTTCCCATAACCCACCCTGTTCTTGGCTGAGGACATAGCAGAAACAGTGCTATACAAAAATCACAACTTGGTCCCCAGGCCTCAGGAAATGGGTTTTGGGGACTTGGAATAACTGACTGAGGGAAGGTAGAAACAGAAAAAGTCTGTTCCATGAACAAAATTCTCTTCTGTGAGCAGAAAAGATGTTCAACTATAACCCAGGGCTCATAACTCCTGCAATGTGAGCAAATGTAACAAATCCACTTTTAACCTCCTAATTCATTGAGTTCTAAATGGAACATGCTGCTGGTCCTATCTTTATATGGTAATGCCATCTGATTTCAAATGGGCCTTGCTTCAAAGGCACATGAGTAGGATTGTATCACTGAGCAACAGCATGGCCTAAAGCAGATGGGTTTCAAAAATATATATTTGCTTCTCTCTCTAGTTCACTAGAGGCCATCTGGGTAATCACACTCTTCTCAAACCTGAGGTGCACTGGAATGCCAAAGCTTACTATGATGCTACCCAACTGTCTTACCACTTTTTTGCAATCAATTGCTAATTCACCAACAGAGTAAGAACATCCAGCTATGGCTGTACTTGTGCCTAAGCCCTTGGAGAAAACAGCATTATATGAGTTTTCCATAGGAGATAGTGTATTTCTGCTACACAGGCTGTGTAGCAATGCAGGGAAGCCTAGCTCAGCAGAAGCTTCTGAGTAGATAATATTTCAGTTTCACATTGTGTTCTAGAACACGGTAAGCTGTATTCTACCAAGCCTGATAGTCCATATACTTTAGTATTGTCTATGCTGACTGGCAGCAGCATCCTAGGCTTGCAGATGGGGTCATTCCCAGCCCTGCTTTAACCTGGGGCCCTCTGCATGTAATTTGCTTGCTCTGACTTCCCTTTGCCTTTCTTCTTAACAGAACTGTCAACATGCTAATGTTTGTTCTCTTTTTTCTTTTCTGTAGGAGGGGACATGAATAGAGTAATATTTAAAGTAAGAAAAAATAGTATTTACAAAGGCTATAATGTACAAATCAGATAAGCAATCTGTAATAGCCGATCAGTCAACATTGTCTCCGTTTCTATGAACAGAGAGCTGTAACCACACATTTGTTTTCAGTTGCTTATGTTACATTTAAGATAAATGTAAAGCTTATTTGTTGTCAAAACTGATCTTCATATAAGTCTTGATGGGTTTATAAAAATTTAGCTAGCTAAATCATCCTGGAACCCTGGGAGCTGGAAGAAAAATGCTGGACAAACAAACAGCATTAAAATTATTCTTTCACTTTCAACAAGTGAATCTAATTAAAAGAAGCTTGCACTCTTATGACCAATATAACTTATGACTAAACGTTCTATTTAAAGAAGAGTCTGGATCCTCACATTGTGATCTTCAAAGAAAAAGGAAATGGTACTACTAGTTTTAAATGCTTAGCTTGATCCCACAATAGAACGAAGTGTATAGCCAAAGGCTGATATGCAAATTGATTGAACTGAATTCCTAACAATCTCTAGCACTGGATAGGCATAGAATTTAACTGGGATAATTTGCTTAACCACAGTTTACCTAAGTGACTTTGGACAATTTAGTGCTTCTGAGCCTGTGTTGCAGTGATTATTCCAAGCATTTTTTTTCTTTCAGTTGCTCAAGAAGCCAGGGCAGCTCCTCATTCCAATGTATCAATGTTTTCCAAAACTTGTCTAATGAAAATAATATGAAAGAGGGAAGAATAAATGAAAATGATTGGAGAAATTAAGAGAAAGACAGACAGGAAGGAAGGATGGAAGGAAAACAGATAGCATAATAAAAGCAGGTAAAAAGAAGGTTCCTTGCAAAGAATGAGTGATGGCATCTTCCCTAGCTAAAGTATAGTTAAAGGTCTGAGATGCTTCTGGCTGTAATTGTGGCAACTAGAATTTAACCTTTCACAAGATGGCTGCTGTCATTCAAACAACGTTGAAGGCTCTGTATGCTATACTAGGGAAAATAGGTTCTAAAGCTGCCACGGTATTAAGCAATTTTCCACCCCTCCTTAGCCACAAATCCCATTCCATGCTGTTACTGAGAGTCTCCCAATCTTCAGGAGAGGTTTCCTGGGGAATGCTGTGAGCTAGCTGAAAGAAGGTGTGTGTCCTGCATAAAGCTTCCTTCCACTTGCACAAGCCCTGACCAAAATACCCTTGTCTAGAAGAACAAACTATCATTACACCTGACACAGCATTCCTTTGCTTCCTCATCAAAAGCTGCTTTTGAAACTCTTTTTTACTGTAGCTCAGCTTGCTAGAAATCACAGGGGGTGCTCTATATAGAAAGATGAAAAAAGGAAGAAAGGAAGGATGAATCAGAAACCTCTGTGAGTACTTGCAGGTGAATTTGCAGTTTATTCATGTATGACCGTAACTATAGGGATGGGAGGATACAGATATGCCAGCTTCTATAGCACAAAAATCCATCATTCTAGTTAACATGATTTCTGACTTCTTCTCAAATACAAGGAATGACATATCCCTTTTCCTTTAACTAGTATGGAAGTTGCCTGCTAATGACCAGTTTCCTAGAGCTCAACACTAAATTTCGATTTTTTGTTCCAATACCGATGTAGGCACAAAATTGGAAACCAGATCAGACTGTCTCACCTCTTTTCGTTAATTATCCATGTAGAACTTTCATGATCAATTGATGAAAAAAGAGCTCCTTCTAGAACAACGGACGCATCTTTCACTGCCACACGAAGATAATCTGGAGAGAAGTGCACTTGGATGTCCTCTTTTGTCAACTCTTTGTTGATGTGAAGAGTAATTGTCAAATCATCTTCAGTCTGTTTCCAGTAGTACAGGGGTTCTACAAATGGAAATGCAAGAAAGTAATAGATAGTAGGTTATAAACCGAGGCAATAAGATCACTTTTGCAAATTCTGTGGAAAGGTGTTCAGGAAAACCAGCTTTTTTTTGAACTTAAAAAGTCAAACAAAATATTATAGTTCCTAGTTCACTGTCACCGGAAGAAAGCTGCTGCTGCTGCCAGATTTTCTTCCTGCAACTGTTTTTTTGCCTTCTAGTTCCTACCTTCCTTGGCCTCACTGCATTGCTCTATGTATGCCTACACCACAGCACTGGCTGTGCCCAAGAGGGGAAGGGGAACACACATTGTGACATACAGATATGGTTGAGTTGCTCTAGATGCTAAGGTGAGGAAAGTAGAACTGGATGTGCAACCGTCACTTCTGAAGGCAACCATCTGTCTATTGCCAAGTTTGAACATTAATTTCGAAGTGCAAATTGCACCTCAAGCACAGAATTCCTGTAAATTATTGATTGAATAGGCTATGACTGTTGGGAAAAAACTTCGAATGTCCCAGCCAAGCCAGAATGTTACATGGCTCAAACACTCCTGCTTGGCTCCTCCTGCTGGTAAACCCTGAGTTCTTCAGCTAATCCCACTAGCAGCAGTGTAAGAACTAGCACATGCTTGTTCATAGTCACAGTTCAGACTATTGTTCACTACACTGTCTAACAGTGGCTGTCCAACAGGAGACTTTTGGAGCTTTCTCTGGAAATGCCAGAGACTGAACACGAGGCCTTCTAAATGCAAATGCTCTTTGCTACTGTGCTACATCCCTTCTCAGCTACAGCACAGCCCACGAGCCTGGCCATGGCACAGAATTCCCAGCTCAGCAGGTCATGGATGAAACCTCTCTGACATACTTTATGCTGGCTATGCATTGCAATGCATTCTTTAGACTTAGATTTCAGCTAAAAAGGTTGACTACCACTAAGCTATGAATGCACTTCTCTTTAGAGAGACGTCTATAAAAACTGTTGTATCTTTGCACGGCAAACTTGTACAAAAACAAGATGTAAATTAGAAGAGACCCCTTGCATAAAACAAAAAAATACAATGTGAGATTATCCTGTAGTGGCATCAACTCAGCATCCCAGCCATCCCTGTGGCTTCAGATCAACACCGCTTCGCATAATCAACCGTATGACATGCTGTGCAGGCTGAAAGGGGAAGCAATCATTTTCTGCCACCTTTTAGTTATCCGTTCGTGTTTTGAGGCATGTCCTTTTTAGTTGGCTATATCCTGAGGTAATGGTCATCAAGTTATTCAGCCTTTCAGAGAATCAAATTGCAGTTTGCTCATTTTCAAAGTTGGCTGACTGCTACATAGATAAAACTTTAAAAACATACTGCTGAACTGTAAGAAGTATATGAAATCTGCAATCCACTAAATCTTAACAGAAAAGGTGCCCAGCTGTTGGTTTGGACTTTCAAACAAACCACAATTTGGTTAGTCAAGTCAAGGCTTAGAATTTTGAATGACAACAAAATGTATAAATCAAAATTTAGATTGCTAATCCCTTATAAGAAAGGATTATAAGAATGCATTAACTTTTTAATTGTCTTAACAATTCCTTCATTGTGCCCTTGGATGGCTTAAGGTTTGTTAACAGCTTGCTTTTTACGAACTCGATTTGTTAAGAGGGCACAGACCTTACTTCTATGAACCTGATCAAGAAGCCAGGATCAAGGATCTCCCCTTTATGGACAGAAGGGGTCCACTGATGAAACTATTTTGCCCCTTATCACAGCTCATCCTATCTGGCAAGGTCCCCCTTGCCCTCTGTATGACATCCTGAGTGGTAGGGAGGTTGAAGTCTATTTTTGCAAGCTGCACATACATAAGGATACGACCCATAACCTCTAAGCTTAGACTACCATACAACTCTTCCAAGGGAGGGATACCCATCTGCCAGGCCCATTCCTTCCCTCCTGTTCTCTCTCTCACACATAAAAACATGTTGCATTAGCTTTTCAGCATCTGCAGTGGCCTTAATTAGTGGGGATTGTGGCACATAAAGCCTTGAACTGATGAGGGTCGTAATATTTGAGAGACTGGAGAATGGTGATGAAAATATAGTTTCCTTCACCCTTCTTAACATTAACATGTGCACGGACATAGAGAAAGGAGTTATGGAAGCCTGCCACTCAAGTATGAAGTATCCTGATGTCTTAATGCCTTTGGAAAATGCTTGTTATGGTCTGGAATGGGATGTTTTAACATTTGCAGTATTGGACATTATTTTAAACACTGTAGTTTCAGGACAGGATGGCTTACAAGCACATTAAATAACTATGGCCAGGAATGCAAGGTTACCTTTCTTGTTCTCTTCGTCTTTCTCCTTTTCACTTTCCTCCAGTTTATTCTCATCATTCTGTGCAAGTGTGTAAGGCTTGTAAGAGATAACCATCAGGCCATCTCCATTAGGCTCTATAGCTGCATAGTGAGGAACTGATTTCCCTTGAAGAACTCGGCGTTTGGAAATTTCATACCTTTGATCACCTGGTATAAAGAAAAGCAATACCTTT
The DNA here is from genome assembly GCF_004798865.1 of Varanus komodoensis. Classification (NCBI taxonomy): domain Eukaryota; kingdom Metazoa; phylum Chordata; class Lepidosauria; order Squamata; family Varanidae; genus Varanus; species Varanus komodoensis. Next base: position 17,692,666 of record NW_025335349.1, read on the forward strand.
CAATTTGTCAATCCTTCCATCCCTAAACATCCAACCACAATGTTGATTGATCTCTCTCCCTGCACCCATGCATATAGCTTGTTGCAAATGTCAGCGTACAGCAATGGATGTCTCTTAGACTTCCCCAATATATTTAGCATTCACTGCATGATAGATGGTATGTAAACCCCAGCAGCATTTGACAAAGTAGTAAAACTTACCTAGCTGTGGAAGCAAAGTACCCCATTGTTACAGGACAAATTTTAGAGTACTTCCTCACACCTACCCTCCCGACCAAGGTCCGTTTAATCCAAATAGTATTTTACGACAGGTGTGGTTGCAAATTCTGCAACAGTTACCTGAAGGACTGTGAATGATTCCTAGAATCTCACTCTCATCCTATTCTAGCAGTATTCATGCTGCTCTTTAAGGCTTTCTAGCACTCTGGGATCTGTTCCCAAACCTGCTGTTCCCAAACCTTCTATTATATTCATACTATGTGGTAGCGTGCCATTACTTGCCAGTTCCCTGCTTTCCCCAAATCCTCTACAACATTGCTGCTTATAAAGTAACCAGAGTCTCAAAGACTTAAGGAATTCCATAAAATTGGATGCCAGCAATAGCTGCCAGGCAACCAGTCTGCTGAACACAGAAATATAAAGATCACTGGGGTGAAAAGCACTACTGAAATATAGTACTTGTGAGTAGAAGGCTACCTTATCTCAAGGTGTTCTTTTGAGGGAGAGGTGCAAATAGGAAATGACCCAAGCTGCCCCCGCTAAAAAAAAAAAAAAAAAGAGGCTCTTAGGTGACGCACTGAAACTTTGGGGAAACAAGCATCAAGGCCTGGTATCAAGAGAAACCTAGTCCAAGACACTTAAACGGAGTGAACATATTCCTTCCCCACAATGCACCCCAAGCCCAGAACCACCATTTTGGAGCAAAGTGAGGCTTGCATGCACTGTCAGTTTTTTAGCATAGATGTTCCCTTTTTATTTTATTTATTTGGGTATTTTTATCCCATCCAATTACACTGTGTGTATCTGGACAGTTTACAAATCAACATCCAATAAATACATATAAAACCCAAACAATCCATAATAATCCATTTTGATACTATGGCTGTTTTGCGTATGCAGAGTCAATGCCATGGATTACAATAAGACTGCTTAAAATTGCTGCTTTATGTTAGAATTGCTAGACCTTTTCTTTTAAAGGTCTAGCAATTGGATGACTAGATCCTTGGATAACCATATTCATCATTCTACTACCAGATCCACTAGATTGGAAGTTCATAAGTACATAAGCATTTTTAATCTCCTAACACACACAAAAGGCCCACACAACTGAAATGCTCACCATCCTTACCCTTTTTCGCAACTGTGACCCACTCCAAGGAAACATGGAAGCCACTACCTTGTATATCCAATTCATCCTTTTCTATTCGCAGGAGTAAAACATCTACTGAATGTACATCCAGCTGAAGAAAGGAGATACTGTGGACTATAACAAAGGGGATCTCAAATTCTTCACTGAATACTATCTGGAAGAGAGAAGGATTCCTGTAAGCTACTGAGCAGTGCTTTCTGGTGGGCGTGTCGTGAGCAGAGCTGGCTGGAGCTGCGGGTCAGACTAGGTGGCCCAGGAGACGCCTTCTGACTCGCTGTTTCTAAGTTTTATGTTTCTACGTTTCTGAATGCACACTGCATGCTTCAAAAAGAACAAAAACCTCAGGATTACACAGGAACACAGCATGGGGAGAGAGAAGCTGGTCCAAGGTTCTAGATATTGCTGGCCAAGAATCTTGGTTTTGGAGGCAGTCCTATGTGTGCTTTAGTGCCTAAGTCCACCCTCAAAGAAGCAAACCTCCAGTAATATACTGACACATACACAAGAGCCACCTACTCAAGATCACTGGGATAGAGAATACAATAAGGTGTTTATAGCTTCCTGAAATTATCATTTCTCATTCAATTTTAAGATTTCTTTTATTCACATCTACAAAAATATTTAATCAGATGCCTGCAGTTTTCATATATTATTTCAAGTACCACAGCATTTGAACTTTTTAATGAATTTGTAGGTGATATACAACTTACTAATGTTCCCAGAGCCTTACCTTTTCACTTCTAGATCAGGTAGGTAATATGGTGGCAAAAGAAACACAAGATCTGGTTTTTCCTGTGTGTCAGTATTATTTCATGCTAAGAGGGTAATATTTAGATTAGCAGCAACAGCACAGCTTTAAGAAGAATTTCAACCTCCTGTCTATACTATTTGACAGGACAAGAACTGACTGAATATCTGAATTCTGCTACTGCCGATGGCTATCAAGAATTGTCTCAGTGGATCAGACCGGCGCGCATCTCGCCAAATATTCTATTTCCAACCGTGTCCAGCCAATAACTGAGCACTCCCAGTAAAACACAATGGCCTTTACTGTTTACTAGAACAAAAGAAGAAATATTCCCAGAAGACAAAATATTCTGGGCAAGCATATGCCCAATGGCCTTTCAGAACAGAATTTCCTTCTTCAGGGGCCACTTGTTTTATTTATTTATTTATTTATTTAATTTCTATATCGCCCAATAGCTGAAGTTCTCTTATTGTTCTCCAAATGTCTACTAATTTTTCCAACATGTATTCTGTTCTAAATGTTCACCATATTAGGAAAAAAAAACTTAATAAAATGGACTACTATATCACTGTTTGGTGCTATACAGAAGTTTTGACACTTTTTGGAAGTTGTCCATTGCTGGTTTAGGCAGTTGTTTGAGATTTCTGATCCATCTGCTCAGATGACCTAGGCTGCTGGGAAATAAGGCAAGTGGATTTCTCAAAGCTCAATAAAACCACTTGCTATGATGAATGACCATATAAAGGCAATTAAATGCAATATGTTCACAAATTTCTTTTGCTTCATATATTAAAATCTCATACTAAATAAATTGCTGATCTATGACGAGTGAACAAAGCCAAATTTCACATTGCAAGAATCAACTAATTTAAAAAACTATGCTGAAGACATAGATCCAGAGTGACACAGAAGCATAGAAGAGTAGGAAGGGGCCATGAAGGCCACTGGCGCCAAGCCTCTGCTGTTGCAGGACACCAAGTTACATCATTGCACTCTGATAGCTGTCCAGTTCCTTTCTGAATGTCTCTAGTGAGGGAGAGCCCACAAACTCTCTAGGCAACTGGTTTCCACTGTCGCATTGCTCTTACAGTGAGGAAATTTCTCCTGTTATCTAGCCTGAGCATGGTTATCACAACTTGAATTGATGATTCCACGTCCTATACTCTGGTATTTTGACCTTCTGAGATCTTGAACTTCCTCTTTGTGATAGTCTTTGAGGTACTTGTTAGAGGGCTATCATGTTTCCAAACCCTGTATCATTTTTGCTGCCCTCCTCTGGACCCTAATTTTACTACATCTTTCTTAAATCCTGGTGCCCAGAACCGGATACAGTACTCCAGGTGGGGTCTACCTAGTGAGTAGTATAGGGGAACTATTACTTCTCGTGATCTGGAAATAATAGTTCTATTAATGCATCCCAAAATACCATTTGCTGTATTGGTGGCTGAATCATACTGTTGGCTCATATTTAGCCTGTTGTCTACAATAACTCCAAAGTCTTTTTTCTTTTCCAATTAACTGTTCAGTCATGTATTTACCATCCTGAATCAGTGCATTTGGTTTCTTTTTCCTAGATTTCATAGTTTATACTACATATTTTATATTTAATATGGTATTTGTTATACTAAATTACTCTGCAGGTCATCCAGAATGTATCTGTTGACTGATAGCCACAGAAATGTGAGAATAGATTCATGTATTTAGCAAATAAAATGATCTTCTACATTTGGTAGGCTTCATTACGCAGTGGCTGCTAACCAGTTGGTTGCTACAGAACCCTATACAAATCGAAAATGACACTGGTTAAGATTTTGGGGATCACAAGTCCTTCTTTAAGAATTGTGTCAGAGATTAGCATTCACTGGGAGGCAAGCCTGTTCACACTGAGGCAAAAGTGAAAGGGAAGCAGTAACATAGCTTGACCAAAACACCCCCAAAACCTGGGGAAAGAAGCAGATTTCAAAGCGTATTCTGAGATCCCATACAAAAGGAAAGCTGTCAAATCTACAAGACTTACATCCCACTTTTCACATGAACCATCACCACGCTGGCCTGTTTGAATCAGATACAATGTTCCTGTTCCATCTGAAAGGGTGACCCAGGTAGAAGATGTGAAATGAAGTGATGCACAAAGCCGATTATCACATGCTGTCAAGTCTGTGGGAAGCCTGAACACTTCTTTAGGCTTTTTTAAGGCAGTGTCCTGTAAGCAACACAAAAAAATCATGTTACCTTCAGCCGCCTTACAGATTTTAGGTGAGATCAGAAGCAGCAATAAAAGAAATTTCAAATAACTGATAACAAAGACCTTGAGGAAAGGGCTGAACAACTGAAGACTGACAACTAGAGCTCAGTCATACTTTGCCAGAAGATGTTGAGGGCCAGGTTGCCAAAACAGGTGTTCTTGTTCCTACCTACAGTGGCAGGGGAAAATAAAACTTTAGAGGGGGAAAAGGAAAAAAAAAACTTGTGCTATACCTTGTGAGTGGTGAGCTCGACCTGTAAGATACTGGCCAGTTTCACATGACTGAAATGGGAGAAGCAGCCATGGAGGGTTCATTTCCCTGCCCTTGTTGGTCATGTGTTGCCTCATTTCCATTAATATCCATCCCAGGTGTGGGTTGCTATGCTGTCCAAACTCACACAGGTAGGAGGTGAGGGTGACTTCCTAATCGCCTTGCAACCCCTGGCTTATTGCAGGGTTTCACGATAGTTTGAAGCCACCCACACTATTTATTTATTGATCTTACAGACTGCACCAACAGTCCTACTGGACACTCTCTAATCATAATAAAAACAAACAAAACAGTGATAACAATTTATTTATATTTGTACTATAAGAAACGTAACAGCTGTGAGCATTAGTCAAAGTGTGATGCGTTAAAATCAAACTGTTTCCCCTAAAAATAAAAAATCACTACCCACACTGTCTAGGCTTAGTCAACATGGCAACCCACACCAGACGTGGATAATTATGGAAATATGCCAACATGTAACTGACAGATGCTGAGTGAAAAAAAAAAGCCACTCTGGCTCCTACCCCCGCCCCCAGGACTGTGTGAACCCAGTCATTGTTGGAAAATGTATCCTTTCCCTGGAGAAATTTGGTGAAATTGTGTATTTCCCATCCAATTTTTTTGCTCACAAATAGGGTGGAAATTTTTGAGAAGCTATCTGCACAGAAGTTCTAACTATAGTTCACCAGTTCCTTATTAGAAGTCCAAGATGAATTGAACCAGAGCCCCAAGAGAAATTATTGCTAGAAAGGAAGCTGAAATATAAGAAAACTTCACAGCTAATACAATTCAAAGAATTAATTTAGAAGACCCAGGCAATATTCATTCAATATATCTAGAGATATTTCAGTTCCTCTAGACACAAATTTTTAAGGTTAGCAGGATGGCAACTGGTGGCTTGTGGAATGAAATCTGTCCTGTTGTCAGACATATGCAAAAAATGTGCTGTATGCTTTTAGCAAGTCTGGAGATCAGGTCAAAGGAAGAGGTTATGCTAGTATTTAAAAAATATATATGTTGAGCATGCTACTTCATTTGTTACCTGAACCACTGATACTTGACTACACCCATGTCCTTACACATACACACACCCCCATACATTTCTTGCACAATCAAATGCACTTCTTAGAACAGGTGCCTTATATATAGCCTTGAACAAGCATTACTTAGAACCTACTGCGAATTAAAAGTGGCCTTAGTTGTAAAAATAGAAATACATGTATTTCCCATTCTTACCGGGCAATAAAAGGAGAGCTATTGACTTCATCTTTGTTTCCCAGAAGCATTTGTATTCCTGAAGTTGAAAAAGGTTGCAGATTTAGGCAGCAACTTGGCTGACCCACCAAGGCTCCTTGGACATGAATAGCGTTGCTAGAGATTTAAGTTGCCCTCTGAGCTACAGAAGGAGCTAAGAAGGTGATTTGACAAGGTACATTCTCATCTAAGTATCAAACTCTGTCTTAAATTGTTAGAGCAAAAACTCTTTTCACATCAGTCTCCAAGGTAACAGCTCAACAGTTAGCATTAATATGAGCAGGTTTCCAGTACATAACAACTCAGACTGACTTTCTGACCTGTTCATTGAAATATTTTACTGATAATTCTGGGGCAGGACCTCACTCAGAGCTATAATTTCCAGATCTATAGCAGAAATGAGGGGGAGAAAGTTCATTTCATTAAGATCAGAAGTGCAAGCATACTTATCTGAAAATGAAAGAAAAGTAACTTTTCTTTCAGAACTGAGGTGGGCCAGGAGTGTGACTGAGAGAGGGAGAAAACAGTGTGCACGTGCATGCATTAGTATTAAAAATATGCTTTTAGGAGGTTCAAAGTGCATCATGTTTTATATTTCTCCATGGATTTTGCTTAATAAAAATTCTCTGGGAGAGAAAAAGTGCAAGTTTTGCCTCTTACCATACATCTCATTCATTGGAGCAGGTGCAAGTTTTTCTATTCTTACCTATGAGATCTTTATCACCTGCCTCTTGCAAACCTTAGAAAAGGAATCCTTTTCCCCTGTTGTTTCAATTTTTAACCACACCATGTACAGCTGCAATATTCAGAGCTAAATGAAAGCAGTTGGTCAGATACTGGGCTACAACTCAAACGCAAAGTTCAATGACTATTGCTCCATTGCCTCATCAGCCTTCCTTCCATGCAGATTCTATCAGCCTTAGGATATTCTTGCATCCTAATTCTGATCTGTCAATTGCATTACTCAAGCTTTGTTTCTACAGTTACCTTGCTTTTCTACACCTCTTCCTTGAAACCTCCACTTCCTGCTTATCAACTTACATGCCTTCTGCTTCTGTGCACATCAGCTTTGTTTCTCAGTTACCATATCTGCCCAGCAATTCTAACTCTTTTTCTAGCTTCTTCGCATTAGCACATAGCCTCCAATAGTCACAGGATGTCAGAGAGAAAGAAGAATAGTACATCTGCAGAAGCCCTCTGGGTTCCAGGCAAATGCCTTAAAACCTGGTCTCACCTTTAGCTTGACTCTGGGATTTGCAAGAGCTCAGAGATACTTGCTGAAATCCACCTTTACTAATAAGCTGTATAACACATGATAGAGAATGCTTTGGAATCTACTTGAATTATCCCATTCTTGAAGAATCAAAGTAGTTAATCAGTAAATACATACGACAACTCAGAAAAGGCTCATAAATAAAACTTCTGGAAGTAAATAGAAGTAAAACTATAGAATGATGAATGGATGGAAGCACATGTCAGCCATTTGCCTTCAGGGACTGTTTGAAATGAGATTAGAGATGACAACAGTATTACACAAACGTATCTGAGCAATTAGCATGCCCGCATCATAAGTTACAACTTTAAATTAAAAAAGTATACTTCATTATCCTAAGTATTGGTCTATGAAACTCGTTAATTGATAATGAAGTTTACTTCATGAGTGCAAATGCATAAAAGCAATATTTAATTGGTGAAAGGTAAATTCTATTATCTCTCCCAGGAAAAAAAATTGAATAATACAAGTTATATCACGCAGCATGATAAATACCTCTAAACAATGTATAATCTTGTTAGTGCAATATCTGACTAACATAACATAAGATCAAACACCATGCAGTCAATAACATGGAAGAGTGCATATATTTGGCAGTTCAATTAATACTACTGATTAGTGAAATAGTACAGCTGAAGAATGAGTGATCTTTATTAGATTGTGCAGTTAAAGAAATGGAAGGTACATCTGTGATGTACCAAAGGTCATGAAATACAAATATATGCACTCTCATTTCTTGTATAAATCTATCAACATCTAATAAAAGCTATTCCAGCATCACAGTAACTGCAAATAATACATATATAGAAAATTTTGTTTCTGAGAACAGGGCTAAGACCAGCTGTCACCATAGTGACCCCATTTTCAAAGGCCTTGTCCCTCTATTCTGGAGCTCCTGTCTTTTTCCACCACAGCAGGGACAACCTCTGAGTGCAGGGGCTGATCATACTGGCTGTCATTGGCAAGATCCCCTTTCCAAAGTTACTCAGCACATAGGGCAGGAAGGTTTCATTCACCTCCCACCCTGTATACGTTAGAGAGCAAGGACATGTACATGCCTGGGTGCATCAGGAAAGAGGGTGTGTACCTGAGGGGGCAGGAGAGCGAGAAGCTTCACAGGGGATAATTAAGTGGGAGCAAAAGATTGCCCAAGCCTTCTTAAAGGAAGAAAGGAAGGAAGGATTATTTTGGTTCATGACAAGACATTGTAGAACTGGTTCTCATGATACACTGATGCGTGTCAGGTGCCATGAATATTTAACACTTGCCTAAGCAGTTGCCACGTCATGTGAGTCCACCCCCTGTAGATTACTGGGTGTTAAAACAACCTTTTGTTGCCCTCAGTGTGCTGTAGGGTTGTTTACCCTCAAATAACCATCAGCAGCCACATTCATATGACATGGCAACACACGGGCTGCCTTTCAAGATGGCAAACAGCAAATGTCATAGTTCACAGTGCACTAAATAACCTACCAGCTTTGGTGTTTCTCTCTTTCCAGATGCACAAACCATTAAGAGTGCAATGCCTTTACTCAACAATAAGCTAATCAAAGCAAAGAGCATCTCTCAAGGATACTCCTTATCCCGTGTCATCAATAAAGAACAGTCAGAAATCGCCAAGCAAAATTAACAGAGTATTTAATCAGGAAATGGTAAAAAAACAAAAACAAAAAACAAAAAACAAAACAAAACAAAACAAAAAAAGCTTTGAATGCAGTAGAATTGATTTGTGGTGAATCCATGGAGAATTTAGATTTTTGTGGAAAAACTATAGCTTTGGTCTTAGACACATGATAGATAAGAAATTTGGGCATTATTTATTTACTGTAATCTTACCAGAGTAACACTTAAATTCATGACTCTTCCAAGTTGGTCCACATAATAAACATTATCTTGATACCAGGAATCAAGGTGTAGGTAATTATACATGCCAAAGGCACGCACGTGATCCAAGGTGTACTGATCATCTCGAAGTTTGATTTCTGCTACCGCTGGGGGAAAACATGGAAAATTATTTAAATTTATTTTTAAAGTATTAAGTATATTTATTAGTCAGATACTCTTGGCTATTTGGGCAGAGTAATCCTTGGCCCCCAGACAGCATATGATCCTATAGCCATAAGATTCTTCAGATTCCCAGATCTGAGGTTGGAGGTAGGGTTCCAGCCTCGGAGCTGTAGATTTGTGCTCTGATCTCCTTTTTCTCATGAAGCCAGCAGTGAAAGAATTGCACTGGCTGCTTCTTCAAGAACACAGAATTGACCTGCGAAAGGTAAAAGGGTCATTCCATAAGGGTGGGGAGGAAAGGAGACTTGGGCTGTCAGACCTGAAGCCTCCTCCTTTTCCTCTCTAAAGTGCCACAACTAGATGGCCAACTGACTTGCAGAGCAGAAGTAAGAGATTACTTAAGGGTGCATCCCTTAGGGACTTTGGTCCAAAATAAAAGTTGACTTGAGTAATTGTTAAAAAAAGGTTAAGTAAATACATTGACTCTGATCTAGTAAGTCACAGAAGGCAATCTTCTGCTTCGGACAAAAGGTAAGCTTATGGAAGATGTAACTTTGCAAAGGGTTTGAGAAATTTGTTTTCAGAGCCTCCATTTGCTTGGTATCTCAACATTGTTAAGAAGAAATAGCGGCAGAGTACTATTGGAACCTGGTGAACCTTCAGGGCTATTTCACCTGAAAACATGTGTCTTCAGCTTTCCCATGCTATATTCAAAATTCCTTCAGAAGTAATGAAGACACACACACACACACACACAGAGTAAATATTGATGCAGGTATCCTTAAGGTTCTGTTCCTAGGACTCTGGGCTCCTAAATCAGGTTCCCTAATCTCTGAACAATTTCTTATGCATAATGTGTGATATACCTACTTGGGAGTGTGAAAAGTAAAGGGACCACTAAGCTCAATTGACTGGTCTCCAACCTGTATCGTCTACTGAAGTGCCTATCCCTTCCTTGTATCTATTCCTAATGAGAGATTGGAAATAAAGAAGTTATTTCATAGCACTAGCAAGAGATTACCTAGCTTCCAGCGGCCCCCATGTCAGTTGAGTTTGAGACCCCTGTTCTAAAGGATAAAGCACTACAGATGATACGTAAGGCAAGACTTTGCTTGCACTGCCACCCTGTGGATTAAACATGCCACAATGTATTAACCCATTATAAACCAGCAGTGAAATATTAGGGTCCAGATTATTATCATACACACTCTTCCTGATGTTCAATTCTCCCTATTTAACTCAATCCTGGGGGGCTCCTGGTCAGGGAAAGCTGCATTAGTGGTTAGCCTACTTCATCCTTTCATAGTCTATTAATTAATTGCATCAAAGAAACATCTGGCTGGGTGTGTTTAAGTGAAAATAAAGAGTGGTGGATTAATTCTATTTGGTTAAAAACTTCTATAGTGCCCCCAGATAAGACTTTAACCTGCCTTAAACATGAAACTTTACTGAGGGGGCAGGAAGAGAGTTAGAGAACATATTTCTCAGTGACTCTTGCAACTCTGATACAGCCAGTGGTCCAAGTTCAACCCTTCAGGTCTCTGTGGGTGGTCATACCCCCTTCACCCCAAGCCAGCTATTGTCTGGTGGTTTCCTAGCTTTGTGCAGGGTTGTTTTGTGTTTTGCCATTCTGAAAGACTAACTGATAATAGTGCATTGAGAAAGTTGTCTAAAAGTTTTAAGGCAAAAAGAATGATAGAAAGCAATTTTGACCCTACACTTTTTCTTTTAACCCTGATTAACACTGGGGTGAAGCCACTGAAAGCATCTCTGAATGGAATTCAGCCCTTGGGCTATAGAGGTTCTGTACTCTTTCTTTAATTGCACTTTCCATGTACTGGTACATAAACACGTATTAAAACATGAAATTTTATTTTCTCATCTGTTTGTACAGTACCTATTCTATTCTCTTACTTGTATACAGTTCATCTAGAGAATCTTTTTTGAGGTAGATTGAGATAAATTGGAGTCAAATAAAAGTATAATTCTACACATTCTTAAACAGAAAAAAAATTCCATAGCTCCTAGCAGTCATCAGTTAATTATGTAAACAAGTGCTAGCGAACCATCTTAAAGCCTTCCCACCTAAGATTATGCACCAGTTTCTCTCCCTCCACCTTTTTTTCTTCAGTTTATGTTTACAGGAAGTAGAATAAAAGCACTGGCAACAAACTACAATAGTATGACCAATATAAGCTATACTAGCGGAGGGGTGTTGGGAGTTGTGGGCCCATTTCCTGTCTGAATATGAATGGGATTGCTCCTCATGGGTCCCATACCATAAAGGGAAGATAGGGAAGGTCCTACAACTCTTAGCATGCCCTGGTCAGTCATGCTGGCAATTATAAGGCTTTTTCTTGTTTCAACATGCAGGGACTTGCACCTTCAGTCACACCAAAATCAACACACCTGAACATCCTTTCAAGGCCATTTCTTGCCCTATTTCAAGAGGTATCTGGAGGTAATAACTGGGCTGGAGAACATGATAAACTCACAATCAAGCATTCTGTATGGACTATCACTGAACTGTAGGCTGTTGTTGAAATGTGCATTATGTTATCGGTGCTCAGGAGACATAACAAAGCATAGTTTAGCACTCAACAACTATGGGTTCCCTTTATAGGCTTCTTAACACAGCTGGGTTCAGACAGAACAATAACCTGCATTTCAACAATAACGCATGCTGAACCTGTACTTGACTGTGGGTTTTCATGTTTATTTTTAACATTTCTAGACTTCTCCATAGCCCAGAAAGTTATATGCTGCCTGAACTAAGTCAATGATACCCCTCCCTCCGCCAAACACCCCAGAAGCTTTAAGTTTAAGGCCCGCTAGGGATGTAATGATCCATGGAATCCCATCACTAATGGCTCGTATTATTCTAATTTTATTTTATTGCCAATGTTTTTACTTCACTTTCCACAAATATAGGAAAAAGCAAAAAAAAAAAAAAAAAGGTTGGGGCTGGGGGAGAAACCAAGGCATCAACTTAGCTGGGGATGCTTTGGGGAGGTCCCCTCCCCGGAGCAACACGGAGGCCCCTGCCCCTTCCCCGGCACTCACGGGATTCTAGCCCCACTTGGTAACAAGCCAGTGGCTCCAGCGAGAGCTTGTAGCCCTCGAAATTGGGGTCCAGGAGCTGCCGCTTGACGCGGAGCGAGCAATTCGCGGCGGCCTCCATGCCTCTTCCACGCGTCGGAGGCCTCCGGCCAATGAAACCGTGACTAAAAGTCGACGGCTCAGGCACAGCCGCTGAGGCTCCTGGGAACCGAGTGGGCATGCTGGGAGAGGTAGTTTCTGCGAGCTGCCCATCCTTTACAATCCACTCCGTCCCCGCAAGTTCTATCGGCCGGAGCATGACCATTAAAAATACTCTCAGAAGTAAACCCTAATGACGAGATCAAGTCTATTCCTATATAAGGGAACAAATCTATGCATACTGAAACTGGAAAATGTCCTACAATTCCCAGCATATCCTAGCAACGTATGGATGGCTGAAGCATGCTGGAAGTTGTAGGACTTTTTTTCCTGCAGAAGTATTCATAAGATTGAGCTCTAATGAGAATTCCTTCTTAGTAAAGATAGGAAAATGTAAAGCAGTGCAACAATTTTGCATTAGGATACAGTTATAGTGTTTAAACGACGCAAATTGCCGTGGTACCTTAACGACATAACACATTTATATCATGTTTTTTCAGATTTATGACAGCTTACAAATCTGCAAAGGTTTATGCCAACGTAAGTGTGTTAAGTGTGCATAGGACTACGCACACCTGGGAGTAAACTCCATTGAACTCAGTGCGATTTACTTTCCAACAAATATGCGTAAGGTTGCATTATAAAAACTTTTGCATTTATTAAGTCTATGCGTTAAGTCCACCTATTAAGTCCACCTTCTTTTTCACGTGCGACTGCCGGCCTTAAACGGGAAAAAAGTACAGAAAGGAATGATGGGGGATGTAGTTTTATAATGGGAAGAATGCGGAAGAAGCTGTAAGAGCTGCTGCGAAATATGGCCTTCTGGGAATTGTAGTTTTGTTTAGGAACCCAGCATGTACTGCACAGTAGTCAAGGACTACATTTCCCGTGTATGTCTGCGAGGTGTCGGGCAGGGCGTTGGGCTGATTGTTGGGTTAAGCTTGGGCGCCAGGGAGACTGCGACGGTGTCGCGAGTTCGAAGCTGGGTTTCCTCGCAGAAGGGGAAGGGGAGGAATCCAGTTGTTTGCGGGACAGGTAAACCGTTTGTCGGTGGAGCGGAGATAGTGGAGGGTTTCCTTCCTCTTGCAGGCTTTGGAGTATCCTTCTACTGAACAGCAGCCCGTTTTTCCCTTTTCTTGAGCCACCCTTGCCATTTCCAGTTGCTTGGGATGTTTGGGAAAGTCTCTTTCTTTTTTTAAAAAAACCTCGTCACGGCTGTTGGGTAGCGAACGGAGAAGACTCTCCGTAGCTTACGGATAGCATGCCGGTCACCCTATCAAAAATAATGGTGTGTAAATGTAGATCTCGTGTATTCCAGGCTAATAGATTCAGTCCTTTTCCAAGATGAATTGCGTAAACCAGCCTCCTCCATCCGGGTGTCCTCCAGAAGGGTTATACTGCACTCCCCATCATCCCCAGCCAGGATGGAGAAGGCTAGCACAATTGCAGAAAAAGCAAAGCAATCATGGTGAACTGGAGATCGGCTCAAGTGGTTACCAAGCTACAATCCGAAGCAGATTTATTAGAAAGTAAATTCCACTAAATTCCAGTGAGATTGATAATCCACTAATCTGGTATCCGGTAACACCAGCCTTTATATTAGGTGCCAGGTGCAAAGATTCCAAGTATTTGCTCTACTTTTTTTGCGGGTTTCAGAGACCTCAAGTGACCGATCTTTGTACCAATTGTAGGAAAGCAATCCTTTATTTATCCTGAGTCTTCGAGTACCCAAAATGGGAGGAGGGGTTGGAAACTGAAAGTGGTATGAGTCCAGGTCGCAGCACAGAGGTTTTGATGCCATGGGAAGCCATCTTCCTGGCTTATTAAACTAGGACATTATTAAACTTTGCCCGCAGGCGACGAACTCAGGAAGCCCAAATCAATCATCACTTCCTGTTAGGTATGGTTAAGGGCCCCCAAAGAAGCCATGGTTTAAATCTGATTCCTGTGCCTAGTTTGTTTGGAAGTTTTTAACTGTGGCTGCTAGTTCAAACATAATGACAAGCAAAATCTCAGTTCCTGATTAATTTTGTTGCTTACATGATTGAAGCTTCATCTAGTACATCGAACTCTGGCTAAGTGAGTTTATATAGTAAGTATGAACCTGACCTAGGAAAAGGTGGGAAATTGATAATGGGGCTTTAGCCATTACATTCCTTTTCCAAAGCCCAGTATGAAGTGAGGCAAGGTATCCCTTCTCTTTCCTGAGTCTTGGCACATGTCACAGGACCTGAGGCAGAGGAGGTTTGAAAGCAGGCAAAACTGGCTAAGGTTGTATGGTATTCTTTCTTCTGCAAAGCCCTATCCAATGTATGAATTTGACCATGTCCCTCTCTTTATCCACACAGGTCTTCTGTAACTCATCAATTACCGTTTGGCTACTAAATTAGGCCAACATTTGTATTTAAATTCTGGTTAGGAAGGCAGAAGATGCAGAAGGGATGCACAATGTTATGCTTTGGGGGTTTTCTTACTTCCAGGGAATAAGATTCCCCCAGTACTTTCAGATTTGCATCTGTATCAGAAATTTTGTGGATAGGATAACTGTGGGCACAACAATCCTATAGTGACTAGATGCTGTCAAGATGTGCACAGGAAAATTCAGACACCAAGCTCCATGCAGAGCAGAAGCACCATATCGGCACCACCCTGGCCATGCAGCCAGTGCAGTTCTTTCTGTTCTAGCCCGAGAGCTGGCATGGGGTCAATGGGGGATTCTGGGGAGGAGGGAGGTTCACCAGGAGTAGTAATATGAGTAATTATGGTGGTGGTCCAATCCCTCCTAACCTCTCCGCCTCATGAACTGGAACAAGAGACACAGGTAGCCAAAGTCAGGGTTATAGGCAGTCACATTGGGCAGGGCTGTTATTCTGGTATGGGCCTGAACTGCTTCCTGATTCTGTAAGTTTATATTTACAATTACACAGAAGGTATTACTATTTGGGAAAGAAAAAAACTGGTATTATTTTAAATCGTCAAAATTAGTTTTTCAAGAATGTTGAGATCAGTTGGTATGTTTAAAACTATGACGTTTAAAATAATATGCAACTTCTTTGACTTTCTTCCAAGTTTCTGCTTTGTGGGGAAGTGCTAATACTGAACAGAGCTTTGGGCAAAAGCTTGGAAGCTGCTGAGCTGCTGTAATCTTATCTGTACGTTTGCCTTGGAGTCATTGCAAAGGATGAGACAGTCTTAGTTCTGAATGTAGAATTAGCATCAGGATAGAACACGGGATACAGATGCAGGCCTACAGAAGTGTTGTGAATTAATAAAAGCTGGTAGTAGTAAAGCATGGCAGTTGCATATGACCTCACTGCTCTGGTCTAGAAAAGACATTTGTTTAGGGCTCTCATGGGCTCTTCCCTTCTCAACAAGAGAAGTTGTTGTCTTGCCAATGGGGTCTTTGTGTCAGATGGAAGAATAGCTTTGTTTTGGATTAGAAACGATGAACCAATGAACAAAGCATTGGAAAATCAGGCTTGGGCAGCCTTTGACTCACCAAATGGAACACTGCCCATTTAGCCACGGGTGGAAGCCTGCCCCAGCTTGACAAGCTCTCTCCTTTTTGCAGTCCTTACCAGGAGACAAAACCAGGTGCTTTCTCAAGCTTCCGTCAAGCAAACACATTCGCCAGTGGGGCTGTGTTTATTTCTGGGGTCACCAATTGTGCACACCCATGCACACCCAGCTTAGAGAGAAAGTTGAATGTTCTCTGATCATGAATTCCCCTTGTGTTTTCTCTTTCTTTCTTTTTAAAGGGTTGCGTTCAGGCTTGGGGGAAAAATGAACAAAGATGCACAAATGAGAGCAACTATCAACCAAAAGCTAATTGAAACAGGAGAACGGGAACGGTAGGTGGGCATTATTTCTTAATTTGGATATAGGAATATATCATGTATCAGAAGTGGCAATTCCATTTCCCCTTGATGTTATGGTCCATAACACCTAGTGTCTCTCACTATTGGTTTGGGCTGGTGGGAGTTGCATAGGGTGAGCCATCCTTTCATTAACTGAGACAAGGAAGTGTGGCAGATCAGACTAAGAGTCTTGGCGTGGTGGGATAGAGAAGTGATGGGCAGGAACCTTTATGTGCAAATAATTGCATGGCAATGGTTATAAAACTATTGTGCCAGTTCACAATAAAAACAGCCCAACATGAATTATTTAACTCTCAGCATGCCGGTGCTGGGCAGATTTTTCATATTCTACACGCACCCCTTACATAAACCCACAGTCCCTAGGTTTGTACAACATAGCAAGCCATACCTCACCTTTAGTGAGCCATGAAAGGCTGCTCAAACGTAGTAACTGGCTTGGATCTTAGCTTTCCATCTCTAAAAAGAAAATGTTCATGTAACAGGATTTCCCATTCCGTTCTTCACCTGTATTCCCTGAAAATTTCCTGGGGGTTGGGGGGAATAGTGTGGGATATTCTGAGGGAGGATGTGCCAGATAGAGGGAGGAATAGGTGAAAATTATTTCCCTTATGGGAACAGAGAAACACTGATGAGATAGTCAAGTCCCATTTAACTTTTTCTGGTTACCTGAGTTAGCTGCATACATATATATGCATATACTCAAAAGCAGGCCTTTAATGCTATCTCTTTTTACAGACTTAAAGAATTATTGAGAGCCAAATTAATTGAATGTGGTTGGAAAGACCAGTTGAAGGCACATTGCAAAGGTAATAGTCAGTTATTGAAAATGTATTGCTGGAGCAAAGTTGTCAGTCTTACATTCATGAGAATGTACGCCTGGACTAGGAATTTGAAGATCAGGCTGGAATTTGGTTTTCTTACGCTTGTCAGGCCTCTTTCCTAAGTTTGGCCCTGGCCAGGAAGTAAGCCAAGCTGAGGTCAAGTCTGCAAACACTCGAGAAGATTAGTGGCAACCTTGCTGAAAATATATCATTTGTTGGGCAAAGGATGTCATTATTTGTGCAAAATACTCAAAGCCCACAAGTCACATGTGCAGAAGCAGAATTCAACCTGTACAGTAGACACACAAGCTGGCCTTGTGGACTTGCTTGGACTCCCTTCCTGCCAGACATTCACACAATCGCTTAGCATGAGGCAGACTTCGAGAAGAGAGAAAGTGGGCTGGAACCCAAGGAACCAAGCCAAGGAAATCCAATGGATTCCCACTCCCAAGCTGAATTGCTTTTATATTGCTAGCCTGGACATCTGTATTTTAACCATTGACTGAAAAAGGAGCCATGTGTTTTGCACTCCCATTCTAGTTGTTATAAATCCAGTGGTGATATGTAAGGTGTCAGAGTCTGCAGTCTTATATGCCCACCTATTTGAGAGAAGCCCCACTTATATTAATTGATCTTGCATCTGAATAAACATTCAGAGGACTGTGCCACAGTTTTTGGTTTTTGTTCTAGGCTCCATGCATCCAGGACACCCCTAATTTCTTGGTTAAGAGGTCAGGTGTGTACAGGAGGTTCAGGTGCTCTTCTCTTGTCTCCTCTTTCCCTTTTTCTGCATTAATACAATATGGTATTGATACATGCACTATAGTTAAAGTAAAACCACGATGAATGCTGAAAAGCAAGCAGGACCCACAAAAGTGTTCTTGATCTGAATTTCCACAGGCAAGGAGTGCACCACTGCTCAAAAGAGGGCACATTTATTTTCTATTTCTCAATTTGATTTTTTGCAAGGGAAAGTTCCAGGCACAGAAAAGTGTGTGATTAAGAGCACAATCCTATGCATGTATTGATAGGAAAAAGTCCTGCAAATCCCATCATCTCTCCAGCCAGCTGACTGAAGCATGCTGTGAGTTGTAGGAACTTTCTTCTGTCTAAACATGCATAGGATTGAGCCCTGAAGATACAACCCCAGGTGCACTTACAGGGAGTAACTGTAGCAGTTCAGACCCAGACATGAAGCTTGGATTCTGCTGTTAACAGCAGATGTCCTACACATGTCAAGAGCTATTATAATGAAAGTCTCTGTCATTTTCTAAACTATGTGTAAATCTTGTTTGTGGTTCTCTTGCACTTAGATGTCATCAAAGAGAAAGGGCTAGAGCATGTCACTGTTGATGATTTAGTGGCTGAAATCACTCCCAAAGGCAGAGGTAAGAGCAGCCATTCTCCACTGAGACCTGTGCATAAACCACTGGTTTGTTTTTAATTTGTATTTATGTAGGCTGCACTCCTACACATATTCAGAGAGAAAATTGTTCTGGCTGGAGAATGCTGAGAGTTGTAGGACTTTTTTCTGGCTAAATATGCTTATGATCTCATCCTTACTATGTTTACATTTTGCCTTTCCTCCATCATAAAACTCAAGGTGGTTTGTACCTAAGTAGCTTCCCACCAAGGGACTGACCTTATGCAGACTTGCTTAGCTCTACTAAGGTGGTTGTGTCATGGGCCCTCACATCCTACCCTGGATTTAACTGGATGCATATTTGGTACATCTAGGACAACAATGCACAACTTGCGCTTCTCCAGGGTCCTAACTGTGCTCTCCCAAAGGGGACCTCTTGCCCATGATACCTTCGCATTCACTCCTCCAGCTGTTCTCCAGCAATTCTGATACAGACAGCATTTCCATAACTAGTAGCAGTGAGGGATGGGAAGGAGAAAAGTCTTACAGGGGTAATTCCTTCTTTACTGCTGCTAGGAGCAGAGATGAAAGACCAAACAGTGTGTGGGTATATGTACCTGTATATATGTTGGTTTGTATATGCATGCAGTCCCTGAACCAGCATCTTGCGTCCCACAAGATTTTGCAGCCGTGATGTAGGAGAATATGTATAGTTGCATAGAGCACAAGCTGGGCAGCGGTTGCAGTTATATCGAAGCAGATAAGATGAACCTGAGGGAATTTTAAAGTGGGCTCACTAGTCAGAGGTGGACAGAAGTAGATGGTCGGGCCTACCACTCCCACCATTCCCAATAATTGGCCGTGTTGGCAGGGCCTGTTCAAAGTCTAAAACTTTGGTAGATTTACCTTTGCCCATGTTTGGGTGTGAAAGAAGAGTTGGAATGCTTACAAACTGCAATTTCACATGCAGGGTGACACTCATTTCTCGCATCGTTCTTTTGCCCCATCCCCTGCTACCTCGCTTATCTTTCAGCCTTGGTACCTGACAGTGTAAAGAAAGAGCTTCTTCAAAGAATAAGAACGTTCCTTGCCCAGCACGCCAGTCTTTGATTCTTGCTTTTGCATCTTATTGTATTGTATTAAGCGGATCATGCCAGAAACTGGAAGACACGTTCCATGTTTTAGGATTACAGTTCATGTTTTTTTAATTGTTAGTTACTGGAAGTGTACTTTGTTACATTGACTTCTTAACCTTGGTATTTTAATAATAAAAAGCATAAATGCAATGAAATGTAAGCTATGGGTGTATGTTGGAAAGAGATTAAAAGGATGTTATGCGACTCAGCACAGTTGGCATGTGTCGCCATCTTTTCCCTGTCTGCTGATGTCTTTTAATGTTTCCCACAAAATGCATTAAGAGAAATGGTATTATTCCTATTGGATGGAATACATGCACGTATTTGGTCCTAACTGCTAAAAAAATACAATAATAGAGAGAAAAGGAGGAATAATAGCGAATTGTGACATTCAGAATTCCTGCTGGAGTCTGTTTACTCTTAGCTTTTCACAAACACTTCATTAAATGGTATATAGCATAGATATATTAAAGGGGCATATCATTGTGAAGTGAACCAGTTGAAAGATGTGGAGTTGCCATGGCAATAGAAGTCAGATTTGTGAGGTACAATGCAGTTTTGGCCATATGTTCAGTTCCAGCTGGCAAGACTTCAGATTGCAAAGTGATCTTAGAAATCAAATGTTCTTCCCTCTGCTGTTTGTAGTCTGTGTAGTCACAGGGCCAAAAAAGAAAGGCGGGGGGTGGGGGTGGGATCTAACCATTAGAAGGCCTGTGAATACATCATGGCTTCTCTGCATTCCAAGATCCATTTGAAAACTTTGCAATTCGAATTAAAATACTTGTGCAATTTGACTTATCTCCTTATATTCTACTTCTGTTGCTACCATTTGAAAGTTCCCTTGAATTTAAAGATATTTAATACTGAGTCAATATGCACAGGACTATCCTGTATATACATTTGAGTAGCTTTGGTCCAGGACATGACACAGAGCCAGTTGGTAAGCAGCCCATACATCAATGAGTGTGGTATTGCAACTGAATCGTGAATGTGAGGGTTTTTGTTTGCAGAAGTATAGTTTGGATGTTCAGAAGTAAGTCCACCTGAGTTCAGTGAGGCTTAAAGAAGCTTCTGTTTAGTGCTATTATAGTTGATGGCAGGCCTCAACTGAAAGTTAAATTCTCTAATTCCTATTCAGGCAAATATGAAGCCTTCAATTAGCATCATTTAACGTGAGACACAATTACAGACAAGGAATGAAAGTCCCAGTGAATGTTGCCTTGGTCCTGTAGTTCTTATGAATATCCTGAAAATAGAATGTAGGAAGAAAGTTTTGTATTAAAAAAATAAATAAAATCATGTGGCATGAACTTGCCTTGGACTAGAGACCATTTAATCAGTCACATTCAGTCAGCTTTGGCTGACTAACTGGAGTATACCAGGAGTTGTAGTCCAATGCATCTGGATGGTACCAGATTGGGAAGACTTGTCACATTTAAATTTGAATTAGCAAGAATAGGCACAGTTATGTTTCTATCCCTGTGTGCATGCACATGCATATGTAAAATTGAGCTAGTAACTGTATTTCAATGTGTCTTATTGTAAGCCGCCCTGAGGCTTCGGCAAGGGGCGGCATAGAAATGTTATAATAATAATACTAATAATAATAGAATGATTCCCTTTCAACAACAATCAGTGGGAACGGTAGATCCAGTGTGGCTGGAAGATGTCACATACCCACTGATAACAGGACAGTTAATTTTGCTTAAGGAAAATACACTTGAATCATGCTATCATTAAATAGACTTGAATTATGCTACCAAATCCTTGCTCTGTTTCACACTAGTACTTCCCAAAGTTTTTCTTCGAAGGATAACTTCTAGGTCAGTAGTGAGATTATTTTTGCTTCAAAAGGACAAGGCTATTACTGTGGAATTTGGTTTTAATGCTTACCTGTGTTGCACTGACAATTCTGTACTTACATATTTGAGAACAGTTCCTAGTGAACTAAACAGGATTTACTTCTGGATAAATCTGCTTAGGTTCACACTGTTATATGTCTTACGTGCTGTGCCGTCTCTCCCGATAGTGGTAAGTTCTAATAGACACAATTTGCAAACAACAGCCAATAATACAAGGCTACATAGTAATTCCTTGGAGAAATGAGCAAGTGTAAACTTACTGAAGAGGTTCTTCCCATCTCTGCCATAGTAACTTATGCTCTCCAGATGTTTTGGGTGACAACTCCCATCACACCGTCAGGTATGCTGCCCCTGGCTGTGGAACTGTAGGGTAACATCTGGAGGACAATGTTTTCTATTCTTGCCCTACAGTTTTGTAGGGGAACAGAGAAACATAAATGCTGTGTACCTTGGACCAAACTTTACTGAATTCTATCAAGCTTACTTCTGAATAACTATTTAGGCTCAGTCAGGAATTTGTCATGAATAGGATTGCAATCATCCTGCTCTCAAGGAAAGAGGCCAAGCCAAAACCTATCCAATTGTAATTTTTGTTCTAGGAGCTGTTTTGTGTGCAAAATTCTGACTTGCGAAAGCTTCCCAAATGACCCCTTTCTCGTTTCAGGATGAACTTGAAACACCCGCATTATAATATAGATTCTAACTGAAAGTAAGTCAAACATACATTTTGATAAACTGAACATATGATTGACGTGTGGGACTGGCACAAACCACCGTTCCCAGATGTACCGATCACTTTGCAAGCCCACGTGTTCAAGCCGTGCCTTTCGTGGTAGTCTTCCTCAATCGAGTGAGGAGCGGAGGTAAACTGACTGGAGCATGCCGGGAGATGTAGTTCAACACATCTGAATGCGCCAAGGCTATATATCAATAGGCATGAAACTTTCCAGTCACGTGGACGAGCTCTTGAGCTCCATCCCCCGCCCCACACTTAGCCCTGAAAGGCGCCCCCGGGCGCTTGCGCTTTCCTGGTTTTTCCTGCCTCTTGTTCCTTACTCGGTGCTCGGCTGGTCGCAAGGGGCGTGGCCGGAAGAGGCGGGCCTAGAAGAGCGGGTCTCCTGGGTGACCGTAAGGCAGAGTTTGGCGGCGGCCTGGTGAGGGAGGTGATGGCCGAGGCGGCGGCAACGACAACGGCTGAGCAGGAGGCCGCCTCCGCCTTTGAATGAAGGGAGCTTGCGCTCGCCGAGGGAAGCGGCTCCCCCTCGGCTCGGGCCGCGTCCCTTCCATCTCCGCCCCGCTCCGCACTGGACAAGGTGAGCGGGGAGAAGCGCAGCCGGCCCAGCAGTCCACTCTCTGGTGGACCAGACGCGGCTTTCCCCGTGGCCGGCTCGGCATTCGCTTCCCTTTCTTCCGCTCCCGAGGAGGCGGCTGTCGGGCTGACCGGGGATCCGCTGGCTACCTTCCCCCTCAGAGTGTGCGTCCGCAGGGTCCTCTTTGTGTCCGCCTTGAGCCTCACGCCTCTGATAACGGGTGGGCTCGTTACTCTCCGGGTAAACCTGGGGAGAGCGTCTCTTATTTGCCCGTCTGTAGAGTGGCAGCAGGAGCCTGTTTCTGGATTGGTTTTCGTCGTCTTTCTCTGGGGACGCATTAGGTGCAACAACATATTGCCCATACACGGAGTTAGACGGTACCTGGAAAGTGCCTTAGTATCGAGCCTTTAACTAGGACTGTGAGGGGCAGTGTCTCTTAAATCCTGTTACATAAAAAGTTTATAGTTTTCTCTTTAAATGGTCTGGAAGTTTAGAGTCCTTTGGACTAATTAATACGGAATATAAATTGGAGAAATAAATAAGCCCTTCTACTTTGTTGATTCTCCGCCGCCGCTGAACTTTTAAAGCTGACTACAGGGCAGTTCAGCGGTGTAGACGCTGGGGAGTGTTGTTTTGAGAAACCGGGAGGGTGGATGCCCATTCCCTTCCTTTTTTTACCAATACTGTGTTGCCACGTAGAACTGAAGATACTTGCAACCCTGGGTCGCTCTCCAAAAGTGCCACTGAGTTCCATGTCTCGATGCAGTTTTCAAATCTCCCCCTCTCCCTGCACTTGTAGCCTTTCAGATTTATGGACTGCAAATTGAATTTTACATTGCTTAAAAAAAAAACAAAAAAAAAAAAAACACGCAGCCTCTCCAGCAAATAGTGAGTGGCCTTCTAGTCCCACAGATACTGGGGATCTTTTTCTGGAGTTACAGTAAACTGGTCTTACTCTAGGAGTGAGACTTCTGATGTGGAAAGAGAGAAGCAACCAATAGAAATAAGTCCTGCTTGCATCAGATGGTTAATGTGTGGGTCTTTCACAGCAAGATGTACTGAGCCAGTATCAAAGGAGCTCGAGTCAGTGGTGCACTTCACATGCTTTTGCTTTATTTTACATTCCTTCTCACAAAATTGGTTCATAATTACGCCTCTTGTTGTATAACGTATAATTCTAAATAATGTCCCAATTATGAAATTGCTTTTTAATCATGCCATAATGGTAGTTAAAATGCTAGAATTAGCTCTATATGTAGAAACAAAGACTTGGTGCAAATATAATTATTCTTGTGGCACTTTGCAGTTTGACAAATTTATTCTCTTAGTATAAAGTATAGACCTTTATCATATTTCTCTTTTTTACTAAATAAAAGATCTCAACTGTGAAATCTTTCCTCATTTTGAAAGTAATTTAGCCAGCTAATCATGTTGGTTCCCCTTCTGCATCTTTTTCAGTTTTCTGATAGTTTGGAGATTCATGGACCAGACCTGTCCATAGTATGCAAAGTGTGGTCTTTCAGTAGATTTGTATAAGCACATTACAATATTAGAAATTTATTTTGGATTGCTTTCCTGATATTCTTTATCATATAACTGACCATTTTCAGAGTTGGTATATACTGAAATGACGTTTCTATTTGGTCTACCATGACTCCAAGATCTTTTTCCTAGTAAGTTATTGCTAGTACAGACCCTACCATATATGTGAGGTTAGAAGGCTTTGCTCCACTGTATGTCTCTTTATACTTAGCAGTTATAATCTGTAGTTTAATCCATCCAGTTGGAGAGATCCTGTCTGGAGTTGTTGTAATTCTATTTCCTTTTTCTGGAAACTTGAGTGCCTCACTACTTTGCCCCGAAGCTTACACCATTAATGAACAAAGTAAAAAGCACCAGTCCCAGTAAAGAACCTTAGATGACTCCATTTCTCCATTGTGAGAATTTGCATTTAATCCTCCTTCCTTCCTGTTCTTTAGCCAACTAGCTTGTTTTTAGGTTAAAATTCTGGGTGATTTATCCTTCAGAATCTCAGAGTTCTAAGTTTGCAAGTCTCATCAAACAATCTGGGGACAGGGTATTCCTGGGATGTTGCTGAAAGTGAAAGTGGTGAGCAGGTAGAAGGAATTCTGTTCATTCACTCCATCAATCACTTAGATCTAGGAGCTGATTTTTATAAAAGGAAGGGCTCTGCTAAAAGACCTTCACCTGATTTTTGTGATTTCTGTCGTCCCTTCCCCCACACAATTCATCCCATTCAGTAGTGCATCCTGATTTCCTGTGTAGCATTCCCAGAGTCCACTTTGGCCAGTGTAGTTAATCTAATATATATTCAAATGCAACTCGATAGCTATGTTGATTAATTCAGGCAATTGTTGTGCCAACCTTGGGGGACTGGATATCACATTTCTACTGGCTAGTAGAAATGATAACATGGTTACCAAGTCCAGCTATTCTTGGTAAATTACAAAAAGGTGCTTGGATGTTCTTCAGTGATTGAAGCCATATTGAATCCTGATTAAGATCTAGGAATTTTAGTAATAAAGCTACAAAATGTAGCTTTGTTATTTAAACATTTGTATACTGACCATTAGTCTAAAAAGGCACCCTGGACGGTTTACAGTATTAAAATATATCCCAACAATCAATAACACATAACATTATAAAAATAGTTCATCAGATAAAATGATATTGCACCTTCAGTATGCCCACTACACATCCAGCAAACACAGCAGACCTATAGTAACCCCACAGCAACTGCAACCAATTTATTGCAGAGGCATAGCAGCAATACCAAATAAAAAATAACAATATGAGATGAAAACATGGATTTTTTTTAGCTATTGAAATTCTGTGTAAATAAAACCAGTTTTTATGTGGAGCCAAAAGGAATAAATAGTAGGCACCAGGTGCACCTCTTTGAGCAACTGATTCCATAAGCAGGGTACCAAAATCAAAGATGTCCTTCCCCTAGTAGCTGCCTTCTTCACTTTCTTTAGAGGGGGCTGTCTTAGAGGGACCTCAGATGAGGATTTCAGGACCTGGGTAGTTACATATGGGAAGAGGTATTCCTTTAGATAACCTGGCCAGAAACTGTTTAGAGCTTTAAGTGTTAGTATAAGCATTTTGAACTGAGCCTAGATTTCAACTGGTAACCAGTGCAGTTTAATATTAATTTGATTATTGTTTACTGATACTTATTTTTTAAAAAATATTTCAGTATACTACACATTAGTCAGTGAAAATATCACTGTGAGATATCTTAACAGTTTAAAGATAAGTGTTCATACTTTATTGTCTCTCTTTTCTGGTTGACTGCTAGTTGTAACTGGCAGAACCTGTTGGTTGAGAAATTATTCCTGATATTTAAGGACTGTATGCATGTTGGCTCTGTTGGAAGCTTTCTGAGCTTTGTAAGTAGCAATGCTTTGTAAATCACATTTATTACTTTTCCTGTGAAAGGTTCTGAATTTTGTTGTAATCAGTGAGACAAACTGAAAGATGGGTTACCATTCCATTTTCATGTTTCTCTGTGAATCTTTCAGGTATCAAGTTAGTTAGCTGTACTTTAGGAATAAATATTTTGTCCATAGAAGCTTACAGTTGGTACCATATTCTTTTGTTCATTTGAGGAAAAGGGACCATGCATAAATAAGCACCATCCTGCTGTTCAAGAGAACATTTGTCTTAGGCCCTAGTCTTATGAATGCATATTGGGAAGTAAATGCCAATGAAATCAATAGAGCATACTTTTCAATAAAATGTGGCTGTTTAGTGTTATTAATTGAAAGGGAAATGGATGGATTAATTGAATGCACACACACTAAAGATATTTTTCTTTTCAACATTTTAGAGTCATAAGCATCCTCTTTGCAGCAAATAATATCATTTATATGCTGTAGGGAAAGGAGCATCCAAAAACTCTTCCACAATTAAATGTTTGTTTTCGTTTCTATTCTGCCTGTGGCCTTTGATTTAAAGTTATCAAACTTATCAGCATTTTGAAGCAAAAATGGTGGTAGTTATTTATATTGTTGGTATTATTTTCTACAATTTAAGTATGCTTTCCCCATATTCAGAGAATTTTCTCTAGTAACAGCTTACAGTGCAGTCCTACACATATACATAGAAGTATTTTCTACTGAGTTAAGTGGTACTTAGCCCTAGCGAAGTACGTATGGTAGCCTTGGTCTTGCACATTTGAATCAGCGCTAATTGATGCAATATTGTTAGATTTCTTCACCTGTTCACATAACACAGGGTAATAGGAATGCAACACAGTATATCAGCCCTCATTGTGTCAATATTCACAGACTGACTTTGCTAGCGAATACAACAAAATTCTGCGAACTTCCTCATACCTTCCTATTCTCAAAATATCCAATCTGTAATATGAGTTGTAGGGATTTTTATTTATTTAAAATATTTATATGCCGTCCTATTCGCAAAAAAGCCTCAGGACGGCTTACAATATAAAATATAACATAAATAACAAATAAATTCCTAACCCAGGAATTTTCCAGGAATCCACTTGGCAAGAGCAGCCAAACCTCTCCCACTTCACAATCTTTGAAGTCTGCTTTCATTTTGTGAAAAAGGAAGAGGTTAAAAGGAGTTTGTAAACTTGTTGGATACCTTGCCAGAAGCATGCCAATACAAATTCAAGGAGCTCGCTAAATCTTATACATGTTCTTTGGTTCTAGGGTATGATTGTGGATATCTTGAGGCCATGCCTTTGCATTCTGATTGTATTAAACTGTATGCAGTGATTGACTAAATCTTTCTAAAGCATGCTAAGATACTATGCCTTGTACTTCTGTACTTGGAACAGTACAGGAGTACAATAAAAAAGTAAGCTGATATGAAGTTACATTATAAATAGCAGCATATTTTGCCTCCTTTTTTCAGGCAAAGACTTCCATCATGGCCATTTCGCAATTCCGTCTGTTTAAAATTTGTACATGCCTGGCAGCAGTACTCTCTTTTTTTAAGCGGCTGATATGCAGGTAAATATCAAATTTAGCAAATTCTGAATGTCTAAAATAAACCTTGGGATTTCCAACTATTGTTTTAGTTGTTCTAGTTGTTCTAGTTTGCTTATAATTTACTTACACATCCAAGAATAACAATACTGAAACATATATAGATTGTTCTATGTATCGCAAGACTTTTTTGCATTTAGATTATGTGTTGCATTTTATTCTAATTTTTATAGCACAGTTTATCATTGAAAATTGGCATGTCAACACTGGAAAATATCTGGAATAGTCAGGAATTCACTGTACACATGGCAGAAGTTTTAAACCAGGTCTTTTCAAAAACGGGCTTTGCTTCTTTATGTTCCATCTTCAAACAGTTTTAATCAGATTAAGATGTTTACATTGCTTTTTCAGGACTGGAAGAGGACGAAAACTTAGTGGAGATCAAATAACTTTGCCAACTGCTGTGGATTATTCATCTGTTCCTAAACAGGTAATTGTATGGATATCAGTGATTAAACAATAATGCCGCCAGGAATAGATTATTGATGATAAATGACACTTTGCAAATAGAAAGCTGAAATCTTCCTGTTTGCTTTTCAGTCAGAAGTAGAAGACTGGAGTTCATGGGATGAAGATGCACCCACGAGTGTGAAAATTGAAGGTGGTAATGGCAATGTGGCCAATCAGCAAAATGGTTTGGAAGAAATAGAGCCTGACTACTTTAAGGACATGGCACCAACAATAAGAAAAACACAGAAAGTATGCTTTCAGTGTGCAAAATGTTTTGAAATACTATATGAAAGTTGGCGTTACAATTTAGCAAAAGTAGTTATTGCACAGAGTGTTTTCTGCCTGTCAGTGCCCTGAATTCTTTGTGCATTCAGCCACCAAGTTGTGAGGACATGAGCACATGCAACAGAGGACAGTCTGTGTAATTATATGTTGTTCCATTCTGGATTGGCTAGCATGGATTACTGCAAACTATAGCATCGTCAATTATTGGATTGCCATTAAGAGTCAAATCTGGACAGCTGCTGAGAAGAGTGTACGCCTTTCTATTTTTTACCTGGGAACACCATTTTAATCAGGTTGACTGACTTGTGTATTCATCGCATTCTATAGCAGAACTGAAACAAGTGACAGAGAAATCTATCAAGTTAGAAGTTTGGCAAAAAGCATAGAACACATCTACAGTTGGTACATACGACCTTAAATTATATGTGTTGAATGAGCTATCACTTGTAATTAGCAGTTAATGCACATTGGTGTACTAATTTTCATTTGTTAGTTGTGCTGAAGCTGTGTGATTCCATCAAGCTACCCGAAACTTACATACTTAAGGATTTATGTCTCCAAATTGCTTTATGTCACCTATGAATCTTGTGATATTTTTCACTAATGGCCAAAAAGACCAAAGTTGGAAGGCCAAAGTTGTTTTACACATGTGGGGGCTAAAGAGGTGTCTACAACTATGTGTGCAATAAAAATGTGTTGTTATCTGTGTCAAATCTTCAACCTATGGCAGCCTTATGAATGAAAGCCCTCCAAAATGTTTTGTCCATGACAGCTCCATTCAGCTGTTCCAAGTTCAAGGCTGTGGTTTCCTTTATGGATTCAATCCTAGCCCATTTCTGGCTTGACATCAGGAAAAAATGTTCTGACTGTTAAAGCCGTAGGGCAATGGAACCAATTACCTAGGGAAGTTGCAGGCTCTTCCTCAGTGGAGGCATTCAAGAGGCAGTTGGACAGACATGTGTCAGGGATGCTTTAACATGGAGTCCTGCATTGAGTAGGGAGTTGGACTTGATGGTTGTATAGGCCCCTTCCAACTCTACTGTGATCTCATATTTGGTCTTCCCTTTTGTTTTCTGCCTTTGACTTTCCCCAAACATTGTTTTCTGCAGCAAGTCTTGCCATGATGTGTCTGAACAAGAACAGCCTCAGAAAGGAGTTCCCAACATTATCCAGAGATTATATTTATATCATCTAATAGCATTCAAGAAAAATATTGATTCAGGTCAGAAGTGAACAAGCATGGAAAGCCCTGGCCTCACATATTTCTCCCTCATTTAGATGCAAGACTGGAAGTATCTGCTTCTATTTTTTGTTGCATTTAGACCTGGGGTATAAGAACAGGTTAAAATTGGAATCTGTAATTTTATCCTGGAAATTCTTAGGAAGTGGAGTTTAAGCAAATGTGTCTTATGCAACAGGTGGTACTGCCATGAGGCATGAGTTATTGTGAGTCACAGAAGGTCATTCAGCTGGTAGTTTATCAAGTCTATTAATAATGCAAATATTATTGATTTATTTCTTATTCTTTTCTCTTAAATGTTACCTTTCAGATTGTTGTTAAAAAACGTGAACCCTTAAATTTTGGAAACCAGGATGGCAGTGCAGGATTTTCTAGTAGGCTAGCAGCTACACAAGATGTTCCTTTTATTCATCAATCTGTAAGTAGCTTTTCTATGCTGATCATCAGTTTTCAGATAATTTTTTTCTGTCCTAGAAGAAAGCATCACATATTGTTTGTTCAAAAAGAGCTCATGTTTTTGAAATGCCTGATAATGCCTTAGACCTCTTGGTCTTGGTCCAGTCTTGAAATTTAATAAAACTTATCTGAAAGTATATACAAGAAAAATATGATCATAATAATTTTCAGTGAATGTATTTTTTTTTTTGGTCAGTGGAAGTTTTCAAAGGCAGGTCCTGAGTGTGAAGCCTGTATTTTTAGGGTGGTATCACATATAATGCAAACACCCTGCTAAGTTGTGCACAGAACTGGCAGGTCTTGCTGTGGTCCAGTATTGGTGAGCAGAATCTCTGGAGGCATGGAATCTTTTACTGTTGACTGCTGTCAGTGGCATTAGGTATAAGGAAGGTATCTTGGTTGCATTATTAATGGATCCATGATGCTCCTTATCACCAGTTTTTTGGGGGGGATTTTGAGTCATTTGATTCACTTTTCTCCTTACCTGTGATGCATAATCAAAGGGAGCATTCATTTGCTCACTCTCCCTTCAATATTGTGTTGGTGGGGATCCTTTTGGAGAAGGGTGAGTTAAGGCTACATTCTTCTATGAAGGAAGCTTAACATTTTGCATACATAAACCTAGAAAGTAATTGAGGCATCCCTGCTTATTTGCTTTTTCTGGGATTAAGCACTATAGGCTTTGGGGGAAGAATGAAGTATAGAAGCACAAAAGGAACAGTCTATGTACTTTTAGGGTATAATTCTGTGGAAGTTTGAGATGGAAAAATTCCCCCTGTTGACTTGCAAATGCAGGGAGTTATAAGGCTTTTTCTGTCTGAGTATGCATCTTTTTGTACCCTAAGAGGATGTTGGCTAGCATTTGAAAGCAGGCAGGTTGTTTGAATATACTTCAGTAGCTTAGTAAGTTTGTTCAACAAATGGCTATCTCCAGCTAGTGGTCTTTTTCCCTAGGGCTGGGTTGAAATAGCTGGAGTTAATTTTATAATTCACTGAATCTAGAATTACAGTGCTACAAATAGGGTGGCAATCCCCTACTGCAGGATAATATTTTCTTAAGGTATTGTAAATATTTCAATTGAGTATTTTATTGGTTGGATTTTTGTCCCTTTTCAGCCAGAATTGGGTGATCTGGAGACATGGCAGGAAAACCGAAATGCTTGGGAAGAAGAAGAAGATGCATCTTGGCAAGCTGAAGAAGTGCTGAGGTAACTTTCCCCCATTCTGTGGCTGCATTGCAAGAATATCAGCTAGCAGGCATTGCTTCAGGAAAGGATACAGCATGGCTTCACGGGGATGTAGCAGTAACCTTTGCTTCCATTTTTCATTTAACCACATCTTCATAAAGCAAGGTTTGAACTTGTCTTGTTTCTGTACCTATTGTTCTTTCATTTGCTTTTCTTACATTTTTGTACTGCCAATAGCTGAAGCTCTCTGCACAGCTGACAATTTAAAATATAAAATATAGTGTAAATACAGCATAAAACATTAAGTAAGGCAACGGTACAAAATGGAGAACTAAAGTAACAGCAGTGCAAAGATTTAAAATGCAACACAAAATTTGAAACAGCCTGAAACTAAAACAAATTCTTCACCTGTCACCAGAAAGAGTATAAAGTTGGGGCCAGGCAAGCCTCCCTGGGGAGTTCATTCCAGAGTAGCAGGGCCACAACAGGAAAGAGTGCTTTTTTTAGGGCTGCTCACTTGCCACCTTGCCTACCAGGTCAAGTATTTTATATCCACTCAGGCATTTGATTGAATTTAACTTCTGCTCTGCTTCTGCCTTTAATTTGGACATTCTACTAATATTAAATTCTACAAGCTCAGTAAAACATTTTAAAGAAATAAAACATGAGCGGGGATGTGACAATATAAGACAAATAAAAGCTGGGCTTGGGGAATGGTCTAGAGAAGCCAAATCTCCCTAGAGCAACAGAGCCCTATGATACATATTTCTTCATGACTTTCTAGGTTGAAATGTATCACTAACCACTAAACAACACTAACTTTCTAAAAGAATCATTACTATCAAACAGGAGCTCAAAGATCGGTTTGATAGTTGTAATTGTGAAGAACTACTTGGGGGAAATTTCTGGGAGAAAACGTCTCAATTGATTTTGCAGTCACGTGCATTTCTGTCCAGAAGTAGGTCCCGTTGATTTGAATAGGACTTTTCCAGGTTGAGTCTGTGAAGGATCACAGTCTTAGTGAGGAATAGATTTGTGGTAGATCAGTGCTACCAGATTTTTTTGGAGGGAGGGATTTTCATTTTCTGTTGACTTAAATGGATGGGATCTTGGAGAGGAAAATTGCAGTTTGGTGTTCCATGTTGGAACTGTTGAATCACGACAGTGTGTTGATTCACCACCAGAGGGCTCAGTACACAACTAATGCTGTGTCTCAGATTCCTGTTTAAGGAAATAAAATCAGTTCCACCTGTTTTTTGAAGTGTATTGCCTGTTCAAGATAATACCAGACATTTCATGGGATATTTTCCATGACACAGTCAAATATGAAATTTGATTATTTTTTTAAAGATTTCACTTAATGCTACTCCAAATTATGGAATGTTTTGTTTTGTTTTTTGTTTTTTTGTGGAGATGCATCTGTAGATTTAGTTTTGTAACCCACTCAGGGAACCCTATCAGGTAATGTAGTGGGTTAGATGGATAGATAACTCGTTTGCTCATGAGTCTTTCCCAGTCTTGACTTCCCACATGGTGTTGGATTCCATCTCTTATCCCTGACTATTAGTCATGTTGGTTGAAGATGATGAGAGCTGTGGCTGAACAATGGTTGCATGGTTGAAAACATGGACATAAGATTTAATTATTACAATTAATCAAATACAAGTATTTTGCGGTGGCGGGAGAGTGCTGTCCTAAACCAAATAAAGGAATGCTCAGTTGAAATCTGCATTGTCTTACAATATAATTAAAGGGTTGTTAGTCACAAAGTTGTGTCCGACCC
Organism: Varanus komodoensis; assembly: GCF_004798865.1. Classification (NCBI taxonomy): domain Eukaryota; kingdom Metazoa; phylum Chordata; class Lepidosauria; order Squamata; family Varanidae; genus Varanus; species Varanus komodoensis. Next base: position 17,725,843 of record NW_025335349.1, read on the forward strand.
ATCACAACCCCATGGACAACATTCCTCCAGGCCTTCCTGCCCTCCACCATCCCCCAGAGTCCACTTAAGCTCACGCCAGCTGCTTCAGTGACTCCCATCTAGTCACCTCATTCTCTGTTGTCCCCTTCTTCTTTTGCCGTCAATTGTTCCCAGCATTAGGCTCTTCTCTAGTGAGTTCTTCTTTCTCACTAGGTGGGCAAAGTATTTGAGTTTCATCTTCAGGATCTGGCCTTCTAAAGAGCAGTCAGGGTGGATCTCCTCTAGGACTGACCGGTTTGATCACCTTGTGGTCCAAGGGACTCGCAGGAGTCTCCTCCAGCACCACAATTCAAAGGCCTCAATTCTTCGGCACTCAGCCTTCCTTATGGTCCAGCTTTCACAGCCATGCATTGCAACTGGGAAAACCATAGCATGACTATAAGCACATTTGTCGCCAGGGTGATGTCTCTGCTTTTTAGTATGCTGTCTAGATTTGCCATAGCTTTCCTCTCCAGGAGCAAGCGTCTTTTAATTTCTTGGCTTCAGTCCTAGTCTGTGGTGATCTTGGAGCCCAGGAAAATAAAATCTGTCACTACATCCATTTCTTCCCCATCTATTTGCCAGGAAGTGAGAAGACCGGATGCCATGATCTTAGTTTTCTTAATGTTGAGTTTCAAGCCAACTTTTGCGCTCTCCTCCTTCACCCGCATCAAGAGGCTCTTTAGTTCCTCTTCACTTTCTGCCATTAGAGTGGTATAGGATTAACTTTGTAAAGTGTAGGGTGAGCAACAAGAAAAACAAGAAAATCCTGTTCATTGTCACATACAAGGCAGGTGGTTGTTTCAGATTCTTTAAATATTAGTGTAAAACCATTTCTGGATAGAATTTAAGCTTCCTGAGGGCAATTCTATATAGAAGGCTGGGCCATCTAGTCCCTGTTGCTTACTGGAATTCTTATGAAGCATACTGGACTAGGCTGAATATTTGTCTAATCCAGCCACACATCGCTATGTCAAGTAAGAATACATATGCATGGTCACTTAACAAAAGGTTGGTTATGTCTTATTAAGAAGGTTCAGGTAAGCAGTTTTTACTTGGTTATTTAGAAGACACTGGCAATTTCATTTTTAAAAAACCACTTTGTGTTGCCTTCTGTGCTTTCACCTGTAGCTACTTACTGTTCATTTGCCAGAGATCATGGTATGGGAGTATATGTATATGCTACATGAAAGAGACTAGAGAAGAATCAGGTGGTATTACTTAGTACTTGGTAAAAACAAACAAGCTTGGGAAATGACTGTGTGACCTTTCAAAGGCAGTCTGACAAAGAGCATGGCTTTCAATTTAATTATTTTTTTTCTGTCTATGAAATTGTAGGCAGCAGAAAATAGCTGAAAGGGAAAAAAGAGCAGCTGAGCAACAAAGGAAGAAACTGGAGAAAGAAGCTCAACGTTTAATGAAGAAAGAGCAAAATAAAATTGGTGTGAAGCTGTCCTAACACTACTTGTGTTGGTCTCACAGTGCCAGCAGAGAGAAAGGGATTCAGTTTCTAATCCATATGCATCATTTTGTATTGATCCCAGTATTTTTAGAACTCCAGCTCACTGCTTCATTTTTAAAACCACCATGGAAGAAACAATTCTTCCATAAAGCAACTTCAGCTGGACAGTTCAAACAACAAAAGCATCATCCCACTAAAAGAAGAGATACTGCTGCATAAACTCTTTAATGGTCTGTTTTGAAGCTAAAGGGGAAAAGGTGTAAATAATTGAATGATGGCAATCTATTCTATTGTCTATTATGCTTATTACTGGAAAGGTGTATAATTAAATAATTTTAAAGAATGTGTTGCTTCTTCTCAAAAACTCTGTCTTTACTACTGTACTTAAGTACCCATTGTAAATTCTAGGGAAGTGGGCAACAGTGTTTATAGAAATAATTTTTAAAAATGCTTAACCACAGGCCATGCTGAACCTCCAAATTCCATTTTAGAGATATTTTAGCCCACCAACACTGAGGTACCAGAATGTTTCAGCTTTAAATTAACTGCCAGTAACTAAACCTTGGGAGAGGCATTTCATCTGTTCTGGAATGGTGGAAACATAGCACAAAAGCTGGGAAACAATCAGCAGATTAGGGGAATGGGTGGGACTAGAAAGATGAAACATGGTCTTTTTACAGTACTTCCAGTTAGGCTGAGCTTAGCTTGAGTTTTTGCATTGTTGGCTTAACCAACAGGGATGCATAAAAGCTTTTGAGATACAACTGAATGCAGGGGTTGAGAAGCTGGAAGAGTATTAAAGTCTCATCTAAAAATTCCAGCTATTTCCATTCCAAAACAGCAGTATACAATGAGTTCAGGCAGAAGGATTTCATGTGTGTGGCTATTTTCCTTTGGCATTCTTGTTTCCTTTTTTTTTGTTTTTTGTTTTTTGTTTTGTAAATCTGCATAGGATGCTTGATAGTTTTTGTCTTGGGGGATGTGAAGTTGCTAACAGCTGAGATAGCATAAGTCTATAGTTTTCATATATGTAAGCAACATGTCAGCCAGATTCCACTGAAAAGTTCCAAAACTTTTCAGGTGCTGGTAGCCTGAATTCCATGACATCTTTTGAATGCTTGTGCAATTGACGGTGTAGCTTCACTCTTGAGAAATGTGAACTAGTGCAGTGTACAAGATCAGGTTTCCTTAAACCAATGTGTGACTGAAGTCATTTCTTGATGTCTGAAGATTATCACATCTACCCCAGCCTCCTTCAACTTTGTAGAGTCTCATATGGAAATACTCAGCCATCAAGATCTGTTCGAAGCAAGCCTGGGGGGCAGGGGTGGGGGGAGGACAAAGTCAGTTGCTTGGGAAGAATGAGTTGCTTCAGTAGCTTAATTTAGCAGGTTGATCCAATGCTTGGGCTGCTTGTCAAAGCTGAAGGCAGCTGGGGAAGCCTATCTTGTATGGATTGTTTTCCAATGGTGTCTTGCTTAAGGAACGTGTCATCAACCTGTCCCCTTTTTGTTCAATCTGCAATTGAGGCTGGATTGGATGAAGCATTACTTGGTTTGGAACCAATTAATGTTGGCCAGTGAAGCTGTTTATGGTCCAGCCTGCACTATTATGCAGGAAAAACATGGAAACAGCCTTCTCTTTGCTTGTGTGCTCACAAGAAGGCACTGAACCACATGTGATTCTGGCTATGTGTTGGTGTGCGCTTCCCATATAATTGCTGGAATGTATTGGTAGACTTAATACAACAATTGACTAGGTTCATATGGTATGAACACATTGTGGCTAACTAGCCATGATCATTGGAACTCGAGAGCAATTTTATTGTAGGTTGTGGAGTTTGAATAATAAGCTGCTCAGCAAAAGTGGAAAATTCATTCTATTTTGCAGTTTTCTCCATGCTGCCACCAGTTAGAGTCCCTTCACTGATTTCCAAGTGGTACTTTGGAATGATGATCACTGGTGTGCCACCATTTAAAAAACACGTGAATGAGGAGATCCAGAAAACAGATCAATTGTCTTATTTTTTAACACTCTTGGTATTTTGTAAGTGTACTGATATAACAGTTTTGTCAGTTGCCTTGTATGTTTCATCTGACAAAGGGATCAAAGTGAAGTAGGAAATACACATAGAATTGGCAGGGTGAGACTGAATGTAGGCTAGTTTCTGCATGGCTGGCAGGTACCAATTGCCTGGCTGTCAACTGAAAAGCACCAGCAGAGGAGGAAAAGTGATAAAGGTGCACCCAAAGCACTGCTGGAGGTGGATAAGATCTCTTATTTGGCTGTGTAGTGTTGAACCAACAATTCTTGGTGTCCACCTTATTCAACATTTCACTGAGCTTCCAGGTACTCCAGGAAGGGGAGGTAACTCCCCCTGCTTTTCATGGCTCCTTTTTGAAGTGCTTAGAAACAAACCACAATTCCTGGGGCAAGGAAGGGGATCATGCAATTTTCAGGTTCTCAAAACCAAAGTGCTGAACAACAAGCGGTATCTGATTGCCAGTCCAAGCCGGTTGTGTCTGTCTTCTCTACCAGGACCTGGCACAAGTGTAAGACTCACTGAATTGCCATGGGAAGGTCATATCCAGCCTAACTCACAGGCATATCTGTGGGACAAAGAATGGCTAGGATTGCTCTCGGAATACAGTAAGTTGCACTAAGCAAAAACTTCTACAATATTGTGTACAATAACTACACCTCGTAAGGCATCTTCCCACCCAAATTGGCAGCAACCACAGCAATTGTCTATCCAATCCATCAATTGACCTGCTTCCCAAAGCTTGTGGCCCTTCAACTCCTATTTGCCCCAGCCAGCATGGTTGATGAAAATGAGTGTGTTTTCTCTGCACCATTTATATTCTACTTTGCCTCCCACTGTGGAGTTGGACCAGGTAAAGGAAGAACGGTTTGCAGTCACCCTCCCCCCGCCTTTTTTTTTTTAAAGAAGAGAGTACATTCAGCTAAAACCAAGACATCAAATCATTTTCAACATGCTTTATTTATAACTTGTGATTATAAAGTGTTTTTTTCCTTAAAACTTTATTTAACAAGGGAAAAATAAGTTAGTACACCATACATTTAAAATATTCCTTCATACACTTCAATGACATCACGTTCCAATAAGACTTAATTTAAGACTCAAAACAGGTTTCATAAAATATATTCACAGCCATATTTATAAACAAGATTAATAACGAGTTTCAAGACTCCCATCCATCGACATAAATGCTTTTTTTCCCTTTTGGTTACGGTCCCCTTGTAGACAAGATCAGTGGAATGCAGGGGTGGTTACATAATCAAAGCGCCACTAAGAAGCACAGAGAGACAATACATGCCAGGATTATGTAAGCTGCCTTTGGAAGAATGAACTTTCCTCTCACATCTGAAAACATTTGGTATAACAATCCATACATCTTACGACAGAATGAGAAGTGCTCAGCATGCTTTTAAAAATGCACTCATGTTTTTACACTTAGTGGAAGCAAATCTCTATGCCAGCAATAGCTTTTCTCCTTCAGTTTCAATCAATGAGCATGTCATCAACTAAATATAGTGCAAATCAAACATTGAGGAGCAAAATGGACAGACCCACCATTACGTACACAACTGCTTTCATGGCCTCACTACATCCACCAGAATTCAGCTGCTTGGCACGCTGTAAAGGACAGTTACATCTAGGGTTGGACATGGATGGGCATACGACGAAGAGAATTCAAGGCTACCAGGCAACAGCCTCGAAGCAATGCTCCAAAATTGTAGACTGGATTAGTTCCTCCGCTTTGAGTACTGAACATCCATATTACTGTTGGCACAACAGGAGCAGCTACAGCCAACAGATCTATGAGGAAGTTATCGCTCCAGTATCTTTTCACTATGCTTCCCTCGGACATCTCTGCAACACTCCCAAACATTTCCATATTACAGTCTGTGAAATCCAGTTCTTTCATGACTCGGTTTTCATAGTATCTAGAATCCACAGCACCACGCACTGACTCCACAGGGGATAAAAGGATAACAGAATTTGGATCACATGGAGTTAAATCCATGAGTAAGTCTGTGATACTTTCAGAACAAGATACATCTGATTCTTTCAAAGATGAAGATGGACTGATGAGACAACCATCTTGTGCTTTGAATATGTTCTGAATCAGCTGTTCCATGTCTGAACTATACAGCAACACATCTGCTTGAACTGCTTGTTCCATTGCCACATTGTGGTTGTGGCTGTCATCATCTTCTTTGGAGTCGGTCAGGTTCTTTACAAGATCCAGATGATTTAAGGTAGAGGCTGTGAAGACAGCTGGACGACCAAGTTCAGGTGCTGTAGCAGTCATTGTCTCTTCAAAAATGTCATTCGCATTCACCACATCATCGCTAAGTAGCACACCACTATCGGCCATGTCATCTAAAGAGTGGTCCTCTGTGAGGATGCCATCGGCCATTTTGGAGTAGCTCGTACTCAGAGTTGAAGACTTATCTGGTGATCCACACACATACTCTAGACTCTGATCCTCATTACAAGAGCCATTCTGTGCCATTTCCATGCTCTGAAGCAGAGATTCTAGCTTCTTGTTCTGGATGTTGATATCCACAAAATACTTCTGAATTCCTTTGTCTTTCTCAGCCAAGCTGTTCTTCATGGTTTCAATAACCTGCTTGAGTTGCTTGATCTCCTTCCTGGCTTCTTTTAAGGCAAGCTGGGCCTCAACACGATGACACTCTTCTTCAATCCAGTCTTCCCTCATGCGTGCCAGCTGAGACTTAAGTTCCTTGATTTCTATTTCTCTGAACAAAGATCAAAACAAAACAAAACAAAACATCAGTTCCAGTCATGCTCTTTTGAAGTTACTTAGCTTTGTTGAGTCTATCAAACTGTGAAGGGCACCTACGAAGGAGGACAAATTGCATGAAAGAGCAGTTTTTTCCTATTTCACACAAGGTTAAGAATTAGTTCATAGACTAAAGATACCCAACCACAGGGAATGTGTATTTTACATACTGTAGAAACTTTTTCCTAGACTACTGAGTCTCCTGACTGTTAAGCACACATCAAATATAAACATACTTCCTACCCCTGCCCACAAGTCTTCCCCTAATCTGATGTCGCCAGATGTTTGGGGCAACAAATCCCAGTTCTCCTGACCACTGGCAATGCTAAATGGGATGGGAGGGAGCTGGGAGTGCAAAACATCTAGAAGACCGAATATTATTGGCTCCTTAGATTTTTAACTAGAGGTCTTTTCCAGGCTTTCCTGGAGATGCTGGTGCTGAAGTCAAGATATGCAGCATGCCAAGCATGGGACTGATCTGTTGCCCTTCTCCAAAATTATATTCTGTGGTTCACACAAATTTCGGAAAGCATTTCAGGGCTTTAGAGTTTGTGCCTATAGCTCGTTGTGCCTCAAAGGGCCTGACAAGTGCTTGAGGCCCACAAGGCTGTGCACATCAGCCCTGATGCCGATATCACTGCACACGCTGCCCCGTTCTGAAGATCTTGACTTCCCTGTGTTGAGCCAGGAGATCTGAGCAGGGCTTCCACCCATATTAGCTTGAGCATGAGAAGCTCACTCCTGTGCAATTGGGAACTCTGCTAATGCAGGGCTGCTGATAATGCAAAGAGGTCTACTTGTGTGTAAATGGACATGAGTAGGACCTCCCTTCAGAGTTAGTCATTCCACCCGACACGGCCAGGCGAGAACAGGGCAGGACCAGTGTGGGTTGGTGCAGTGCCCCTTACTGAGAGTCCCTAAGCTGTTCAGCCCTCATGCCTGAAGAAGAACAGTTGGCCGTAACACTCATGGCTTGCAGAACAACCTGCCACCAAGCTCTCCCATATAATGTCCTCCACGCTTTAAAACAGCTTTCCCCAGACGTGTTGAGCTACATTGTCCAACATCTCTGGCCAGCAGGGTCAGTGGTCTAACACAACAGGAAGGGGCCAGCCCGGGGATGGCTGCCTCACAAAATCTGTTTCCAATTGGCAGTCTTACCTTTCCTGAAGCCTGCTCTCAGACTCCTTCAGCTTTGTTTTCAGGTGCCTCAGTGTCACTTCTTTTTGCTGCAGAGGGGTCAGGTACTGTTCTGGGCTGGGTGGTTTAATGCCATGGTTCTCACCGCAAGAGGGGTACCTTGCTGGCCGCCTGCAAGAGAAAAACGGTGTTGTGCCTGCAAAGCAATGTTTGTGTCGTGCACAGTACAGATCGGTGATTTGGACAGCAGTCCTCTGCTCCAGCATTCACCAGCATAAGTGGTATTCATGGTGGTATACTTATTCACACGTACATATGTGTAAACTGCTTTGATTAGTTGGTTGACAAGCGAGATGCAAATGATTTTAAATCTCATATATCAGACTTCCTTGAGGGGCAGCCATAGCATTGGCCATGCTGGACGGGAAGGATGGGAATTGTAGTCGTACAAATCTGGAAGGCATTGTTTTGTGAAAGGCCACTGTATGCACTTACCTGGGCATAACCAAAGAGTAGCTCTCTTTTAGAAACGCTTTTATTGAAAAGGGGGCTTTTGTTCTGACTTTGTTTTTCATTTGGTTTTGTACAGTATTTTTAAGCCCCTTTCCTACAGTTTTAATAATTTATGACTGCCTTCTTTTAGTTATTTTAGTTTTTGCTTCTCAAACTGTTTTGTAAATAGGTCCATTATTGTGTTTGCCCATGCTGTTAGCCAGCTGGGACTCACAGAGGAAAGGTGGAATATAAATATTTTAAAAGAATAATAATGAATAAATTCACTGGAGGTGACACTTGAACAGACACAGATCGGCTGGGCTGAAGTATGAAACCTAATCCCATTTCAGAATTTTCAAGTGGGTGGAGCACCAACGTTCCTTGAAAGTTGGACGGAGCAACAGCCTGATTTCCTGCTATGCCTTCAACTGATGTTAGAGGCATTGTGCAAAAACAAAATGGCTGCCAGTCCCAGCTGCCTGGAGCACTGTTGTGGCCGCCACAAAACAAGACCACCAAAACTCACTAATGGGCAAAAGGATCAATCAAAGAGCATGCTGCCTAGAGCCCCCTAAAACCTGGAACCAGTTCCATTTCTTCCAGCTCAAAGGTTACTCCCTGGGCTACCTCCTGGTTTTGGAAGACCCTTGGGCAAGACACTCTTAGTGAGCCCCTTCCTGAATGAAGCTGCCTTCCTATTGCCATTGTCACCAGCTGCAATTGCTCCTTTTCATCATCTGCTCATTTCTTGGACAGGTGGGGAGCTGCTGAGCATGGAGGCAGTGACATCCGCTGCTCGTCCTTATCGTCACCACCACTGTTGTCCGGGCCAGAGCAAGGAGGAGGTGATCAAGTAGTAAGGAAGAGCTGCAAATGCAGGGGCTCTGACCCCTGCTTGGCTATAGGCCTTTGGCAACTGCCTAAGCATGCCTGCTCTTATCACCAGCCCTGCTGGCTCTCAACGGTATAATTTTAAACAGTATAATCTTACGCCAACACTGGATCTCCAGTGCAGCCCTGTGCTCTCTCTTTTATTAAAAAGAAGCAAAAAATGTTTGGGCAAGTAGCTTAATACACATACATTTCAGAAAGGTTTTTACAAGTAGTTTATGCATTGCTTGGTGGTCTGCATTAGTGGTTTTCCACCACTGGTCCGCGAGAGATTTCCTGCCAGTCTGTGGGGGCCCACATCCCGCTCGCTGTGGACTGGTGCTGGAGCTGGCTGTGTTCCACCACTTCTTCCTCTGTTGGCATCATATTTGCGGAGGGGTTGCAGGTGCCACTGGGGGGAGCAGGGAGGGGATAGAAGGCTTGGTGGGAGCCAGCTGGGAGCCACGCCACACCAATTTCGGTATTTTGTTCTTTTATTGGTGTTTTTTATTGCTTGGTTTCTGGTTGTTTTGGAGAATTTTCATTTTTTGGGTGTTGTGTTTGGAAACTAATATACAGAATATGGTATTATGTGTATGATGCTTTTTGTTTCTGCCTCAGTGGTCCCTGAGGTGGTTTTCCTGTTATCTCCAGTTCCCAGCTGTTAAAAGTCTGAAAACCACTGGTCTATATCATGAGAAGGCAAATTGACTGGAGAAGACAATCATGCTGGGGAAAGTTGAAGGCAGAAGAAGAAAAGGAAGACCAAATAAAAGATGGGTTGTCTCCATAAAGGAAGCCACAGCCTTGAATTTAGGACAGCTAAGCAGGGATGGAATGGATAGGACATCTGGAGGGCTTTCACTCATAGGGTTGCTGTAAGTCGGAGATGACTTGATGGCACATAACAATAACAAGGTGGACTTATAAAAATTTTCCTTCTTTACTTACAAGGCTTGGTTCTTGGGATCCTCATTGTCCTAGAGCACACAGGCCACAGAACTGGACTAACTATGGTTGCAATCCTCACCTTGCATTTCCTGGAGCTAATTCGTTCCCCTAGACTAAGCAGAGCGCAGCTAGCAAACAATGACCATTTGTCTGTAGTAAAGATATCATGTGAACAAACAGCCACATAAAGGTCAGCAGGATCACACATGAAAGAACACAGGAATATGCAACAACACTGGAGCTTCTTTTCACAGCAGCCACAGGTCAAGGCAATGGCAAGTGGTGTTACGTTATACTCTATTTCACAAGGGACTAATTTAGAAGCCAAAAAAAGTTAATGCAGACAGTGAGTTAGTGAGAGATGCTTGACCTTTAGCAAAGTCCCCCACTTCTAGGGAAAAGAAATCTGCTTAGGGAAGGTTAGTGGCATCCCCACCACACCTGTTTACATGCCAGGAGAATGTGTAGCATTGGTAGTCCAGCAATCATGTGCAATAAGGGGTAACTTCTGCTGCAGTGCAGTCGTTTGATGACGGCTGGGGATGCGGGGAGCTTGGATGATCAGAGCAGGTTGGGGAGGAAAGGATGGACCATTGGACTTGCCTCAAAATGGGGCTGCTATCACTTCCCTTGTATGAGCCTGAATTGCTGCTGCTGGCTGAAGAAGCCCCACAATTCTGATGGGTGCTAATGGGACTCAACTGATTTTTGCACAGCATCGACAGGAAGTCCTTTTCGCGGGGTGTAGTAGTAGGTGGACTAGACCCAGATTTGTAGGACAAGGATCCATTGTTCCGCCCATGAGGCCCCCGACTAGAAGAGACAATGAAAATAGAGTGTTATAGCGCACCACTGAAAAAAATGTGAGGGATGCAATCATTAGTCAGATAGATCCACTAGTTAAAAACCCGTTTGTTCACACACAGCCAGACATACTCATATCCCTACATACAGTGCCTTGCAGAAACAGTCAAAGCTTCCCATTCTGACTTTTTAATAAAAGCTTCTTGTACATCTTTGTAGTTCCTTTGGGGACTGCCTACATGATGCATGAATTTCCTGTACGTCTGAATAAACTGTAAATGTTCTTTTTTTATTGTACACCCCCAGAAAGCTCTCTTGGGTAGTTTTTTTTTCCACTCCTGTCACTCCCAAACAAAAGGCTGTGGATTGTTTCATCATGAAATCCAGGCATTGTGGGAAGCTTTGATATTCTGACTAGTGCTAAAAAGCACAAGCCAACTCTGCTTTCATCTTCTATGAGCTCAGCAGCTCCCATTTCTATGGGGCAGAGGCCACCAAAAACAGCTGCAATGACACTTTGTAAATGCAGACATCAATCCAAACATACTCAGATTCTCATTTCTTTCTTCTAATGACTACAGTGTTAAATTTGATAATTTGAGGATTGTATTTGAAATGCTTCCTTTACCAGCAGAATAACGTATAAAAGGTTGTTGTTAATTTCTTTAAAAACCATCTTATGATTTCTAAACCCTTTAAATTATTCACACAATTGCATCATTCTTTTAAACCTAAGTCACCCCAAAATTAGCAATGCTAAGGGTATTTGCCATCACAGCTGATGACCAGGGATTCACCCACTGGGAAAACAGAGATTAGGGTAATCATGTAAATAGCACAAAGCATGCTAGTAGCTTGGCAAATTTCACATGTGGGTGTAGCCTGGCAAGTTGTTCACTTCTTACTAAGAGCTGCACAACTAACACAATCCAAACTGTTCCTTTTCAAAATATGAAAGAGAGCTGCTGCTGTACGGGGACGTTTAAGCCGGAATACATGCAGGCAGAATACCGCAAATCATAAAGCTCCCAATTTAACGTTCATGTGAATTGGTTTCCTCCTTCCCTTGCATGGAACACTTTATACAGACCAGATGGCTGAGTGAGCATTCTGTAGGGCAGCATCCCAAGGATGTGGTCTGGGTAGCTCTACTTAGAAGAATGCAACTCTAGACTGTATTGGGGGCTGTGTGGCTATATCAATGAACCTGAACAAGTGTTTCCAAACTGCAGTGTCCCCTTGCTAAGAGAAAAATGCAGTTTTAATGCTACAACCTTAGATGTGCTTACTTGGAAATAAATCCCATTCAGCTCAGTAGGACTCATTCATTCATTCATTCATTCATTCATTCATTCATTCATTCATTCATTCCTATACTGCCCCACAGCCAAAACTGGATGGTTTACAGCAATAATTAAAAACAGCCAGTAAAATGCATAAGCATCTGATTATTACGATGGGTCTAGAGACTGACAGGTCATGTTGATTCATGAGTTGGGGTGTTTCCTGCTTGTCCTGGGAGGCCAGCCAGAGTAGATCAAAGCTCTGGCCACAGGAGGCTCCACATGGGGGAAGGGTCCTCCACTCCCTCCTTGGTGGGGGTTTGTCCAGGTCACTGCTGAGGATGCTGGCTCCCAAGTTGGAGTCTGGGGGATGAACATGAGAGACTGCCTTGATCGCCTGACCTGAGGTGGAAGGGTGACTCTTCCTCCAGAATGCAGCTGAGCTGCCCAGGAGAGCTTAACAACAGGCCAGCCCCTGGTTGATGGCTGCCCAAGCCCTGAGCACAGTCAGTCCATGTTGAAAAAGGACAACCAGCCACCAGAGCATCCAAACACACTTAAATGGGCTGTATGGTTAATCTATTTCCTGCTTTGCGGCTACAGATCCAAACGACTGTAAGGAATATGTACTTCTGGGTACAAATGAATAGGGTTGCACTGTAAATAGACTCTAAAAATGGGAAAACTGACCAAAAGAATCTGCATTTTGCACACATGGCACAAATGACATATTTTTGGCAGGTGCAATTTGCCTTGTTGGCTCAAGGACTATACTTGAAAGAATATCATATGAAACTTCAGAGGAAATTGAAGGATTCAACCCAGTAGTTTTCCTTACTTCACCTTCTTGCTCAAATAACTTGTTTATTTTTTAATCATTATACATTTTTTAAAACTCAAACACTGTAAGGTACAATTCCAATTGTGAAGTAACTCATATACTTCAATATAATCTAATCCCAGTTCCAGAAAATGTACTTTGTTACGTTGTTTAATCCTTTTTATTATAGGAAAATGTTGGTAGAAAAGGGAGAGACTGGGAATTTTTTTTTCAAAAGAGAGGTATTTTTTAGGAAACAAACAGATAGCAAGTAGGTCCTGTGTTTTTACTATTCCTCAAAATTGCTCCAGGCAACATTTTCTACTTTTCCAACCTACATTTCACATCTAAGATTCCATGTTATTTATAGGCATTTATTACAATTATTTACATCTTAACTTTCCTTCTACAGCAGTTTACAAGTTTTAGTGTGTCCGCGTATTCTCTTTTATAATGGACAGTCCTCTGTTTGAAGGACTGCCCTCAAATTTGAAAGGGCTTTGTATGCTAAGGGCTGTCCAGTCCCCAGCTGAGTTAAAGATCAAGAACTCCCAGAAAGAAGAGCTCAGGCTTCAGGTTACACATCAACAGGACCTGGGCAGTGGACTGAACAGGTATGTGCACAGGTCACCCTTTCATTTCAGTCTGCCTCACTGTGAAATGATATTTCCATTTCAATTATAATTATCATAGACATTAACTTGATAGAAATCTGTGTCTCCTTCTGTCTCTTTTCCGTGGTGCGTAAGTGGTCTAACTGCATTACTCAAATCACAATAAATATTCCTTTGAAAATATATATACTGATTACAATCTGTATCACAGGGTGATTGACTAGAGACATTCAAAAAGAAACTGGACACTCATCTGAGTGGGATGGTATAGACCGTTGACCTGCAACAGCAGGTGGTTGGACCCAATGGCCTCCCTGGTCCTTTCCAACTCTACTATTCTATGATTCTGTGATGCTAAGGCCTGGTCTGGGAAGGAAGGAAGGAAGGAAGGAAGGAAGGAAGGAAGGAAGGAAGGAAGGAAGGGTCATGGCAAGAGCAAGAGGCTCTGAGGTGGACTTTGCCTGCCTGTTTCCCTTCTCCTGGAATCCTTTTCAGTCGTGGTAATGGCTCTACAGCTTGGACAGGCAAGTCCAGATGGAGCAGGAACCTGAGGTGGGCCTTCTCTGTACTCAGCTGTATGCTTATGATGGGAAATTACACCTCTGGAGCACTGCAGGGAGAAAATCAGCTAGGAGAGGCAGAATTGGAGAGCAGATGCGAGCTGTGGTGGAGGACAATTTGATGAAGAAAAGTGGATTGTTAGGAAAGCAGCTAGTCTGCCCTGAGCACATGGAGAAATGAATGGCATGACACACAGTGCTCTGCCTGACTGCCCTCTAAGCTCAGCATCTGAGGCATTGCTCTTCCATCTGTTGGCAGGATCACCCAAGTTTGTGAGAATGAGGTGCAGAGATTTTTCAGTGGAAGCCATTTATGGATCCATTTATGGAACCCCTGCTTTCAAGTGAAGCTGAAGAGTTTTTATTTATTTGATTCATTTGTTTAGCAGATATGGTGCAAAAGAGAGCCTTTTTGGCTAATGGTGTGGGATGTGGTGGTGGTGGTGGTGGTGGTGGTGGTGGTGGTAATAATAATAATAATAATAATAATAATAATAATAATAATAATAATAATAGCTGGCTGTGTAGTTATTTTACTGTTATTGCAGCTCTCCAGTGTTTTATGGTGCTGTTTCAAACTGACTGCATACATACATATGTGCAAACACACTCACGTGCACACACACATTAGGAACCACCTTGGGAGTGCTTGCTTCTAAAACACGGCCCAAAATGTATTAAATAAATAAATAAAGAAAGAAATCTGTGTTAGGAGGGGAGCAAAATACTCTCACAAGCATTTGTGATTAACCAGGAACAGCTGCTTGGTCACAGAACTTTCTCCATGATCCAAAGTAGAACATTGCATTCTGAATAGCTCATTCTGCTTCATGATGGCAAAGATGTATGCACTGGTATTAAATGTTTTAAGGCAGCAGCTACTTGCCAGATCATGGACTGCACACACACAGAATCCAGCTCTTGCAAAGCTGTAATAAATTGTCCTAAGCATATCGCAAACCGATGCTGTTGTAAAAAGTGTTGGTGTGTAAAAATGTCAGCCTGCTCTTGTACAAGCACTTTGCTGAGAAACAGAGAATTCTTTCAGGTTGAACCCCTCTTTCCTGTTTGAGACTTAAAAGCTGCATATTTAAGCATATTTTAAATAATCTCTGAGGATACTCAGAGATGTATCCTTTCCCTATTAAGCCAATGTCCAACAAAATAGTGCTCTGTGTAATTTTCAGCAGCAAACATAACAAAAGACTGCAGCCAAAAGATCTGCTGTGCTATTTCAAATTCCCTGTTTTTCTCCTCTTCAAATTCTGTCAGTTTTGCTTCTCCCTTCAAAATCCTATGCTGGTTTTCTTCTCTTGCTGTAATTCCACTATTCCAGGGATCCCCCAACCTTTTTGGACCCGTGGGCATATTTAGGATTTTGAGAACGTGCTGTGGGTATCACCACAAAATGGCTAATCAGTGGATCTCCAGTTTGATGTTTATCTGTCACATCTATGGATCTTGGGCTGCATCTTATTTATCAAAAACGGTTCCATGTTTATTAATGACTCTTTAATAAAGATTGTCTGAACCAGCCAGTTACTGCAATGCAGCTAATGCTTCTCTTAAAATCCATGCTTTGGCGAGGTTGCTTCTTTTGTGAAGGAGGTTATTACACATATAAATTTTGTACTGGGACAGTCCTGAATATTCACTGATGTATATGCTCTTTTATTTCATGCAAGGGGAAGCAGATTCTCTGCACCCTTTTGATAGCCAAAAGCATGGTAGGGCACCTTTAGAAAGTTTCACCTCAGTGCAATGCACCAAGAAAATTGCAATATTTTCAATATCTGATTCTCTGATAAATATTCACTATGTTCACGTGGATACTTACTTGGCTATTGGATCCACTTTTATTAAGCCTATGTATTACTGCTAGAAAGCTGTGTGAATTTATACCAATCCAGGTACATACACTGAAAAACAGTGTGTGGATTTTTCAGAGGTTCACGGGCACCATGCTGAGGACTACTTTGCGGGCATCATTGAAGATGCCCATAGGAGAACCATTCTATTTCCTAAATGTTCTTTCCTAAGTTCCTGCTTTAGGACTTTGCTTCTCCTTTCTTCTAGCCCTCCGTCTTTCAACCCGCCCCTCTGTAAGATCTGATCATCGCAGCCAATGGCATCCAGAGACTCTTCTGCTACCCTACTCCTTTGTAACATCAGGCCAGCTTAGCCAATGACCAGGGGTGTCTTCAGTCTTAATCATAGTTTATTGTAAAACTTTTCAACCCAGATGCTGGACTGACAAAATGTGATTGCAAAAAAAAATTGAACTTCTGCTGACCAGAGGCCAACGGTTAATTGATCAGAATGAGCATGGTGAAAAGCTTGCATGTCCAGCTGCTTCCATGTTCTTTGCTTCCTATTTATTTTTATTCACTTTGCTGGCTTGTAAAATTAATGGGCTGAATACAGGAAAAGAATTTTCTCCTACCTAGTTACAACTTTAGGATAACTCTAATGAAGACTTCATAGTCATGTCTGCACCACAAACCACATGCAAGACAACAGAATGGGGTGGGTGGGGAGAGGATCCAGGTTAACTTCCCTCACGTGCCATTGCCCTACCCCAAGTCTCCAATATACGCAGCACTGACAGGCGAGAGCTGAAGAAAGATACCACTGCATACTTGCGAGAAAATGATGATCTCTTGCTTCCAGAAGCAGACATATGGACTTCAGGAGCTGAAATGCTTCCTGTGCTGCTTGATGAGCTAAAATCGGCTTCACTTCCTGGATGGAAAAAGGAAGAATAAATGCCTGATGAAAAGTTGACATCAAGAATTTACGTGAGCAGCGTAAGTATAAGCATGAGTCACTACCGTGTTTCTTCCACTGGAATGTGGAAGCCAAACTTGTAGTTTTCCACTTTTCATCAAGATGTCCAAAGCAGCATACAAGATAACAAGTTTAAAATTTATAAGAATAATTAAAACAAAATCCAATACACATCCACAGCAAAATTAATCCAGGTAACTCAAAGGGCAAGGAAGAAAGGCATTAGAATATATCACAGTGAAAGCATTCCAAAGCACTGGGCCTGCCTTAAGAATGTAGAAAGCTGTCTTCTGGACCTCGTAAATCTATGAAATTTAAATCCATAAGTGATGTTTGCCAAATTGGATTACTTTAAAAGTGGTTTGGAAGAATCTGTGGAGAAAAAGCTATCCATGACTACTAGTCCTGGTCTTCTGCAATGCGTCATAGGTGGGGCTGCCTTTGAAGACAGTTCAGAAATTTCAGCTAGGTCAAAATCCAGTTGCAGGACCCTGACTGGCACCAGCTTGGATGGAACATCTTTCATCAGTTCAAAATCCCTCTCATGGGTTATTGGCCTGTTTCTGAGCGTAATCCACTATGCCGGTGCTTATTTTTTAAGATCCTACAATGACTGGAACCTGAAGGAACTTCTGCCACCACACAAGCCTGCTGCCCATGTCTTTTTCACAGTAACCCACCTTCAGAAGAGAAGAGCTTTCTCTGCAGTGGCATTACAAGATTCTTCCCCATGAAGGGAAACTCACTTGGCATTTTCCTTGGACTCTCTCTGCTGGTGCTCAGAGAGATTCGTATTCTCCCAGGCTATTAAACTGTCGACAATGTCCTGATATTTGATCCTGCCGATTTTATCCTCTTAATTTTTATCTATCTTAATTTTCTGTTCATGCTAACATATTTGATGGAGCTTGTATTTGTTCCTACTCCTTCACTTCTTTATTATAGGAGCACCCATTTATAGTGCAGGGAAGCACAGACATCTAATAAACATGACACGATGAAGAAGCGAGCAGTGACTATTTCTGCCCTTTGAAGGCCTTTTCTACATGAGGCTGTTAAATCTGCTGCATCTGCTTTCAATTTTTGTTGCAGAGCTGAGATATGAGAGCTGCACAAGGATAATTCCCTTTCCAGTACTCTGCTAGAAAACCTTTTGGTACTGCTGCGGTGCAGCAAAATAGTGCAAATACACAAGTAGAAATGGCCATTTCTATCCCATTTTACCCTCCCAAAAAACAAACAACAAACAAAAAAACCCTCATCCACATTGCTCTTTAGACAAGCACACAAGAAGTGCCCTGTACAGAAAAGCTGAAAATGAAAGGTTACGCGTTTTGCTTGCAGAGAGCCCATTCAATTCAGCAGAATTGCCATGCAGAGGTTTCTGATAATATTTATTCTGCAATGGGGACCACAGTTTCAAAGCAATGGATTAGATCTATAAGTGTTACCTCCATTCATGGAAAGGCTCCTTTTGTTCACAGAAGCTACAGAGGTCTAGAAATGACGACCTTTGCAGGAATGAGGAGATAAAAACTTTTTGCTGGTCTTATCTTCACATTGTAGCCCCCAATTCCACCTGTGACACTGTTCCAGAGGGTCTGCCCATCCTCCAGACCAGCCTCCTGGGGGCTCAGGGGAATGCTGGATGCCACTCAAAAGTTGTAATCCAGTTCCAGTTGATATTCAGTCTACCACAAACCTATAAATGTTTTGACCAAAAATTCCCCAGTACAACTCTTAGCATACCATGGATAGGCCATACTAGGAGTTTCAGGGCTTTTTGCTGTCAAAACATGCATAGGATTACATGTATGTTTTCCAAGAAAGTCCTACTGTGTTCCTTGTTATGTGTCATCGAGTCATCACCAATTTCTGGTGACCCTATGAATGAAACATGTTTTATCCATGACAACCCTGCTCAGCTCTTGTAAATTGTGTGGCTTTGCAATTGAGAGAGCCAGTGTGGTGTAGTGGTTAAGAGCGTGGGACTGGGACTCAGACAATCTGGGTTCGAGTCCCCACTCAGCCATGGAGCCAGCTGGGTGACTTTGGGCCAGTCACAGACTCTCAGCCCAACCTACCTCACAGGGTTGTTGTTGTGGGGATAAGATGGAGGAGGAGAATGATGTAAGCTGCCTTGAGCTCTTGTAGGAAAAAGGCAGGATATAAATCCATTAAATAAATAAATAAAGGATATGGCTTCTTTTATGGAGTCAACCTATCTCTTATCTGGTCTTCCTTTTCTTGTTCCATCTTTGACTTTCCCTAGCATGATTGTCTTCTCCGGGGAGATCTGGAGTTCTGCCTTCTTATGATGACTGTGTTCCTAATACTACAAAATATTAGAAAATATATTCAACCCACCTAAAACTGTACACCAGTGTGTTTTGAAGTCAGTTTATTACCCCAACCCATTTCTCAATATATTCTGGAACACAAATGCCTTCAAAAATAAATGTGTCAGTAGTTTTTTTAGACTGAAAACATTAGAGAAATTTCATAAACTGTCAAGGTAAACCTTTAGGTAAAACGTTAATATTACAAAACCTAAACTTATTAGTCTTGTGGGGTGTTCTAACTCCGTAAAAATCTGACCCTGGAGAGTTTAATACACCCTTGCTTTTCCAGTCCATTTTTTAAAATTCTACAGTTCAAAGTCAACCAAACCATGTCATTAGACAAGATAACAAGAATAAATTAAAACACCACATAGGTAACTTTTGTTATGGATCTGTTTATATGTTATTCAAAAAATGCAGATTAGTTTTATTTGGAAAAATGCTGGGGACATTTTTATACCTCAGATATAAAAGGCTATGTCCTTGAGGCTATGAAGACAGATTACTAGAAAAATCAACAGATCTGAGGGATATTTTATGTCCCAATTGTTTTTGTTCTCATGGAAAAATGGTAAGAGGCTAAAATCTGAAAACATGGTGCAAATGACTGTAGACAACAATGCTAATGCGAAGTCTACGCTGTAGGTCTCATTCTGCAGAAGTTCTTCCATGCAAGGTGCATTTGGGGTATGCAACCTTCTCAGTCTGAATGAGGCTTTTAAGGCACATAAGATCACTTGAGTTTTAGTATACATCATGATGTATCTGACTGTAAATATAATAATAATATTCCTAACATCCTTGCCTTCCATATGAAAAAGTTATTAAACTGTTTTGCATCTGTGTAGAGCTTTATGTTTAAGAATCTGGAAAAATATTCATGAGCCAAGCGAGAAAAAGAATCTGCAAAGCCGATGGGAAAAAGAGAAGTAAAGAGACAAGTCACAAGCTATGCTCTAGGTTACTGTTTTGAATATTTTAAATAAACAACAGATTGTGCGGAGCACTCATGGCACCAGTTTCGTATTTGTTTTGGCTCAGCGTCTTCCTAGATCAGTGAAGAGGAAAGGATGTTTCTGTATTTTAAAATAGATTTTTTTGATCCAAGAACTGTACTACTTTTTGTACCTATTTGGGAAAAAAATGCAACAGAGATTAGATAAGCTTATTTCCTCGACAATGTATCCTTGCATAAAATCACAAATTATCACTCTGTGAAATTAAAGGGCCTCCTTGTATGAAACATCCTGGCGAAGGATGGATCAAATTTCCTTCTTTGTGCAGGCTCCTTGCGTGCTGGTGGCCAGTGGGTAGCAGCAGGCATAAAAGGATATTTTAACAATCGCATAGCAAGGAGCAATTCCAGATCATTTGAAGCCAAGCATTCTTCTAGTTGGGCAGTATGCCTACCAGTTAATAAATAATCAAATACCTCTCTCTCTCTCTCTTTCTCTCTCTCTCTCTCAGTCTGGCATGAGCAAATTAGATTTTAGGCAGATGGTCCAGCCAGAGCTTAGCTTTATCATGTACTAAAGTCTGTGAAACAGAGGTGTTCACAACTTTGGTTGAAGTGTGCAAGACCTGAGATCATTAACAACTACCCATCAGTAAGCCTGGCTGCATTTACTTTTAAAAGTGCCTGATTTCCACTCACAGGTGTAAAAGAAAACTAAGGCATAGAGACACCATCCTGATGCAATACACTGACAACTGGTCCAAGAGAGAAGCAGAAGACCAGGTGGCTGCAACAGTGAGAAGGAAGGACTGTGAGGGAAGACCACTGGTCTGGGTCCGTGCAAGTTGTGAAGAGCCACTGAGTAATATGGAAGTCAGGGGGCACTGAGGCACCTTTGCTACCCCTCAGCTCTCTTCCAGGTGGGCCTGCAACAGCTGTTCCTTTCTAGGGTTCCAGCAATGATAACGTGCCCCAAACCATTTCCATCCTTCTGCTGTTTCTAACAGAAGCATCCTTTCTTGGGGGGCATGGGAGTGGGGGAGTAGGTGGGCTGCTGCTGCTGCTGCTAATCTTTGGAAAGGTCTGATGTACCCCTGCAAGCTTCCTCTTAGCAGGCAGAGACTGCCTTCATTTATCTCAGGGTCTCCATACTTGCTCTGCTTCTATCATCACTCACCATCTTGGTTTACTCTTAGGGGTCAGTCACTGAAACGGAGTCAGTCACTGCGATTTGAGTCCCACCCTTTAAACTGCACAGGGTCATCTCTTGCCATTCCTACATGAGGCCGATGACCTGCTGCATCGACTTTCAGTTTTGTCACAGAACTGAGATCTGAATGTGACACGTGGAGAGCTTCCTTTCCTGATTTCATGCTACACAGAGGCGAAGTGAAAACAAATTTGAGGAAATCATGCATTCTTCTGCTCCCACAATTAAATGCTGTATTTACCCTGCCCTCCCTGCAAGCCCTTGCTGGAAGTGTTGGTTACTCACAGACATGAACCCGGAGGGTTGCAACATCCTCTGAACTCAGAAACAACTGTTTGAAGGGAATGAGGAGCACACAATTAACGTCTCAGGTGAAAAAACACTCTGTCTGCCTAGCTCTGTGTTTCTTTCCATTTTCTGATAATTTTATAGTGCCACAAAGATAGAACTCAGGGTACAGTTGGCTACAAAGGAACATCTACACAAGAGAACTTGTGGTGTCAACATCTTGATGCATGTTATCTCAGAGCATCTGAATGTCTAGCAGTGGTTCTTTCAGTACAGAGAACTCATATGATGCAGATCTCATTGATTACATTTTGAATAGGGTATTTACTTAATCTTTATGGAACCACAGAAACTATCTTTCTGCGCAAAAACAAGAATGCTTTCATTTTTTTTGCCATTTTTTTCCCAGAGAGATGTGTGTATTTTATGCTTTTCATGGAGTATAGTTTAATACTGGCGTATCCATGGAGACAGATCCCTTAACAACTGCTCGAGTTAGCAGGTCAAATAAGCAAACCTACACAGCACCATAGCAACAGACGTGAAACTAAAAGGGAGCCTATCAGCAAATGAGCAGCATCCCTCTCTCTCTCTCTCTCTCTCTCTCTCTCTCTCTCTCTCTCTCTCTCGGGAGTTTGTGCAGCCTGTTATCGCAATGCACAGACTATCTTCACCAAGAGGAAGAGCACCATCCATTTTAAGAAGGTACAAGAAGAAACAAAGACTCACACCCGCTACCAGCACCAAAAGTAATAGTCTGCTAAGAAAACAGAACATGATCAGATTGTTTTTGTGCAACTGGTGTCAGAGGCTGCACAATCCAGAAACAAAGGAGCAATTAACCGGGAAGAGTAACACCTGTGGAAGAATACGCACATGCTTCCACACACAGGGATGGCCTTCCCATGAAGCAGGATGAAGTGCCCACACCAGGAAGCAATGTGGGAGGAGTGGCAAGTTGCACCGCTCCGCACCACCGGATGGCGGGTTCCAGTCACCGTGGCTACCCCCTCCAGCAGGTGCTCCGGAAAGCCCTTCCACACGCTATCCCCTCTGCCATTTGCTTCAGCGAGGCAGCAGCTGGTGAGGTTCTCTAGAACAGCCGCCCTCCCTCTGGTGGTCTCACTGCTCACAGCTGAAAGGTGCGGCTGCAGGGGGTCTTGTGAGGTTGCATCCAGAGACTCCAGGGAGCTCTGGGAAGGTTCTTGAGACAGCCTCGTACCCGCTGCTTTGGGCTGTGCAACTCTCTGCATGATGAGGCAGAAGGGACAGCTGGCTGCAAAGGTAAGTGAGGTACAGGGCAAAAGATGCCAGTCACATGCGGCAGCAGGAAGGGGGGCAAGGTGGCGACGAACCATGCATGCTTTCTCCAGCCTTAGAGAGCTTGTTCCAGGGCTGCACACTCCCTCTGGATAGCTGTCCCTCTCAGTTTAGGGTCCTTTCCCTCGGGAGGGGTCTTTCACCGATGTAAGGTGCGTAGTCAGTGTGTAAGCTCCTAACAAGCGAATTACACTCATCCTAACCCTAATCCTTACCCTAACTCTTCAAGTGTTGCCCAGGTGGCTTAGAAAACAAACACGCCCAGGACACAAGGAATTTAAATTGGAATTTAAATCTTCTTATAGCAAAGCAAATTATTTGGCAATATCCATTGCAGATGAGGGAGTTCCTGTCTGGATCAAAACCACAGCAGTGGAAAAGGATTAAAGGTTTCCTCGCCTCCATGTTGGGGCCCCAATTAAGATCAGGACTCCTGCACCTATAGTAGAGTAAAAAGAAAGGGGGGAAAGGCCATTGCCAGTAGCCCCATCTTTAAAGTATGATGTGCTTTGACCCTTTGTTTCTCTTGGAAAAGGGTCCACGGAAGGAAGAGGTGGAGTTTGAAGGAGGGCTCGATGTAACATAGTGCGGACATGCCACTAATTGCATTGATCTCATGTGGCAGGGCATATTCAATGGTCAGCTCATGAAAAAGAGACTTTCCGATGAAAAATGTTTGGTGGCAGAGCTGGAGGAGCAAACTTTACTCACAGTGAGATGGACAAGGGGGAAACAAGGATGGACAAGGCCAGCTATGGCCTTAAAATAAGGAGTTTGTACCCAAGATGGAACAGAAGCAACCTCACAGAAAGACATCACCTGCTTTATATCTGTCATTCTATGGAGCCAACTCCTGCACAAACACCTGAAAGACACACCTGTACAGCAGTCCCATAACTGTTGCCTCATCTGTTCTGCTTCTGTCCTCAAATACATCCTAGGTGTGGGTTCTGAACTCTGAAAAACATAGCTGCTTGCAGTTGGAACCAGTAACAGCAAGCATATCACTGATGAATATGTGGACATATATTCTTATTGTTATGTGCCATCGAGTTATCTCTGACTTATGGCAACCCTATGAATGCAACCCCTCCAAAATGTCCTATCCAGGACAGCCCTGCTCGGCTCTTGTAAATTCAAGGCTGTAGAGTCAGACCATCTTATATTTGGGTGAACAAATATATGATTTCAAAACTTTCACACTGCAGAAAACATCAGGTGAACTATTGTCAGAAACAGCAGAAGAAGCTGGTAAGATCTTCAGTGGGAATAAAAAGAAGCCTATTTTTTTTTCTTTTTGGAATCAGAAGGGGTGAAAAATATAAACACACTTATGAGAGTACAATTTTTTCAATATCAATGTCTCCATGGGCTAAATTGCAGGCTACTGTAAACACAGAGAGCTGATCTTAACCATTCTGTTGTTATTGTTGTAAGCAAAGACACAATCCAGGGCCAGTCTGCATTGGAAACAAAAGGGTTAAACCACTTTTTCCAGGCACCCCCCCCCCACACACACACACACATATGCTGTAGGGGTAGCAAACTGAGAGGGAGGGCCGCCTAAGTGAAAATACTTCTCTCTCTCTCCCACATGGTGGGCCTGATCTGGATCACTCACCCATGCAGTGACACTAAGGCAGACAACGTGGTGAGGATCAGCTGCGCGAGAGAGATGTCATGCCACTGAGTGAAACAGGACAACCCCCTCTAACTTCCAGTAAGAATGGTATGAACAGCATTTTCACATTGCCAACAGGTCAGTGCAAAACAATGATCTAAAAGCTGTTCAACCATTCCCATGACAAAGCCACTATTCAATTGGGCACATTCTGTATCTCTGTCTGAACAGCAAACACATTATTTTTTCTCCATGGTCTGCTGATCCTTGCAGTCAGCCACAAACAAAAAACAGCAACCCAAGCTCAATATGACAAATATCATTCAAAAACTCTCTGCTGAGTGCATTTTCCCCATGAAGATCTCAGTGCATTGATCACTTTTCGATCAGGGCGAAAATGGATGCCCTGCATGATGTCCTGCAGAACCTCCGGCAAGCGCCTCCCGCAAAGTCGTCCTCATGGCTGTTAATTAGGAAGGCAGCCTGCTTCCAGCTACTGACTCTTAACTAGGAAAGGGACATACCAATCGTTGGGACGTGGTCATCTTTCACATTCAGAGGCCACTTTTTAATTTCAGATACAATCCAAGTACAGCTGAATGAACCAACCAGGGACAGAAACGGGGGATGAAGCCCAGAGCCCCACAGTTTGTGGGTGGGGGACACATGATTACCCAAAGAGCAGCAGGTGAGAGGGGACAGCAAACGGGTCTGGTGCCAGCACCTGGGCCAGCATGGAGCTGCCAGGGTCCATTGGGGTGGACACTAGCTGCCACAGAAATCCCTGGAGTCACATGAGCACCATGATCTAAGTAAACTTAAAATAGGAAACTGCTCAGAGCTGCTGCTGCTGTTATTCAACTACCACCAATATATCAGGAATGAAGACGTGGTTGTAAAGCATGATGTGGTGGGGGTGGGGGTGGGGGGGGAGAGAAATGTTAGTTGTGCACATCACAAATGAATAATACACTAACACACCCTCCCCTTCACAGCTCTCATAAGACCAGCAAGCCCAGGGTGTTGCATCCTGCTGCAATCAATCTTCAGCTATACTGTGAAACTATGGCTCAATAAAACATTCTAGGCTAAAGCTAGACTTAGTCTTACTTAGAGTAGAACCATGGGGGAGGCACGCCTGATAATGCACTCATTTGTTGCTTAGAACCATGCCCTTCAGAAGAAAGAGAACTCTTTATCCGAGCAGCAAATTAACCTCAACTGACGTGAGCATGACAAAAATATAATGCAATTCCTAGAAGGCATCCAATGAATTTGTATTTCATATAAATTGCTCTTATCTTACTGAAATTTGATCTAGGCCTCAAATGATTCAAACTTTATCCTTTCAGTATTGAATTTCTATTTGTTCAGGCTTTTATTGTGGGTAGTCTATTGTTTATGCTTGGCTCTCAATGCTTTTTGCAACAAGTTTCTTTCTTTAAAAATATTTTGCACCATTCAAAACAAAGGCAGCATCTGACAAGGCAAAGATCAAACAAACCACATATATCTTAAATGCAGACTCTGTCTCTGTACCCATTTACTGTAAGTGGGTGTAGTATGCCATTTGGAAATGCTATAAGAAAGCAAAAAGCAAAAACAAAGGCAATAGCTCAAACTGCAGAGCTCCAAAGTGACCTTACCCGGTTTTATGAGGCTGGTCTTTGTTTCCTTCTTATATCGAGCCGACTGTTGAGTTCCGTCCCCCATTGTTCCCGAATTAAATTTCTTTCTTGTGTAGTCTCCTCCATCGCTGCCTGTACAAAAAACGACTGGACTGTTTCCAGTATCAGGAGGAGTCTTAACTGGAGATACTGACTGGCTACTGGGGCAACCCGTGTCATCTGAAAACAGGAGACCAAAAGGGGAAGGGGGAGCCACAAGATAGGTTATGTGTCAGATTGAATACAGGTGGCAGCATTTTTTACTTTCTTAGTCTTGGCATTACAGTGTACAGCCATTGGTTTCCAGCAAAGCATGCAGTCTCTGAAATAGTCAATAAAATAAATTTCAATGGGGCATTTCTGTTCCTTCATTTCAGCATTTAACAATGTAATTGGGGGTAGGCAACATTAAAGGGTATCGGGATGGGTTTTGGATGTCTAAGAAGTGTAAAGGGCCATGCTACATGGTGAAAATGTGAAAAGCAAAAGAGACATAACAACATAACTGATTGATCATCACCATTTCCTGAGCACAGCAATGGTCTCTTGTTCTCCAGCAAAAAAACTCTGCCTCATAACACATACAATGGGGTAACTCTCCCTTCTCATCTCCAACAAGATCTTTGGGGTGAAGTTTTGCCTTGGGTTGCACAAGTTATCATGTCATCCAATGCTTTTCCTCCTAACCCTCCAGCTCTTTTCCGAAGAGGCAGTGCCCCTTACCACTGAAACAATCTTCGGAAAGGAAAAATATTGTCACGAAATGTTTACCTGTGCCAAATTTCTGCACTCTTTTTGTAAGCTGGGGGCTCACCTGGCTCACAGAGCAACATGACATGTCAGAGTACTGGTTCTGTGTGGGTTGTCACTGAACAGTGAGTTGGAGTTGAATTGTTGGTTTTTGTACTGTGTGAGCCCAGTCATGCTGACAACTCATGGCTTGTTCACCAAAATCAGCCCACAGTTCATAACCCATAACTAATCATGTGTTCTCTGTGTAGGTTGCTCATGGTAGGTTCACACAACACAGCAGCCCATGATTCAACAACAACCACAGTTCTGCAACAATCTACATTCAGCCCATACTCTGGCTTGCCATGTCGTGTGCATCCAAGTCCTCAGATTCCCAGTTCCAGATAGGAGAGGGCTTGCTGCTGCAGGCCAGACTCTCTGTTGAACGGGATCGTCTCCGGCAGCCTAAGTGCAGCAAGCTTCCTTCACCCTTAGGTTTCACCAGTTTTCCTGCTTATTTTGAGAAGGAAGAAGGAGTGCTCTAGCTTGACAGAGACAAATATCTCTCTCTCTCTCTCTCTCTCTCTCTCTCTCTCTCTCTCACACACACACACACACACACACACACACACACACACACAGAGGGTGCCAGCCATATAAGACATAATGGATTCTCACATATGAATATGCATTAAATTAACGAGAAGGAATGAAAAGTGTATCATATTTTTCTAAAATGGGGGTGATTCTCCGAATACCTCAGTAGATAATTTTGCCCCTCAAACACTTTACTTGGTGCCTACAAGGATGCCCTAACTCTCCCACTTTTCACACACACACAGACACACACACTTTCTTATCATCAGCTGGGATCACTTCAAGGCAAAATGAGGAACTGCGGCTTCTCCCATCTTCATTTCTCCCTAAATGCTTTTAAGCCATATATGAGACCTCAAGACATTCTTAGGGAATGGAGCTGATGGGTGGCAGCAGACCGATGCTCTCTTCTACAGTGTGCCCAGCCACCGACAAAGAGGAGAGGAGAGGAGAGGAGAGGAGAGGAGAGGAGAGGAGAGGAGAGGAGCTGTTCTGAAAGTGAGAAAGAAAAACAGATAGCAGGTTGGGGGCGGGCAGGGAGGCTGAGCTGGCTTGCCAAGAGGCTGTGGAGAAAACAAGCTTACCTCCAGGTTATCTTTGAGCTAAAAACTGCAGGGTCCAAATTATTGCTTCATGAGCTGGGGCTCAGACCCCAACTCTGTCTCTGAGGAATATTTCTTATTCTTTGTGAATACCTTATTCACATTTCTTATTCTTTGTGAAAACCTTCATTTCTTATTCTTTGTGAATACCTTCACAAAGGAGGTCATACCTTCCCTGACAACTATTTCATGGTAGTAGCCATGCCGGATTGTCAATGGCCAAATGCTCCCATGGGCCCAAATGGGTTGCCACTGACTTAGAATAATGCATACTAGCTCTTGTTGTGACTTCTAGCTATGTTTGGTGCAAACCATTGTTTGTGCATCAGGATGGAATAGCAAACAATGGTTTGTGACCCATTTTTGATCCCCCCCCCTTTATATGCAAAGGAGGGAAGCAGAGAGGAAGGTGCACTTGAACCTGAGGCTTGGTAGAGCTTATGGTTGCAAGGAAAACCCATGGTAGGTTATCCCTGAACAGTTGCAAAGAAACCCTCATGTGCAGGCAGTTTTGTCATCCGTGATAACGTATGTGTTGCTTCCCTCTGCCAAAGGCAACTCAGAGCAACTTATATGCACAAGTACTGAAATACATAATTAACATAACAACTCCCCTCCAAGATCAGTATAAACCACAATCCATACAGCCATTAACATAAAAATAAATCCCGTTTATAAGCATAAAAACTTAATCAAAAAACAACAGGATACAAAAAGTGTTAATTTGCAATGCACCAGAATAGTGGACACACTTAATTCCAGGGAAATCCATTTCTTACAACACTTTCCAAACATTTCCCCTTCCATCTAAGTCCTACTTGTAGCAACAGGGGTTTCTCCCCAGGAAGAGTGCTTTGGCTTATAGCCTTAGGATGTGTGCCCAGAGACACCCCCCCCTGCCCCACCCCACCTCTGCCTTTGCCTCGAACTGCTCCTCTCTCCATGCTTCAGGTGAATGTGCATTTTGGCTTTCAGTGTCAACTGTTTGGCTCCTTTTTCTGCTGAAATGTTTGCTTGAGGTTTCTTTTTTTTAAGCTGTTGACATGTGCATTGAAAAGTAGGTAGCTGCTTTTGTGACGGACACAGGGGTCAACCAAACTGCACAATGCACAGTTCTGGTTTTGCAATCTACACACAGGGACCCATCAATCAGGGCAATGTACAACCTTGCTCTGATGGGGTCAGGGGAAAGATGGACATGTGACTTCATGTTTGACGCAAAAGGTTCACCAGTAATTGCCTATCTAGCTTCTACTGAAGTCCAGAAGAAATTCCCCCAGGCTGGATCTGGAATAGAACGTTCATTGATCATCCTCCTATGGGAGGCTCAAAAAACGGATAGTATCTGTGCACACCTTTAACCTACATTGTGTTGGTCTGCTCCACTCCCTAAAGCAGGGAAGGAAATTATTTTGGGCAGAGTTCCTCTCTTTTGTCTACAGGAGTCCAATATTTACTGCTTGGTGGAAAAATAACTCTTTTGCCTATTTGAAGTGAGTCAGCATCCTCTGCAGCTCATCTTTATCCAATTGTTTTAGAAGGCAAGCTGGTCACAAAAGTGTTTTGGAAAAATGCCCACATTTATACTATTTTCTCTAGTCTGAAAGGCTAAGCAAGAAAGCTGCCCTGCCCTGTCCTTTTCTGTACAAGCCTTGTATTTTATGCACTCAGGATAATGCAACCAAGTTGGGAGAAAATCTGAACTTTGGAAAGAACTCATGAGGTCCATCCACTATATTTGTTTGCTGTCAGCATGCCCAAAGAGAATGCAGCAGGTGTTGCGAACAAGCTAATGCTTTACAAGGCATAATATTTCATTAGCAACTGGAAGGTCTAAATGCACAGCACATTTTCTAGGTTTCCCTTTCATAAGAAGGGAGAGGTGTGTCTGCTGGCGATCTGGTCAACATAAACAGAGACAGTGTTGTTCACTTAGAGTGCCACTGAGCGCCACTCCTCTGTAAAGGAGAAGATAGCAAGCAAGCCAGATCACCCAATAAAGTACTTTTGAGCATGAACAGGGTGCCTTGAATTGCTGTTGCTCCCTGATGGTTTTGCTTTGCCTTGCAAAGAGCTTATTTAGACAGGAAATTCAACCTGCCTATGAACTGATGATCTATATTCCCTAACAATCACTGTGAAGAGAGGCTTCCTCTCTGTGTCTTTCTAAAACTGTTTAAAATATTTGTGGGCTATTTTGTTGTTTTGGCTGGGCTCCTATTGTTGGTCCATTCTTTTCTTTTCATTTTCTCATGAGCTGCCCTGAGTGTTTCTCTAGATTGGGGTGCAAAACTGCTTTCAACCCAAGGACCAAATTGGTCTGCAAGGTTAAAAGCAGAAGTGGTGTGGCTAAAATACAAAAACAATGACGATAGCAGCAGCAGCCTAGAATATTTTACTTTAAAGCTCTTACTGCCAGAAAGTAAGCATTAAGGGAGACATTTCAACCTTTGGGAGTGAGGGTGGGGAGCATGGAACAAGCAAAGCCAGAAAAGCAGCAAGCGATGGGCAGTTTGGAGAATGCGTAAAGCCTAGGAAAGGAGGTGCCATTCTCTGAGGAAGCCCAGACTGCTAGACTGGATCCCATGCACAACAGAAAGGTCCACAACAGAAGAGAAATTCAACTGAAGGACTTGCTGATTTGTACTTAAGGCTGCACTCTTATGCAGCTGCCCTACAAAAGATGGGGGACTTCCTTGTGAATGACCGCTTGCAGGTCTCTTGGGGGGCAATCCTATGCATGCATAGGCAGAGAAAAGTCCTAAAACTGCCAGACGCCACTGTGATTTCCTGCAAACACCTCAAGGCAGAGGCATTCCAGGGCACCAGGAAATTTGAATGGTAGCCCCCGGCACTGCTTGCTTCACCGCTGTCCGCTACTGTCACCAGGGCAGCCTTCTGGGGCTTGTCAAGACGGGATCAGGTCCTCTCTGCTTTTGCTGGCTTCTCTCAAACCTGGAGCCAGCCCTGCAACTGACATTCAGCTACGTGCTCTTCCACTTTAACCGAAATTGCTGAAGCTCTCCAGCTTTCATGGACACGAGGCTGATTATCATGGGAACAGAGTGAACTTGGCACAGGCAACATCCCTCCTCTTGGATCCTATCATGAATGACCTTTAGACATACCAATAACTAAGCCAGGCTTTTAAATTCAGCTGCAGACAATGAAAGGATCTGCTGTATGCAATCCTCTTTTCTATGGCCGCGCTGTTATTTTTAACAAACTGTATACCTAACACCGGTGCACAAAGCCTCTCCCTCGAACAGCCACATGGAAAGCATACATCTGTACAGCTGTGATCCCCATCTCTTTCTGCCAGGGGACATTTTTTCCATCAATGCAAGTATCAGATGGACAGTTGAAAGTTGTGTCTCTTGCTGGATCAAGATTTTCACCATCACCCAGAATAGCAGCTGCACATGAAACTGAGCTGTCCATCACGGAAGGCAAAGTCATTTCTTGACACCAGGCAGAGGTCACATCTCTGCACATAAAAATTACAATTGCAGGAAATGGCAGAGTACACGCATCCTACTTTACATAGGACAGTCCTCTGTTTGAAGAACTATATAGTCTGGTTTGCAACTGAAAAAAAATAAGGAGGGAGAGCAGTGATCTTACTGGCTCCTACCATAATTCTTTCTAAATGTGCATACCTTCTGAAAATCTGTATCCTTTTAATCCTCTTTTTCAGTGATACAGTTCCACCTTTTTAAGGTGGGAGGAATGTACAGCTGGCCATCTTAGGAAATGGAGAACAATGAATGATGTTTATCACAATAAGATCCCATCTTCTTTCCAAAGGCAGCTTGCATGGATAAAGCCCCTTTTATCCTTACAATAACCCTATAAGTTATGTTATTAAGCTGAGAGATACTGACTAGCCCAAGATTAGCTAGTAAACTTCAT
Organism: Varanus komodoensis; assembly: GCF_004798865.1. Taxonomy (NCBI): domain Eukaryota; kingdom Metazoa; phylum Chordata; class Lepidosauria; order Squamata; family Varanidae; genus Varanus; species Varanus komodoensis. The sequence continues at coordinate 17,757,725 of NW_025335349.1, forward strand.
GGTTGCGAGTGGATTTGAACTTGGCTCTCCCCCTCCACTAGTTTGACATTCTTAATCACTACAAAAGCCTCAACTGGCAATAGTTAATTTCTAGTACCAAAATTATAATGTTTACACACACATGTACCTACACAAGCCAACATTAGAAAAGGAATGATGATAATTCATTTTTGTCATTCATGACATTGGGACCGCTGTTCAAAGGAAAATGTCTAAAATTGCACTAGGACCCTCACCAGATATCTGGAGTACCTGGATTTGGGTTCAGAGAAATCTGGGTTCAGAGCTTTGCTTATCCATACAAAGAGTGCTTGGGTTTGCAGAACCATTCTCTCACACAGAATGGCCCTATGTATCCTTCGCTAGAGGTTTAAAGGCTAGTTACTTGATAGAACACACTAGTTTTTTCTTGTACCAGTGTGTGGGACAGAAACCAAATAGGCTCAAATGATAAGAAAGGGGATTTGGACTGAACATTAGCAAGCCTGTTTGGCAGTGGAACAGGCTGCTTTGGAAAGTGGTGGACTCTCCTTTGGTGGATATGTTTAAGGAGAGATGGAACAGCCATCTACTAGGGATGCTGTAGCAATAGATTTTATGTCTGGCTGGGAGCTTGATGACCTTTGAGGTTCCTTCTAATGCATTGAACTTAAGCTGTCTGAGAAATGCTCACAGCATTGCAATTAACAATTACAATCTATTTTGTCTCTCTGCAAAATGGGAGTTGTTAAAAGCCCTTATGATAAACTTTAAAGTCTTCTGACTATATTATCATGCTTAACTGAAAAACAGAACACTGCAAAATCTTCTGAGCCTTTTTTGACTTATATAGTGAAAATCCTGCTTAGGAATTTTAATGTATTAAGTAGTATAGAAAAAATAAATACATCAAATGAAATATTTAGTAAGGTGCCTTTCTTGCCTTCAGCAACATTTTCACCAATTTATACTTACAGATTCATTCAGATAAACACACATCTCAAAATAAGTGGGATCATACAGAATATCATCTCATTTAAATAAATTTCTGTCATTCAGAAACATCCATCAAAATATGGCCAGTAGACTGCAGTAGCAAAACTGATACACAACCAGTGCCTGGCTTTATATAATACTGAGCATGTATGCATTCCTTTTGGAGCATTCAGAACAATTTATCTCCTTTCAACAGTGCCCAATAACAGGAGGCTGTGAAGTCCAATATAATTAACCCTATGGGGTAGATGGAAGTGGAGGAGACACAGAGGTTGAGGGATAAAGAAGTTACCGACCCTTCTTTCTGTTGCTTCAAGAACCTAGGAACGAAAGGAAATCTTTCTTACTGCAAATGAAAGCTCACCACCACTTGCCAAGATATGCAAGAGCTGCCTGCGGCCAGCTTGAATTTTTCCTGCCTACCTCTGTAGCCTTGCCACAATTCGTCTTTCATGTCAGAAGCAGAGGCTTGACAAATCATGAACAGCAGTTGGCTGGCTCACACACAGATGCCTGGAAGATTCTTGAAGATGTAATCCACACCCCCACCGCCAAGTTAGCAAGCCTGTTGCAAGATCCAGGATTCCTCAGCAAAAAGCTGCTTGTGAGAGTGGATCCCTTCTATAGAAGTTTCCACAGCCGAGATAAGAGAAGCGATTACCAGACTGCAAAGTCCCAGCCTTAATCATGTTTGGGGTGGAGAGGAAATTTCCATGTCACCCTTTGGTAACTGGAGAGAACATTTCCCTCTGTGAGAAAAGCTGCCTTAGGCTCCAAATGGAGTTCCATAGAACTGAGGAGGAAAGAAGGGAAAGGAAGGGATGGTGAAAGCAGGAAACCATGACCTAGCAGTCTTACTCCGCCTCTGGTTACTTGATCGTTGCATTTTTATTCTCTCTCTCTCTCTCTCTCTCTCTCTCTCTCTCTCTCTCTCTCTCTCTCTCTCTCTGCGTGTGTGTGTGTGTGTGTGTGTGTGTGTGTGTGTGTGTGTGAGTTTAGAGATACATTCTGTCAACTTTCTGCTTTCCTGACTTGGCAGCACTTAATCTAGAACAGCACAAAATGTTTTCACTCCGGCTTTTTGCACAAGGCCGTCTGTTACAAACAGTTTCTATTAGATGTCAGCTGTAACTTGGCTGGGAGCTCCAGCAGGAAGCATTTGAGTTAACCTCTTAACAGAAAAAGCACTTCAACATCCTCAATTGCCTGGGAATTAAGACTATGCTATTTTTTCTCTCTCCTTGCCTCCCACCCAACCACTGAAAAGAATGTTATTTGTACCCGTTCCAGGATCTCAAGTCAATGGTTAAGATGGCCCAGGTGGAACACCTACATTAAAGTTAAAGACCCATCTTGACTATGGATTTGTGGTGTGGTCTCAATTACTCAGTGTCCCAGTTTGCCAACTAGTTCAGCTTTCCCCACACCAATGCCCTTCAAATGTCCTGGACTATAACTTCGGCCATGCTGGCTGGGGCTAGTGAAAGCTGAAGAGCAAAACACTGGTCTTCTTTAATGAGACCATATATGTAGATCCACAGTCTCAAAGTATGTTATGAGAGCGTATGGGAGAATAACATTCTCTGTTTCATTATTTAAAGCTCCGCTCCTACAAATAGAGGGAAATAAACCTCCAAGTCCTGGTGGTTCCCAAGCTGGCATAGGATCCTGGGGGCAGGTATTGGGGAATCTCTGTTGTTACGGAATGGAGATAGTAGTGAAGGCTGTGGGTAACGGACATGTCTGTGCAGAGAACAAGGACTGGGGTGGCTTCACTCACATAGCATCATCCCCTCTATGGAAGGTGCTAAGCAGGTGATATTCCTAGCTGAGTTGGCAGTTGAAGTGCCCCTCCACTCAATCCGGAGGCACCCTTTAGTGGGGGAATCCAGCACTCAGCAAGACAACTTCCCAGGTGACCCAATGGCAACCCAGCAATCAATAATCAGATGAAGTTGGCAGGGATATGGCCCTGTCCCGTGTGACCAGGCAGGGCCACACTGCCAGCCATCATTCGCCACTGGGGAAATGGATGAGGGTCACCACCCCTGCTATACAGACTAGCTGGAGGTAAGCCCTATTGAACTCAAGGGGGTTTCCTTTCAAGTTGATATGCATATGATAGTGCTGCTGTTGGGTAAATGATGTCACTAAACCAGATCATTGCCCAGAAGATGAGGAACTGAGATGGAGAATAATCTACTGAAGGCTGTGTACCTGGCAGACCTGGACTGAAACATCATTTCAATGTGTCATCCAGATCTACCTTGTCCAAACCCAACATCCCAATCCAGATTGGCATGCCTGAGTGTCATATAAGAGCATCTGTACATACAGAAGCTGCCCCTCCTGTGGTGTGGTGGTAAGAGTACGTGCGATGCAGATCCAGATTCCTATGAGCCACAGTGTCTGTCCTGGGGTCACTCACTCTTTTTCAGCCTAGCCTCCTTCACAGGTTTGTTCTTAGGATTAAATGGAGGGGAAATGCACATGTGCTGCTGTGACCTGCTTTGAGAAAAGAGTACGTAGGAATGGGAAAAGCCAGATAATGTACACCATCCACTTCAATGGAACACATTCACTTCAACTGGAAAGGAGCCACTTGAAAGAAGCCAGTTCACTGAACTTTTATGGGCAGAGCTGGGGAGTTTTGCTTGTACCAGAATCCTGTGAAAGAGCTGCTTGATTATTTTGTTTCTCAGAGTTATTTCATTTTTTTTTTGTTATCACATTTTTTTTGCTTTATGAACTTCCCAAAGCTCTCTGGGAAGTTCATAAAGCACTACTTAAATCTATAAAATATAATAGTGTAATAAAAATTAATATAAAAAGTGCCTAAGAGGCCAAAGGATATGTCAGCTTCCTTGTTCTGAGGCTGCAGACAGTAATCTGGCTTCAGACCTGAGAATCAAAGCCCCAGCCACCCCGTTATGCTCACAGCTGGTGCAGAAAAAATCATGCTGGCTGCTTCTCTGAAGTTGGAAATGCAACCTCAGAGTGGGGTAAAAGGGGGCATTTGATGGTAGGAAGGGGAGGACAAAAATCTGAGCTATCCTGATGGTTCTCCAGTATCTTTCTTTCCTCCTCCAAAATGCTTTTGCTAAACAGGCCAGAAAGCCTGCTTAGCAAAAATCCAGGGCCTGAGGACAGGGCAGCAAAGATCACCTCTGCTGTTTCTCGTGCCCCACATTGGATGCTCCTAAACCTCCAGGTTTGAGGCCCTACAAGCATTACATGGCTTTTGTGAAAACACACCCAAAACTTGAAGTGAACAGGGTATCACTCCATTCCTCTTAAATCCTGCTACTTCCATGAAAGAAAAGAAACAGAACAACTGTAGACCAAGTGTCTTCTTCAGATCATTGCCCAGAAAAAAACAGAAACCAGGCAAATATCTACATTGCAAACTTCAAATGGGTTTATCCCAGTTGAATCACCCTGTCTTCTTCCTAAGGTTACCATACTGTTTTTTTTGCTGAAAGTATTGGAAGTATCTATTAGAGCAGCATGGAATGGGAAAGGAGGAGAGAAAAGCAAGCTGGAATCTTTAAGTGCATTGCTGGAAGATTTCCAATAGCATTCTCTGTTTAACCTCCCCCCAGAACCCCATGACAACCAGAGAAAGGGTTGTCCTGCCCATTTATAAAGTAAAATCTCTCATCCCTACTGAATACAATGTAAATGCATACTTGTATATGCAAGGCATCCCAGTATATTGCTCATAAAATCAAGTGGGTAATTGGCATTGCCTCCAAGCTACCACATTGCACTGGGCTTCCTTGGGTAGACCTTAGGGTTTTGGTAAACAAGGACTTACAGTCTGCCCACCCTTGTATTAGAGCTCCTTAATTTTAATCATCTAGTTCTTATGGTTTTCCTGTTAGGGTAAACCAGACCAAACAGACATCAAGGCTCCTGTAACTTTAAAAGAGGGAATTTCAGCGAGTCAATGAAAAGCACCTATTCTGCACAATTGTTAAGTGTCCTTTCTTTCAACTGCCCCATCCTTCTCCTGGAAAGAGAAATGGTCTCTCAAAAGGCAGTTCTATTCCTACTTACCTTGGACCAAACCCTATTAATGGGGCTTACTTCTAAGTAGACACATCTAGACGTGCACTGATAGTTTATAAGGGTCATTCTGAGCGCTTTGGTGCTGTCCTCTAATTAAACAAAAAGTTTGTTTGGTTTTTTCTCTCCCTTTCTTTGGTTCTGCAGACCTTTGCAATTTTTCATCAGCACAAAAGCCTAATTGAGAGATCATTTATTCTTCAAAAAGAAGTAATAAAGTGTATCTTTCAGGCTGGATCTAGTTATTAAACTTTACGCTGAGTCTTACGTGCAGAATATACAATGAACAATTGCATGCAATTAAAAGAAATGAGCAGAGAGCAGGGAGGCAAGCCGAGGGATGCTTTATTTGCTGCAGTGACTGATATACAAAGCAGGAGAAGACAGAAGGGCACGTCAGCTGGCTTGGCTTGGCTCCCAAGCAGGTGCATGAGGCATTGCTATGAAGACAATCACTGACCAGGAGAGCTCAGGCTACACTAAACCAGCCTTGCAGGTGCTGGGTGAAATAACAAACTATGTGCACTTCTGGTCCTAAAGGCGTGTTAGGGGTCAGGCTAAATTACCATCCAGGCAGCTATTACAATTCAGTGCCTTCAGTTACAAAGGATTGGCCACCGCTGTATCTTGTGAGCGGGAACCTTTGTTATACTAGGCCAATAGCTAGGGCAGATTTTGGCCTGTGTGAACAGGAGGAACTCAAAACTTGCTGGAATGGGATCTAACATGGAGGAAAGAGCTGAGTTTGGCCTGCAGGAAACCCCTAGACAATCAAGGGAGGTCTGTCACACTGCATACCCTCATCTTAAGCTTAGTGTAAATAAAATGTGTATGTTACATCAGAAAAACCAGTGTTCTCCTCCTCAGGAAATTGAAGATTGAGTATGTGCTGAAATTTCTCACCACCCAGAAGTGGGTTGCATGCATGGAGCATTGGGCCAGTTCACATGATCACCACAGCCTACCATAGCCTCTCGAGATAAGCCATGGTGGGTTGTGGCCCATGTGGATGGCCCTTCTGGATATTCCATTCTGGGCAAAGCATGGCATCAGAACCTGGGTGACTGACAGGAACTAAAGGTTAGACTACCCACAAATAACCCTACAATAGACCATGGGCCAGTTGAGGTGGTTCTTTTTTAAAAACCCTCAAACAACCCCTACTGCCCAAGCTCAGATGACATGGCAGATTGGGGCCTGGATAGGCAATCTGGTGTCCATAAGTCTGTTGTGGCTTAAATAGGCCACAATGTACTGCTATGATCATGTGAAGAGATCAATACGTTCACTGTGAATTAAGTCCCCTGGAGCTCAACGAGGCTTACTCGTGATTAAATATTTCCAGCACTGCAACCTAAGAGTGAAACCCTAAGCAAGTCCACTCAGAAATAATTCAGAATGAGTTCAGTGTTGCTTATTCCTAGGAAAGTGTGCCTATGACTAATGTTTCAGTTTGGCTGTCCCCAGAAGTATAGGATGAATAACAGCAATTTAATAAATAGAAATGCTTGCTACCCAAACAGAGTAGATAACAAAAGAATTCCTGGGGGATAGGCTTAACAACGGCTGTTAGCAGGGCTGCGCTTACCAGAATGAAATGGCAGCCTAAGACAGGAAGTCAGGAAATTACAACAAATGGTTAGTTATTCAGTTTATTATTATATTGTTACTGCCAGGGAGGGGGAGAAATGTTCTGTGTCAGATGCCAAAATGAGTTGACCGACCTTGAGCTCTGCATGCCTTCACTTTCTGGGGGTAGCTGAGTGGTGCCACGAACTGGTCTGCCTCAGGCAACAAAATGCCTTGGGCTGGTCCTGGCTCTTAGACATGGTAAGTCAATCAGGCTTCCATTTTCAGAGGCAGTGTACCTCAGAACATCAGCTGCTTGGAACAAAGAGCAGGAAGGCTCCTAGCTAATGGCCTTTTCCAAGCTGTTACACTCTAGATGTCTTGGTCTGCAATCCCCATCCTCCCCAATCAACTGGGCATGCTAGCTAGGCTGATGGGAACTGCAGTTTGGAACATTTGGAGGGCACTAAGTTGAGGAAAGTTGCTGTGCAGGCTTGCTGCCTAAAATTTCAATATTTTTGATCAGGCAGAGGTAATAGAGAACTCAGGATCATGTTTGTACAATCACAGTGGATAAAGTTACATACTCAAGAAGCTTTGCTAAACAAGAGAATAAAACATTTTTAAGCTATTTCTCTGACCTGGTTCACACATCATGGCAACCTATGTTGAGTAAACCAGTCAAGGTGGGCATTGTGTCATCCAGCCTCAGATTCTTCCCTGCTGAGTGGCTTGTTTGTTTGTGGCAACAAGGCACCCTGAGAACCCACAGCTTGTTCTAGGGGTTACCTTACCCATCATGGGTTGTCTTCTCATCCAAACCCAGGAGACCAATCCCATTGTAGGGTGTAAAAAGCAGCAAGAAGCCACTTGAGAAGAACAGTAGAAACTGCTTGCTGCTCTAATCCTTTAAACATTCTGGGAGCAGGACAAATGTATACAATCAGACGGGATCGTTTCCAGTCCTTCCTAGGTGTTCACCTATGGCTGCCTGAGTCTTGCCTGGACAGTTTCCTAATAAGGTCTGCTGTCGAAGTGTGGTGCAAACATGTACATGTGAGGCTGCATATAGACTGCTTTGTGCACACTTTGCAGCTGCCAGTTGGCAAGTAGTCAATTGAAAAGCCGAGTGACGAAGGGTTCTTTTCCCCAGAAAGTAGGTGGCAAGTAGCTGTGAGATCTGTGTCCTCCTGTCCTCCTAACCCCGAATGGTCCAATTTGCTAGGGCAGAAAGAACAGAACATTTTCCTTTGACAGCTGTGGAAAAGTGGCCACAAAAAGGGGTAGGAGAATTAGATCCCCCCTCCCCTTTCTGGAGTTCCTAGGGACCGGAGCAAGGGACCGGCAGACTGAAAATTGTCACAGCAATGCACATAAACAAAATGAATGTATCCCACCCAAATGAGGGAATCTAGTTCTGCACCCCATTATGGGGGTGAAAGGTGTTGGCTGCTTTGCTTTTCAACTGACAGTCTGCCAACTGACAGCTGTCGAATGTGCACAAGGCAACCTACAAACACCCTCAACAGGTCAGCGTGCATTCATGTTTGCAGTGCACTTTGACAGTAAGCATGTGGTAGGTCATTCGCCAAGTAAGACTCCACATTTGGGTAGCTATAGATGCGCACCTGTGAAGGACTAAAAAAAGAAGAAAAAACTATAATGTAAAAATACCAACATATCACCATGGTGGGGTAGATTGCAATCGAGTGATTGATGTGCCTATTTGGCCTGCTGCCCTGGTGTTAACTGTTTCTAGACAGCTTCATGTTGTCCGTTTGTGGTTCTTGTGGCACAAACCTATGCATGTTTAGACAGACAGAAATCCTACAATTCCCAGCATTCCCTGGCTTATATGGCTGGTTGGGAGTGCTCATGTCAGGTGCCAGGCTTTTTCTGTCTAAAGATGCACGGGGCTGTACTCTGTCTTGTTATTTCCAGGCAGCTAGCGTGGCTTCACTTGCATTCACAGATGCTCTCTGTTTTAGAGCAGCTGCACAGACAGACTATTAAAAGCCCGATAGCTGATTCTTGCTAAAAGTACACAGTTTTACCATGAGTGGCAAGGTAATTGTGGTGTGCGCAGCTTATGAGGAAAGCAGAGTTGATGTGGCGAACTACACTGAGGCAAGGCAGCCAGCTGATGCTGCTGGGAGAATGTTTTTCTCGGCTTGACATCTGAATCCCGAGGCTGAAATCCAAACCAAAGGGTGAAGCAGGGAGGGGGAATGTGGGAGGGTGCTTGTTTCCCTGTCAGATGACAGACGGCACACACCAAAGCATTTGTTTCATTTTGTTGAATGCTAGCATCCAGCTGGAAGGTTGACAGTAAGCCATATCATGAGCTCCTCGTGCAATTGCTAGAATACATGAGCATTTTGAAATGTATCCCCATCCTGCACCTATCAGCGATTCCACGGACGAAATAACGCTATTAGAAAATCTACTTGCACAATTTACAGCCCAGCTCAGTTCAACAGGTTTTATTCTCAGCAGAACTCAGATCCTGAGGGACTGCAAGCTTCAACTGTTTATTGTTACCTACAGTATTATTAAGGACATCACCACAGATGGATTAATCCCAAGTGATCCAAACTGCAACACATCTGCGGCATTATGCAACGCACACAAATGCCTTGTATGTGGCAGGCTCATGTGGAATCCTGCACAGACGTACCCAATGCAATGTCATGAGGAAATCAGTCCCACAGAGTTCATAGGGGCAGATCCTCATGGGCTGTGCTGTAAAAAGCTCCACATGCAACCTCTGCATAGCTCACAGACTCAACTACATGGGCACATCGTATTATTATCATTGTTTTGAAGTCTGCAGGCCGCACATTACCTATGAGTTCACCTGGGATGAGAAATGAACAGTTGTCAAGGCAAACACACACTTATGCAGCTCAGCTGTATTATTTTCCAAAAAGAGGAGTGCCACAAAACTATGCCCTTGGAACAAGGCCAGCCTGACGTCAGAGGCAAGATAATCAACAGTTTGGGTATTTGTTTCAGCTATGCAAATGCCTAGCACAAAAAGATACACAAAGGGAATTCAGAGTGATATTCAGTTGGGGAATATCTCTTACATTCCAGAGGATGCAATGAGTTAGTCTAGACTAGTATCAGTCGAGATTGGGGGTACTATTTCTCGTGGATTAATTGGTAAAAAGATCAGTTGTCTGACCGTTAAGTTACTGAACTACAATGAGAAAATAAAGTGCTGTTGTTAAGATCAAACATGGCTTGGAGGGAGGCTGCAGGAGCACCTGTTTTTGAGGGCAGCCTGCACACCCTGGGGCAGCTTCCTTTTGTACCAGAAACTCTGTCCCCAGTCAGAGAGGTTTAGAAACAGTGGAATGAAGGCTGGACAAACCAGCTTCTAATCTCCACTTATTCATGAAGTGCATTGGGTGACTCTGTGCTAGTCACTCTTTCCAAACCCAGCCTACCTGATGGGATTGTTACTGTGATGGTCAAATGGGGGGAAAGGACCACAAGCTCTTTGTGGGGACGTTGGGATCAACACAAATACTGTCAGGAAGGTGTCCTACAGATGCTCTGAAGTACATTTAAATTTGCGAAAGGCTGAGGCAGGTGTTTGGATTTAAGCAGTAAAACTTGTAATGTAATTATATTTATCCTTTGTTTGTGATGAACAACTATAAATTTCTGGTATTATTTTGCTCAGTGCAATTTCTTACTCAAAAACCAGATGCCCTGCTTTCTGGAAATCAATGGCTACTTCTAAAAGTTAGCATAACTCTGAGCGTTATTACTATCCTTTTGTTTTGGTGGGGGGCATGCAACAAAGAAACACATTGTCTCTACTATGGTAGTGTAATTGCAATGCACTTCTGTGGCTGTACCTTGCCACATAGAAGTGGGGGGGGGGGCTTTATGAGCAAGCAAGCCATTTTGTCAAGCAGTCCTACACCTCTCCAGCCATTAAAAACTTCATATGGTCTCTATGGGCAATGTTTTCCTTATGGGATGTCAATGAAACCTCTTGGCGGTTGGGCCCAGATTGTCAGGCATTTTCAGTAAGTTCTGGAGCTCACACTGTCATGGCCTATTTAATGGCCACCATTTCTTCCCAGGAATAATTGAGAATTTTAGGGAAGACGTAAGAAAACTGTTCTGAATTCTCTTCACAGTCAAAGATTTCTCATCACCATAAGAAAATTCTCATCACCCTATTTGTCTCAGCACTCATTGTGAGGGAAATCATGATATCTAAAGTAGTAGAAAGCCAATGTGTGCCTGCAGTGTTTATAATTAAGAAATCACTTCTGCTTCTTCCATGAGAACTTCTTCAAATCATCTCTGCAAAGAACCAGTGCATCCTACTTAAAGCAGACCCTCTACAATGAATGAGGCTTAACCTAGACTAACATTGGAGTCATCCCATTAGATATAGCTAAAGCTTTTAGTTACTCTGTAGTTGGAGGAACATTTCCATTAATCAAATTAATATCCTAGACTGCAATCCTAAGTCTTTTGGCTTGTAAACCCCACAGCACTCAGTGGAATTTGCATCTGAGTAGACACAAGTAGGATTGTACTCTCAGGAAGCAATCCTAAGCATGTTTAGACAGAAATTTGTTCTTGGCTAGTAGAGAGATGCAGGGAAATGTAGGATTTATTTCTGTCTAAATATGCATAGTTCTGTGCCCTTAATGTATTTTGGGGAAGAAAATATATATTTTCCATTTCATACTGTAATTGCCACAATCAACACAGCTTGTGCTCATCATTTTATTATTGACCCACCCATGGGATACAGTGAATCAGTGGGAAGTCTGGTGTCGAAAATCAATTTTGGTACATGACACATGCCTGGTGAGTCAATCCTTATTAATGATGTAAGGACTATACAGGGCTTTAGGGTTTTTGTTGTTGTCATTGGTTTTTATTACTCCTTACATTTTACACACAAAAATTCAAACTTTTCCTGAACACACATTGCCCTTTAAGACTGTCAAAATGTATAAACCTTGGCTCAGTTAAAATAGACATGCCATTTTTCCATGGGACTCTTAAGATAAACACCTCCTAATCCAAACAGCAACATCTGAGTTCAATCAGAGACAAATGTTTAATAGGTTCAGGACTGAATTGAATGAACAACAACCTTCTTTTTATCTACATTGCTCTATACACACCCAAGCAAATCAGTGCATGGAAAATGACAGAAATATATGTGTATGCCTATCAGGACCCACATATCTGATAGACTGATTGCTCTCACTCAGTAAACAGTGATTTTCCACAGATTTTGGCTAGTGTGCTAGTTAACAAGAAGCCCTTTGGAGAGTTATTCCATTTCCTTAAGGGCAGAAAGTTTTTTCCACTGTCATAATATTATATTTCATGGCCATCCGATGAAATTGAATGGTGGTATAATCTGCAAAGTCCTTCTTCGCTCAGTGTTTTATCAAACTATGGAATTCATTTCTACAAAATGTAAGGACAGCCACTGATTTGGATGGCTTTAAAAGGGGATTAAACAAATTCATGGAGGAGAATCCTACCACTGGCTTGTAGTCATGATAGCTATATGCAAAAGAAGAAAAGGAAGGCCAAATAAATGACGGATTGACTTCATAAAGGAAGTCACAGCTTTGAAATTAGAACAGTTAAGCAGGAATGTTCTGGACAGGCCATTCTGGGGGGCTTTTATTTATAGAGTTTCTGTAAGTCAGAGATGGCTTGATAGCACGTAACAACAACATAGCTCCAGTAGCAGAGGCAGAATGGCTTTGTATAGGCATAGTTGGGAAACCATAAGCAGAAGGGTTTTGTTGTACCCATGTCCTGCTTGTGGACTTCCTGCAGGCATCTGGTGGGGAAAAGAATGCTGAACTAGCTAGGCCTTTGTCTGATCCGGCACTGATTCTAGACTTGTTTCTCTGTTGCTCCAAAGGGCAGTAGTGAACAGAAAGTGCTGAACTTGCATATCTGGCTAAACTTTGGGAGAAACTGCCTAATAGCTGCTTGGAAGTGGAATAGACTGCCTCACAAAGTGGTTCTCCTTCTCTGGAGGTGGTTCTCCTTCTCTGAATTACATGCAAGGCCAGTCCTACCTTAAGGCAGAGTGTATCAACTACCCTAGGCAGCAGTTGTTGGAGGAAGGACTTGAACTCTCCCTTCCTCTGTTGGAGGACCAAGTCACATGGCCTGTCCTCATCCCCTAAACTGGCCTGCAGCCCTCAGGTGTGGTGAAAGATACTGTCCTATCATCTGTATTTAGGTAGGATTCAACAGGCAGCTCAGGCATCTTCTGCCTATGGAATGATGAAGGGGCACTTTCTTATTCCTTGCTTCAGACATTAACAGTTCTTGGTCTAAGCCTGTCTGGATGATCTCCAAGGTTCTGCCATTAAAAACAAACAAACAAATCAGGCCTACACATCCACATTTCCATGGAGACACCATCTTTGAGTACCTGAGCAAAAGCTGTTGCTGCTGATTGTCCTTGTGGACCCTCCAGAGGAGCAGAGGGGGTTGAATTCTCTACTTTCCTCTTCAGAGAAGGGAGACTCAGATGCTGGGGACACTTTCTGATGATGTAAGTGCTGCTGGGGGAGATGGGGCCGGAGGACCAGGCGCGGAATACGGCTGCGGCAAATTTCCTTGTCTTGCATCTTGTGCTCCTTTCAATGACAGTGAGAAAAGATGTGTCATTGCTATGCCTCACCAAAGACACAGCTTAAAATTTGACATCAGAAGAGTGGTCACCACCCCAAAGTGCTTCTACATGGACAGAGCATCAGTGGCATTCCACTGATAAGAGTGAAAGGTGTGCTTTGGCAACAATGAATGGGATCCATCCACTCCACACCCTCACTGGCAGTTGGGAAATGGAGAAAAGTAGTAGCTCAGTGGAAGAACACATAGATAGAAGGTTTTACACTTCATCTTCAGATAGGGCTGAGGAAAATCCCTGCCTAAAACTCTAAAGAGCTGCTGCCATTGTAGACCATTGTGAGCTTGATGGACTGATGGTCTGGTACAGCTAAGGAAGCTTCCTTCTTCCTATCAGAGTATATCTTCAGCCAATGTTCAAGATTTTCAGAGCAGGGCTCACTTCCATGAACCACAGAATGTTGCCACTTGATATCTCTGAGGTAGGCCTTCTTGGTGGTGGTGCCCACCCCCTGGAAAGCCCTCCCCCATGCAGTTTGGAAGGCAGAAAATATGGAAGGTTTCAAATGCCTCCTTGAAAACACACTTGTTCATCCAGGCCTTTTCTGGCTTGTAATCAATGGTGTGTCAACACATACTGTTCTTTGTACTGATTTGCACTTTTGCAGTAGTTGGATTTGTTTTTAATAATGCATTCCAGATGTGATTTTAATATTCACAGGTGAGCCAGTTAGAAACATTATTATATTAAATTGCACATAATTATTACTATTGCACATGTGCACACGTAACATAACAAAGTAGTGTGGAGACCTGCCCATGCAGAAATCATTTTCAGTGGCTTCCACTACTCATTTCACTTTGGGCAACCACATAACTGAAATGTGTGAATGTGTCAGCCCTGAAAAAGAAACATCAATATAACAAATATGTTTTTGCCTTTTCAAGCCTGGTGATCTGTAGATGTGTTGGACTGAAACCCCTAACTTTCTAGCCAGAATGCCCACTGAATAGGAATTCTGAGAACCGGAATTCAAAATACCTGGAGACCACAATGTTGGTACAGGTTGACATGTTGGGAAGCTGAGTTTGGCTGCTGTATTTACTGGAAGAAAAGTTTCAAAATCTATACAGTGGGCATCTACCGAATTAGCTTTAATTAGGTTGACAAACAGATCACAAAAAACATGCAAGCTTTGGTGATCCCCAGATCTTCTCTTCAGGTTATCCAGCTATGCTGACTACAACATCTTATCAACCTCCCCTGCCCCACTCCAGTTCTCCCCCACCACCAACCTGCTGTTGAGGACATCAAAAAGATTTTGAAAGCTTTCTCATTTCTGTGGTGCTTCCCATTGTCCCACTATAGGTTATAAATAGCTATCAAGTGCAGACTCCAAGGCAAATCAATCATAATGCACTAACAGGGGTAATTCAATGATCTGCGAATGTATTTCCTCCACTTCTTTTTAACCCTTCTGTAATAGTCCTATTCCTGCCCACCCCTCAAGCCCCCCAGCTGCTAGCTCAATATAATATGCACACTTAATGGATGTGAATTAGCTTCCATCTCTTGGGAGAAAAAGTCCATTTAGAGGTATACCCCAGTGCTGGAGAGACAGATATACCAACATCAAAATTAAACATGACGGTTTTCTAAACTGGATGTTTATGGAGCTCCGGGAACAATCGAGTAACAACCATGCATTGATTGTTCTAAAATTGGACCAGCTGGAATGGCTCCTGGAGGCAATTATCACAGCCATCATCAGCATTGCCACCACCTGCACTGTCCCTACAAGCCTCCCCACTTGGATTCAGCTACAGGCGACAAGAGTGGGAAGATCCAGACGAAGGGGGATTCTGAGCAGCCTTCTCTGCTCCGAGCTGACGTAATTCTTGAGCTTGGTCCCCCACCCTGCCCTGGAGAGGGAGATCTGCAGCAGGGGCAGAGCAGCAGGAATGATGTCAGACTCTTCAGGCACCAAGGCAGGATGCTCCTCTGTTGCCAGGAATGGCCAGGAGGACCAACAGCCGTTGCAGTGGGGTGGGGGCAATGACACCATTCCCTTGGGCAGCGTAAGATGCACACCCGCAGATGGATCGCCTCTCAGCCCAGTCTGTGCCTGCACACACGGCCAACCCATAGATCTCCACCCGAGACACACACCCTGATACCCACGTAGGATGGGGATGTCAGCTTGCAGAATCTGCAGTCTGGGCTGATTCTCGCTTCTGCGGTTTCTTTTCTAGCCTTTCTGCCGCTTCTCTAGCTTCTTTTCTAGCTTCCGTCGCTGCTTTTGCGAGCGGTGTTTCCAGGGCCGGGAAGGAGGCGCATAAGATCCACTTCAGCACCTTCCTATGATGTCCCTGGTGCAAAAACCGGGAGCAGGGCAGGATAGGGCAGGGCAGGGTAGGGCTAGATCTTGCCACGGCTCAACACCACACGGAAAGACACACGTCCAAGGCGCGCACCGGGCAGCGCAGACAGACAAGGCGAGGCGTGCACGCGCACCTCTTTCAGGAGGGAGCCCGTGCGCCTGCCACGCGTGTGTCGGACAGGCACGCTGCGTCTGCGATGGAGATCTCCGCGGACCCTACGCCAGCCTTCCCTGATCCGGACGCGCTGGGCTAGCTCTCCCAGTCCGCGGTGGAGATGGGAGTTGTAGTCCAACGGGTTGCGGGGAGGAAGGCGCTGCCGCGCCACCTCTCCCATCCCAAGCTTCGCTCCGTGCCCAAACCTGCCTGAGAGGCAGCCCCGCTACCCGCACCGCGCCCGCATCGCCCCCTCACCTTGGTGCTTTCCCTGAGGGGGCCCATCGCGCGCCTCGCCCCGGCCGAGGCTGCTGCGAAGGCGCTAGAGGGGCGGCAGCGCTCTCCCCGTGCCGCCGCCGCCGCCGCTTCTGCCTGCCGCCTGCCGCCCGCTGCTGGCGCTCCGCAGCCCCAGCCCTGCCTGGCCCCGCCGCGCTCGCCCCGCCCTGACACGTGGAGATGCCGCCGCCGCCGCCGCCGCCGGCTGCCCGCCCGCCCGCCCGCCCGCCTGGCCCAGCCCGCCCGCCGCCGCCGCCGCCGCCGCCGCTCCAGGAGAGAAGCCGAAGGGCGGCTGCGGGGTGGCGCTTCTTGGGCTTTTGGCCGGCGGGCGCTTGCTTCGGAAGCGAGGCTGGGACGCAACGCGCACAGCAACCCCAGAGCTTAGAATGGATGGGGCGGACTCGAGCAAGAGGGGCGCATCCCGCCCGCAGAAGGCAAAAAGTTCGAGGGGACTCCCGCACAGTACAGGGGGGAGGGGGTTCATCTGGTATGCGGGTCCCCGAGAGACACAATGGCACACTGTTTTGTAATTACTTGGCTGGGAAAAAGCAGGGGGTGTGGCAGCAGCCTCGCAGCTCGCGCGTGGCTACAGGTCCAGGTTAACTTGCCCTCTCCCCGCCCCTGCTGCCAAGATGCCCTACTGGGGAAACCTACGAGAGGTTACCTGGGAAGGATGCTTCCTGCGCTGTAGTTGCTCCTGCACTGAGCAAGGAGGCTGGACTCCTCAGCTAAGTAATGCTAAATAGCTGCGCTATTTTCTAGTGTAATATTCTGTTGTTTCAACAGTGCTCTGCCTTTGTTTCAAGAGGGTGGGCAATTCTTCACTCTCCCCTGTTTTGCACTCCTAACAACAGCCTATGAGACTGGGAAAGAGGGACTAAGCCCGAAGTTGACCAGTGGGCTTCCTAGCTGAGTGGGGAATTTGAACCCAAGGTTCCTAAAGGCCAGAATAAGTCTCTTAACTTAGTCTTCCCAATTGGTTGGGAGTACAGTTCCCCATCAGCCAGTGGCTGTGCTTGTTGGGGATGAAGAGGGCTCTAGTCCAAGGAGTCTGGAGGGAGCCAGGTTTTGGGGGTGGGCTTACCAGTACACCACACTGCTTGCACTTGGACATACATTTTCTAGGAAGCTGTCCAGAGAAGTAAATCTGTCACTCAGCTCTAACTTGCAGCAAAAGCACCACCAGGTGCTGTGACACTTTATATTTATGTTGGTGTCAGCTGTCCTGGACCAGGAGCTCCTCTGTCACATGCATGGAATGGTAAGCTCAGTGGGGAGGCATCTATGTGTTTACTGTTTATTGAAATGACAGAGGAAAGGAAATCCAGGAGCCAGGAAATCTTCAAAGAGGAGGCTTGCTGCTTTTGATATCTGGTCTTTTCCCGCCCGCTAAAAGCTTTGCTGCTAGGGAAGGCCAGATATTATAGATACAGAGTTGATTTTGAACCGAAAACCTGGTCCTATATCATTGTTATCTTCGTAAATTTTCTGACTCCCCCAGGTTTGCCAATTGTTTTTGCTGGGGGGAAATTATTGGGCCATCCTTGCAGGGCTAGGAGTATATATAGACCAGTCTTCTCCAGATGCTTTGGACTTCAGCTTCGAACATTCCTGCCTAGGGATGTAGAGATTTGTTCAGTTCGTTCTGTCTGCATTTCATGGATTGTCAGGTGCCATCCTCACTTGCTGATGGAACTGGAGTTTGCTCAAATGTGTTCAAACACATTTGATTAAATTCATACCTGAAAAAATGGGCAAATCTCTCCACTGCACATTTTCATCCTTTAGCCTATGGCGGTGCACATTTTTCATTAATGTTTTTATTTTTCATTTTTACTGACTTAATTTGCGTAACATTACAGAAAATTAAAATGCACATACAGTCGAATGTTGCAGGCAGAAGGAGGCAGTCGGAGTGAATTTTCTCAACTTTGTCCGCCTGGGTATATGGTGCAGCTCCCAACACTGGCCTGGCAGCTAGGAAGAAACATCAATATAATCTGGAGAGAGTCCATTCCTGCCTCAAGGGAGTAGCTTAGCTGAATGCTGGGTTTCAGGGTCTGTACCTGGTGCTGGGCCAAAGAGACAGCTCAGGTGTAGCAGCTACCCCAGTACTTGGGGTGAACCTGGTGAACCATGGATTGATGGTGGCTTTTTCCTTCTGCAGGATTGGTGAGCCCTCCAAATTGGTTTGTCCGTGAAGAATTATAGAAGTATTATCTGATTAATTTCTGAATGCTCTAGGATTTTTTTTGGTGGCCAGATCTAGTATTTCTGTCAAAACTTGGTCTCACTGTGGAACTGTGAGTTGACAAGAGCTGTTGAGATTTTATTTTGCCCTGATTCCAGATGAAAAAAGTCTTCTAGAGCAGCTTGCAAAGATCACTAAGAGTCTGATGCAGTTCATGGTTGCTTATCATGGGGCACGTGCAGACTCCATTTTGAAAATGCAGCTTCCAGTCGGGGGTTGCAGCATGCCAAGTCAACTATTGTGGATTACTTGAGAGTTAAGCAAACTATACTCAATCCCCAATTAGTAGTTGAGCTAAATATGGGTTGTTTAACCCTTGATTAACCCATAATTGCCAGGATCACATTCTGTAGCCCCTGAGTTCTCTAGCTGGATGTCATATGGTCAAAATGGCAGCTACATCCCTTGGGGCTAATTATGGATTAGTTAATGGTTGACTGGCCTGATCTTTCTCTTCAGCCATCTTTTTTTTTTTTTTTGATTTACAATTCAAAGGATATAGGAAGAAAATATAAGGGATAGGAATGGGAGGATGTGGGGAGACCAAATTCAGGCACTCAATCTCAGTTACCAAGTCCAGCAGGCAGCAATTTAGCATGTCATGTAGCATAATGACAGGGCTATGGTTTTCTCTTGGCAGTGGCAATGGACAGCTACAGTCTTGGTTTGAGAAGTAGGGCTGCCTCTCAGATTTCCTCGGAAGAAAGGTGGGTTATGATTTACTAGACTGTTCTTGTTGTGTTTATATCCCATATTTTATTTTTTGCAAGCATCCCATGATGGCTCATATGGTCCTCCTTTCTATTCTGTCCTCACCACAACCCTGCATGGTGGGTTAGGCTGAGAGTCAGTCCCTGGTCCAAAGTCATGCAGTGGGCTTCATGGTTCTGAGGAGTCCAGAAGCCAGGTCTGGATAAATGTGTGTGTGGGGGGAGGGGGGGCACGCATGCACAGCAATCTCAGGCATTTATTTATTTATTGGAAATACTAATATCTTGCCTTTTCATCATGGTCATTCCCAGTGAACTAACAACCATAAACAAGTAACCCCCACCCCCCGACTCAGAAACTCAGCACTTCTAAGTATCAATTCATCAAATTTAGAACTGTTCCAACAGCAACTGTTTTCAAAGGTTGGCAGAGGAACAAAAAGCTGCCTTAGGCAAAGTAAGGCTGTCCGTCCATTTAGCTCAGTAATGTCAACAACAATGGCCCATGGCTGTCCAGAGTGTCAGGCATGATCCTTCCAAGCCTTACCTGAGTCCCAGCGATTGGACTTGGGACATTCTCTGTGGAAATTATATGCTCTGCCACTAAGCGATAGATCCTCCCTAAAGAGGGAGCCTAGTGAATGGGGAGAGTTTTCCAAAGGCCAGGTGCCACAGTGGAAAAGGCCCTGTTTCTGGTTACCACCTATTTCATTTCAGAAGGTGTAGGACCTTGAGAGGGTCCTCTGAGACTACTGTACACACATTTGGCAGAGTCCCATGTGATGACTTTGGGCATGACTCCTGGCTCATGCATTAACTACGCAGACCATGATTCCTGAGCTGCTGGACAGTATCTTGGTCTTGCTAGTAAGGCAGAGCCATATGGTACAGCTGGTAGCCTTGCTAGCAAAGATCCACATGGAAGTGCAGTTCATATGAACTAGCACAATACATGTTTACAAAGGGACCACTGGTGCCACATGGAAGTGATCTTTCACACAGTCACCACACAGCACCTGTTAGTGGACATAAGCACTTTGCAGGTGGTTTAGATTTCTTAGATTCCTTGCTCCACAAAATTAAAAAAGACTTAAGCTGACCTACCACAAAATTAAAACGTATGCAATTGTAAACAATGAAAACAATTCTCTGAGATACCATGAGCACATAAAACAGGTGTGGAAACTCTTTCAGCTCAAGTCCTCTGGGGCCCCATTGCAGTAGTGCAACGCACCAAAGCAAACAGAACAGGACCAAAATACCAACAAATATCTGCATACTTTAGCTTCAAGCTCTTCATGCCAGTAATTGAGCCTTAGGAGTAGCATCACAACCTTTCAGAGTAGGAGAAAAACTACACACACCCTGGGAAACCACAAAACAACCAGTGGTTGGGGAATGGGGCATGGCCTCATGAGAACCCTAGAGGCCTGGATTGTGCCACAGGCCTGCAAGTCTTCCCTAAAAGCACTAAAACACACGCAGCAACAATAAACAATTTGACTCATACCTTTAAGGGTCAATTCAGTGCCATCAAATGCCTGGGAAAAACATGTCTTTCTGAGTCATACCATGAAAAGGAACTGGGTCATTGATGTACCAGCAAATGCATGAGTTCCAAGGAAGAAAGATGACACTGTGCCAGCCACTTCAGTGTGATTAGCTGCTGATCTGAAGGACCAGTTTTAAATTTAGTACCTGCTACTTGTGCTTACATAAGTTTCACTGCATGAGGGAACCTGGCGGGCAGGCAGGCAGGCAGGCATGCTCCAAAGACCCTCATTATCTGCTGGAACACTGCTGGTCTTAGGTCTACCCTTATCATTAGGCAGAAGGAAGTTATTGCTTCAGGCAGCACATGCTGGAAGATGGCATTAAGATGCTGGAGGAAAGCTTGTATGCCACGTCACCAGTCCTGTACTCCCTACACAAGCCTGATGTTCTCAGAAGCAGTGGATGATGATATGTTTCCATCATGTTTGGAAAGATGATTCAACTGCCAGTCCAATGGCTTCTGTACATGGAATGGGAGGGGACACCATTTTATTCTTTGCAACTAATGGGAAAATATCCTGGACAGGCCTTGCTTAAAGTAAATTAGATAATAGTATTGGCTTTTTGGAAAATAATGTGTCTTGTTGGGTTTGGCCAATCTTGTAGTCATCCTTTTCACACACTAGACTCCATACTCCACAGTGACATATGTTGGATTCAGCACTGGTAAGCTTTGGCAGGTATTGAGTGATTAAAGGTGTTTGCTGACTGACGAAGAAACAGAACTAGTAGCTTCCATACACTGGTCTTTCATGGCCGTGCTATATAATTATTGTCACTCTAGCTGGGATCACATAACATGATAAGCAATCCTCTATGGTTACAAGATTTGTAGTATCTATCCTCACTGCTAAGTCCTTCTGCTGTTGGCATCAGTCACTACCTGACATTCAATCCCAAAGGGCATTGCTTCTTGTCTGTGTCAAGTGCCTGTTCCTCACTGGCCTGCATGTAGAGGCTGGATGGCTGGAACAATTCCTTGAGCTGTTTCTCCTTCCAGGGAACTCTGTGGCAGTTGCATAGTGGGACTGTAGAAACCACCTTCTTTGGTTTGGACAACACAACAAACTATGGTGGTATGGAAAACCATAGTGTCTTCTTATAGTTTCGAAAGAATGAACTTACCATGGTGAAATATCACAAGTGGCTTTGGACAACAAAGAACAACCATGGCAAATTATCATGGCTTATCATGTTGCCTTAAGTCTATACCTGGTCTCTGTTTCTCTTTCAGATTTGTACAGTCTTGCAAAAAAGTCTGTGAAAAGTTTTCAAAACATCCATTAGAAAAATGTAACCTATTTCTCTGTTAACTAAACTGCAACCTCCAGATCAGAGGAGTAGTAGCATACAGCTGAATTGGGGCATAGATGTGGTAGACCAGGGATGGAGTACCTCTTTCAGCCTTGAGGCCTGAATTCCTGTCAGAAACATTTGTGTGTGGGGGGGCAGGGGGATCCAGTGGTGGGCAGGGACCAATACTGATGGGACCAAAATGCAAAAATATCAGCTGGTTGCCGTTTGAAGGTCTTACTGTCAGTAACTGTTAGGTGAACAATTTAAGCCCTTTGGAGTGAAGAAATGCTACAGAAAAGCCAGGAAACCATAAGATGACCAGTGCGCTTGTGACCAGGATAAGTGGTACAGTTATGGTAGCCTCTGGCCACGACTCCTGCCCTAGGCAAATTTGTGAATATATCTCTGCCTCCTCTCCCCATGCATCCTTGCCTGAGTACACTGGGGAAAGGCAAGGTACTGTGCCAAAAGTATTGCTTCTGGTCCCCTTTGTAGAGGAGTAAAATTTTCTACAAGCGGTGGCACCATGCTTATATTTGTGAATGTGACTTGCTGATTGATTCCAGGAAGCTTTTCCTGGAGGCTCCTGTTGTGAATCTGAGACTATCATCGTTATTCTTGGATTGATTTCTGTTCTCAACAGATGGGCAGAGAGGGCAGGCCATCGCTTTTTCTGGCTGCCAGTTCTTGACTACCCTCTTCTGGCAGTCTAAAAATGTGGCATTGCTGCCTTAAGGGAAAATGTGGGCTGTTTGTATAACTGATTTGGCCAAAAGCTTAAGTGATCATCTACATGTTTGCATTTGAGGTGCCTCGAGGCACTGCGTTGGGCTTGGGCTGGTCATGAAAGTAATCTTGTGTATTACATGGGAAGCAGGGATCTTGTTATAAGGAAGCCAGGAATGGAGACTCTGAATGACAATTTCTGTGTTGACACTGTAGTTGAAGATAAAGGGAAAAACTCTGCAGTGCACAAAGAAATCCTGTTCCCTATCATGAATAATTTAGGCATACAAAGGAAAGTGACTATCTAAGCCATTTTAAAATTAGGTCAACACTGACAGAAGCAGACTATTTCTTTCTGTAAGTATGTCACATTGCAATCCCAGTGTTAGGTTTGTTTGTTATTTAGAGCACTGACACCCTCCTGTGCAGCCCCAAGAGCTTTTCAGAGCAGCTTCCAAGATACGCCCAATAACATCATGCTCAAGTCTAGTATCAGGAATGGAGATAACTACATGTCTATAAAGTGCCAGAATTATTTTTGGAAGCATTTCCTACCCTTGTCCCTGCATTTGCCTGGTGCCACCCACTAGTGCCTTCACCTACGAGGCAATTCATCCTGGAGACCTCTGCAAGAAATGGCTGGGGCCAAGCCCATGAAAAGGACCCTCTCCTCCAGAGCCAGATTTTGCTGAAAGAACTCCCACCAGGAGGCAGAGAAGGGCCAGTGTTGTGGTGGAGCCAGGGCCCTTGGGGGCAAAATACCAGGACTTTTTGATTAGCAGGGACAATGTGTCACCTGCCACTTTCTGAGTTCTCCCTGTTTCCTCTCAAGATAGCTGCAGTCCCCCACACAGCTTGGTGTTGAGGGATGGATTTTCATGGGAACAATATATTTTTGTGAACTATCCCTGTTCTAACCCACATCATCTTGGTGTGACTTGATCTTGAGCAGACAACTAAGACTCATTAAATTTATAGATCTTATTCCTGTGGCAAAGAATACAGCAAGAACTGGGTCATGTATATGGATAAGCACAACTGCCTGCACTTGCGGACACTCCCAGGAGCTTTGAAGACTGCCATGCTGAGTGTGTGCGCTTCAGAGCTGACCAGTCCATCTCTGGTGAAAGACCTGAAGGTCCTTCCAGTATCACGGTGGCTCTGACCCCAGGCCCTCCTCCATCAAAACCAGCCATTTGCTAGCAGTTGCATTAAAATCTGGGACACGTCAGTGTGAATACACTGCTCATTTTTCATGCCTTGTGATTATTCCTTGCTTTTCTCTCTCTCCAGAGCCAGGTCTATCACTCCATATTAAGCTTAAGGCCAGAACAGCCAGAAAGTCACTATGGATATTTATACCTTTTGGAGCCAAGAGTTAGACGGACGTGCATATTGTACATGACAGTGTTCAAAAGTGGAAGCCTCATCGTCGTGAAAGTCTTTGACTTGCAGCAAGCAGGGCACCTGCATTGTTTCAGAATCTCTCATTGGAAGAGACAATTTTTCTTCCTCATTAGCAGACTAGAAGAAAGCAGAATAAAAGCATGCTGATTTAATTCACAGAGGACATTGTCCTACAGGTTGCACCTTTGATGCTTGTAAGCCCCTAAATTTGGAGGTTGACAAGCATTTGTGCAGAGCGCGAGGAGCAGTGGTGCAGATCTCTCCAGCGCTGCTCCCTTTGCTTTGCAATTTTGCCAGGTGACTGTTTCTGGCTATTTAGCTGGGGTGCTTCAGGAGGCAGGGGAAGGAAGGAAGCTGAGGGCACAGAATGCCTTGTATTCTGGCCTCTGAAGTCTCCTCACATCCTGGCCCTCTAGAACACCCCATCATGTCTTCCCAGAGGTTGGGTTCCAACCTCAGAGAGGCAGCTGGCATGGGTTTTTTCTTCTTTTTTTCGATTTATATCCTGCCTTTTTCCTACAAAGGGCTCAAGGCAGCTTACATCATTCTCCTCCTCCATCTTATCCCCATGACAACAACCCTGTGAGGTAGGTTGGGCTGAGAGTCTGTGACTGGCTCAAAGTCACCCAGTTGGCTCCATGGCCAAGCAGGGACTAGAACCCAGATTGCCTGGTCCCAGTCCCATGCTCTTAACCGCTACACCACACCGGCTCTCACGGTTTTTTCCATACCAGCTGCATGGGCAGGAGAACCAGGTCAGAATGCAGAATCTCAGCTCTGAGGTTAGAATGACCTCACACCTATACTCCCTACATGATGTCTAGAGGCCATAAAATTGCTTCCTGGAAATGTTAAATGCCAGCTTGCACAGATTATGGGTAAAAAGTATTTTTTCAGATGCTATAATTAAAGGGAATGGGGAACAAGCCTTTAAAATTACACCTAATTTCCTGCTGGATCACATTCACAGGCATGGTTTGGAATGCAATGCAATTAAAAAGAAAAAAAATATGCATGGAACAAATAAATGGAGATACTGTCTGGCATGATGCTTTATCATGTAGTTTAGCACAGCTCAGGTATCGATCAGTGATATAAAGACTGCACAATAAGTGAGCTGTCTAGTCCAGTGTTGGCCAATTAGGCCCTCATCAACTTCTTGCTTTTGCTTCTGCAGTTCTGCTTCAGATTCAGTAATTTTTCTACATGCCAAAATAGAGAACCTGGGAAACCTTCACATTAGTCTGAGTTCAAAAGAAAAAAAGTCTCTCTCTTCCCTAAGGTTTAGCTTTGTTTTGAAAAGCTTCCAAAATAGCTAGCAATAAAAATATAAATGTTAGCAACTAATAGAAAGCTAAACTATGAAGTGACAGCTTAGACAGGAATAATAGCAGAAAACAGCAAATACAAAACCAAATGCCCATTAGTAGCTTGGGAAAATGAAATGTTTCAAACGGGTGGGGAAATGGAAGACAGCTGGCTGAGCACCGCTGGTCGGTCTTTAGCACCTGGGACACCAAGAGCAAAGGGCTGTGTCGGTGCTCAGCATCCACTTGCCTCTGAAGGCAGAGCTTTTGAGGGGGATCTGCACTGCACGCTCTCTGCTGGAAGCATGAGAAGCAGGTAGTTCAGGTCTAGCAGGTCGCATAGAAAACACTCCTGAGATCGACCTGGTTGTAAGCCACCCTGCGATCTGCCCGGATAAAGACAGGAAAGAAAAGTTTCAGATAAATAGAATGCATACCGTTTCGAGTCCCCTGGGGTGGAGGAAAAGACAAGCCTTGATTGCAATAAAAACAAGCAGTTTTTAGGAAATGATCTCAGTTTGCCTACAGTTTGCCATCTGTTGGGGGGGCTGCTGCCTGAGAAATGGCAAACCATCCTCCCCCCTCATACCCCCATCAGAGTCTTGGCATAGTGATTATGCACACAGGAAAGAGAAATACACCAAATCTTTTGTGCTTGACTGGTTCTTTCCTCCTAGGCAGCATGTTATGTATGTTCACACTCCACTTGTCTTCCTTTTGGGCTGATTCAGTGAATGGCAGTTTGATCTGACAGATGGTTTTGCTGTCAAATGTCATATATAAATAATAATTAAATGATGAAAAGGCTTTGCTTTTTCTTCTTTTCCTCTAGAAAATGCATGGACTGGAAAATGCAAGCAGGGCTGAGGGATGTTTATCATATCTGACCATTGCCATACTGACTGGGGCTGTTGGGAACTGGAATCCAACAGAAGCTGGAGGGTCACTATTTCCCCAGGCCCATGCTAATGTGAATGCTCTTGTCTCACTAAAGAGTAGATGTGACTCACTGCTATCAAATGAAATCTGACTACATTCACAAACAGGACAGACCTAGTGCCTGTTCTACATAGGGAGCAGAATAAAGAGATACCTTACAGCAGAGGTATAGTTGATTGTTCCACTTCAGATGGGGTGTGTGTGTGTGTGTGTGTGTGTGTGTGCATGCGCGCGCATGATGGTGGCAGGGAGATAATGTTTTTGCATGTTAAAAAGCCTGCAAGTAAGAAAAGGCAGCAGCAAATTAGTCCATCAGTTCTAGCCCAGCTACTATCCAGCTTCCCACTGACAGGGAAGTTAAAATGGAAAAGAGGAATATATAAGCTGCTTTGGGTTCCTTGCAAGAAATAGGCCCACCTGAAATATAAATGCATAATTATTCTGCTGCTTATTACAAATCCATTTAAGGTACTTGAGTTAGCATCATGTGCACTGATAGAAAGTTCCCAAATGTTTAACTATTTTCTGGCTACCCCAGGTGCAACAATTTCCAGTCAACAAAGAAGAACCCACCTTTGCATATAATAGATGTACCACAGGGGCTCTTCAGACAAAACTTGCCTTTTGTATTTCAGTACCAAGGACAGAGTAGAAAGCTCATGGTATGGCCTATCACTCACAGTGATATGATTAATTTAAGGGCCTCCTTTTGAACTTGAAATAGTTGATAGGAAAGCTTGTGTACTAATAAAAGGCAAAGCAGATTCACACCACATTTGTTCATCTTTGCCTTTTGGCTGTGCATCTAAGGTGACTTAGAACACAAGTGATACAACTGGCTATTAAAAGAATAAAGAGCATGCTCTGAAGTGCAACAAGAATCCAGCGAAAACCCACATTAGAGATTTGCAATTGTAATACTAATGTATTGCAAGCCTGAGTAAAGACAACTACTTTGAGACTGCATCTTGAATGATAACCAGTAGATAGATGTTGTCTTAAACAGGATTATAAAGACATTAATTACCTTTCCATCAGTGTCACCCACTGTATTGCCTCTAAGGGTAGGGGCTGGCCAGAGAAGAGAGACAGAGGAAAATAAAAAGGATGGGATATATCAGCTAAAGGTACAATCCTCTACTGGCTTGGTAAATGATGGGAGTCTCCAGATCTTTTCATAAGATGCATAAAGGTGTAGCGGAATAATAAATACTACATGCTACTGGATTATTTTCTAAAATTCAAGAGCACACATCTGTAAAGGATCAAGCATTAGCCAAGAGAGAAGGATGAGAACAGGCCTAGTGGAAGGGGAGCAGCATGGAAATTTCTTCTGTGTATAAATGCAGGAGTATCCTTGGCAAACAATGGTGTGGATGCCAGACCTGAGCAATCCTTCTACCTTAAAATAAAATAATAATAAAGAACTATGAGCCATCAAAGAACAAAACCAAAAACCCTTCCATATGATTGGGCATTTGTTCTGAATGGTCAGCTCATCACTGATGTTATCTGCATAGAACTGATTATTATAACATTACATTTATATTTCGCTTTTCTTCTGCTGCTAAGGAACCCAAAACAGCTTACACGATTCTCCTCCTCTTCACTGTGTCCTCACAAGAACAAGCCCATGAGGTAGCTTAGGCTGAGAGGCAGCAACTGGCCCCAGGTTGCCCAGTAGACATCATGGCAGAGTGGGGACTGGAACTCAGATCTCCTGAATCCCAGTCCAGCACTCTTAACCACCACACCACACTGACTGTCACACGCCAGCACTCTTAATGACTACCCCACTCAGCAACAAAGGGCAATCATGCCATCCGTCCCCCTTGAACCAAAGACTTGTTGCCCAGGAATGTTGCATGGAAGATTCCACTGGTAGCTGGCTCAGGAATGTGTGAACTGGCCTAGCTCAGCACACAGTACTGGTGTGTTGTCTTTGACTGGAAACGTACACACACCCCTCAGGGTAGTCTAAAGCAGAACTGGACAATTGCAGGAGGTCCAGGGGGCATGTGCTTCAGCTATGGTCCCACCCCACTCTGTTCAGCCTCAGGCAAGACTGGAACCAAGGGGAGATCTGAACCAGAGGCGGCACACTTCAGCACGTTCTCTTGGTCACTGTCTTATATCAGCTTTCATGACAGTTGTAAGATGTACGCAACATCAGAAGCAGTGTTACTGGGAAATCCAGTAATCCAGAAGCAGTAGCAAATGCTTATCACCATGGAAACAGAGTGAAGGAAGAGGATGATTTAGTACCGAATCTGGGTCTTTTCCCTTTTTGTTCCTTTCAAGCTTCCCCTCCCTGCCATAGCTCAGCCTCGCTTCCAGTCAGCAGGGCAATCTTACATTTAAATGGGGCTAAGAAATAACAAAAGAAATTTTTTTGTCTGCTTCTTGGGTATCTGGGGCAGCAGGAGCAGTGCTCCCCGGGTAGGGGAGTTTTATAAAATGGCAGTTTCACTCACCTTTTGTGGCTTGTCCGTCAATCTACCCATCTGTTTTTTTCTTGGCTATGGCAGCTTCATGGCAGCAAAACCCAAGGCACAAATCGGGGGGACAAACAACCTAAAGTGAGTTAGATCTGCTAGCTACAACCCAGAGAATCTAAGTTGGCTTTTAGCAGTTCAGGATGGGTGATAGTGATGGTTGGGATGAATCCCAGAGGATTGCACCCCTCCTTTTACTATTTGTGGATCTCCTCTCTTGCTTGGCCCAATTTTTCAAGGCAAGCCAGTCTCCAAACACTCATGGAATGAAGGTTGCACACCCAGCAACCTTCTTCTGCCCCAGCCACAGCAGCCCAGAGAGCTGCTACAAGTGGTGCGGAAGAAGGATGCTGCAAGCAGTTGCACAGGGCTCTTCAGGAATGCAGCCTCATGTGGATGCTAGAAGTGTCCCTCTTCTGTGTCATGTGTAGCAGCCTCTGGGGAGGCTGCAGGTGCTATGGAAGAGAGATGCTGCTTGCATAGTGCATGGGGCTCAGTTCCTGACAAATGCCCTTGAGCCCTGGGCTTGCTGACCAGGAGCTCAGTCTTGGGGCCACTGCGAAGCAGATCAGAGTCCTGGGAGCTGTTCCAAGGAATATGACAGATTCCGAGCCCCAAACAGCTTCCTCACATATCTCTAATGACAGTGTATTGTGGTAAAGCACATCTTTGTGTGTAGAAGTGCTCGACTTCAGTCCCTGGTATCTCCAGTGAAGTGGTTGTGTAGTACACCAGCCTTCTCCAGCCTATTGCCCTTCGGTTGTTTCAGACTACAACTCTCATCATTACTGACTCTTAGTTAAGTTGGCTGGGGTTCATGAGAGTTGTCGTCCTAACATCTGATGGACACCAGTTTGGGGAAGACTGGGATTCAAAAGAGCACACCCAGGGAATGGCATAGTGGAAGTGACAGCAGGACACTCCAGTACTTGGGAAAAACATTGCACATTGTGCTGGCACACCTTACACAGCAAGTGTGCTACTCCTTCAAATGGCAGGAGACATGTGTACACAACGTTTCTATCCTTTTCCTTCCTTAAGTCCAACATACAAAGTCCTCATAATATATGTGTGAAGTAAGGAGCCATGAGATAGGGAAGGGGAAGGGGAAGGGGAAGGGGAAGGGGAAGGGGAAGGGGAAGGGAAGGGAAGGGAAGGGAAGGGAAGGGAGGCTGCCCAGTGAGCTTCATGGTTGGTGGGGACTTGAACCTGGCTTTCCTGGTTCCTAGTTCAACACTCTAACTAAACTGTACTGCATTGCCTCTCAGTGTAGCATTATCTGTGTGATGGGCAGTAATGGCATTCTACATCCACACAAAACTCATGGCCAGCTATGTTGCCAATGGATAGTTGTTCGTCTTCGAATGTGGAATGCAGTGATGGATGGAGATGATGGATGAAGGATTTACTAAGCAGAAGCCCACAATTCTATTAAGCAGAAGGAAATTAATAAAGCCAATATGAATGCATAACATGATATTTACACCAATCTAGTTCAAAGCAAGATGATAAGTGTACGTCCTGATTGTAATAATAATGTGACAATGGAACCATTAGGAAGGTTGCAGGTTCTCTTACGTGGCAGGCATTCAAGATGCAGCTGGGCAGCCATCTGAGAGGGATGGCGTAACCAGGAGTTCTGCGCAGAGCAGGGGCTGGATCCAATGTTTTTAAAGGCAATGATCAGTGAAGGAAACTGTTGAGTTTGAACCACTGGGAGGTAGGGATGGAGGAGGAATTCATTTAGTTTGAATGTAGGCTGACTTGAAGCAATTTTCTATCTTAAAATAAGTTTATACTTTTGAATGGACACTTGGTTATCCTTTGAAATTCTCTTTTACAATATGAATACAAAAATGCAGAAATCATGAGATATAGTATGAAAATGCACTACATTAAGCAAACGGCTTGCAAAAATCCATATATTAGTGGAAAATGATGCAGCAATGCATGCATGAGGAACAATATAGACAAGACTTTTCATGTATTTTTTAAATGCAAAATTCAGGATAAATCATACTCATGCATTCCCAAAGATGATCCAGACTTTAAGACTGGGGAAATAAGAAACAGGGAGGGACCAAAGCTGGCCCATTCACCATCCCTACTGGGAAGGTATTCTGTGCCAGCCACCTTGAAGGAGAGTTTTCATGTGGAAGAAACACTATTTCAGTATGAGCCAATTTCAGAAACAGATGTCTCAGTGGCTTTAAAGGGCTCAAATGTGGAAATAAGTTCGTGTTCAAAAGCCTATCACTTGATCTTCCTTTTGACCCACAGGTCTTTGTCTTTCTCCTTATAGAACAGCTACCTTCCATGCTACATGGCAAAGGACTTGCAAAACAGAGGAACTTTCAAAAGCAGTCGGTGATAAGATGGAGTCTGCTGTTGCTATTGGTCTGCAACGAATCTCCCAAGTGTTTGGACAACCCGCGGTAGCATTTTGAAACCCAGCCAAAAACTTCAATAGGAACCCAATTGCTCATTCAATCTTAAAACATTCTTTCTGCTTCGATAAAATCTGCACCTTGTCTTCCCATGTGAGAGACAAGGTGGAGCGTTGAATGAATGCTAAATAGGGTTATCAGAATTCCTTTATTCACCCTTGGTAAATATTTGGAATACATAGCAGATTTCATGGAAGTAGAAAGAATTAAAAAAAACAAACAAACAAACACAAGACTTGAATCAATACTGCATTGATTTATTTTTAAGAAAGATTTTATATATCAGAATTTTTCCTGCTGAACAGATAGTATCCACTGCCTCAGTAGCACTGTGCAATTTCTGTTGCATATTTTACATTTATACAACATCTGGATTGGAGGGGGGAACAATGTAGGAAATATATGTTTGTGCCTAATACTAGCAAACACTTCCTCTTGTGCTAACAGTTCAGTGCTATCAGAAAACTGGACTGACAATTTGATTCAAATTTATTCTGTGCTAAATGTCAATGCTTTCATTCGCATGGCCAAATGGTATGCTTGTCATTTACTGTTAGAGAAAAATATCATGTAACCTTTGAGGATATTTCCAGCTTGATGATTCTACAATTGCTAACATTGATTTTTAAAAAACTTCACACTGAGTTCCATGCGGTGTGGTTGTTTCCTCCCATGCTCCAAAATGAAGGAATGAAACAGTAAAATTTCACAGTGGGACACAACTTTATAGCTGACTACAGGGATCTAAAACAATCATTTTACTTTTCTAATACCCACAACTCCATCCTGATGGTCAGTTACCTATTCCTTAAGGCAGGGGCCGGAATTCAGGTGCTGTTAGACACCAGTTCACATATGTATCAGCCAGTACAGACAATGATTAGGGATAAAGTGGTTATTGGCCAGGAGCATCTGGAGAACATGTCCACCACTTCTACCTTAAGGTGAGAGTTAACATAGCATTTGCTATCTACATACATTAGGGGAGCGGAACCCAAGAGTTGGATTAGTCAACTAATCGATTCATATATTTTTCTCTACTTCACTTCCTAAGTGGCATTCAAAGAAGTTCCCCTGTCTTCCACTGGACAGCCTTGAATGGGACCAAGTTGCCAAGGCCTAAACCACAGGGAGGCAGCAATGGAGGAAATGGATGGCTATCGAGAGATGGTTTAGTCAGCAGCCCTTCAACAGCCTGAGCTTACTTCCTTTCCTTGACCCACACTGAATCAGTTTGTAGCAGACAATGAATGCTGAAGTCAGATAAAGCAATCTCGGTGATTGGGTTCAGACAACACAACAGCCCGCACTCAAATGCTAATTGTGGGTTGACTGTGGGTTGTCATTGAACCGTGAGTTGTTGTTGAAATGCAAGTTGTTATGTTCTCTGATCCTAGGTAAAAATAAGCTAATTGTGAGAGCCAAACAGATGATTGTTTTAATTCAGATCAATGGCCAGTGTGGCATGGTGGTTAGCGCATCAGACTGTGGACTTGGGAGTTCTGGGGCCTAGTCCCCATTCGACCATGAAACTCTCTGGGTGACTTGGGCCTGATGATTTGGACAGTGGTGGCCTGACTCCTCTACTGCTTTCTCCTGACATGGGGGTAAAGCAAAGGATGCTACGGGCCAGGAGACGTAAGTAAGGGGAGACATGACAGAGGTGTTTAAAATTATGCACAAAGGGGAGAAATGGAAAGGGATATATTTTCCCCCCTCCCCCATAACATTTGAGCCCAGGGTCATCCCACGAAGCTGGCTGGGGGAAGGTTTAGGACAGACAAGAGGAAGTGCTTTGCACCATGAATAGCTGAACTATGGCATTCACTGCCATGGGAAGCGGTGATGGCCGCCAATCTGGATGGCTTTATAAAGGGATTGGACAAATACATGAAAGATGAGGCTATCAGTGACTAATAGCCTTGCTGGTTATGTTTTGCCCTCTTTACCAGAGGTGGCATGCCTGCATAAAACAGGTTATTCTCTGAGCAGGGAAAAATGAAACCATGGGTAGCCCCAGAAAGTAAGTTCATTTCAATAAAGGAA
Source organism: Varanus komodoensis (assembly GCF_004798865.1). Taxonomy (NCBI): domain Eukaryota; kingdom Metazoa; phylum Chordata; class Lepidosauria; order Squamata; family Varanidae; genus Varanus; species Varanus komodoensis. The sequence goes on from NW_025335349.1 coordinate 17,790,974, forward strand.
AGAGAGTCAATGCTGACACCTAGAGGTAAGAGGATAGGGTGTGTTTTCTAGCATGCTTCTTAAAATCCTCATGGGAAATGGCCATAGCTATTGTTTAGCGACGTGAAAAGTACATAATACATGGGGTGAATTAAAATAAATTTATGAGGGTTGGGGCACACGTGCATACATACCACTCAATCTCTTGACACTTAATTTAACCCTTCAGTCATGTGCTGGGTAAACACACAAACTGTCTCCATTGGAAACTGTTTTCCTTTCATGGTTATTGTTGACATAACGATATTGTATCGCTTCAGCAACTCTTTTGTTTTAGATATGCTTCACTTATTTGTTTCAGGTATAGCTGTTTTTACTACCCCACCCAACCTTGGTTTGAATAAGGTATGTGATGTTATAAAAATCATCTTCATCAACCAAAACAAAAAAGTGGGACCTGCAGGACCCGAATCTCTTGCTCCCCAGCAATTCCCTTGCATAAGTGGTGCCCATCTCTTGCAGAACAGAAAGCACTTTTGGTGGGCAACCAGAAATGTGCAAAACACTCATTTTTGGAATGGGAAGGCTAAACATGAGTCAGCAGTGTGATGTGGCAGTCAAGAGGATGAGCGCCACCCTTGGATGCATAGCCAGATGCTTGGCTTCTAGATTACCAAGAGAGGTATTACTGCCACTCTATATGACTCTGGTGCACCCACAACTGGAGTATCGTGTTCAGTTCTGGGCTTCACATTACAAGAAGGATATAGCCAGGTTGGAATCAGTGCAGCATAGGGCCACGAGACTGCTGGCTTGATTGTAGGGAAAGCTGTATCAGGTGAGACTGAGGGAAGTGGGTCTTTTCAGCCTGGAGTAGAGGAGACTTCAAGGGGATTTATTTTCAACATATAGGTATGTGAGGGGGTGTAATGTTGAGGTGGGTCAGGATCTGTTTTCCCTAGTGGAGGAGGGCAGGACCCATCAGTGAGGGTGTTTTAGGATAGGCTGGATATGCATATGGTAGGCATGTCATGAGCAGAGCTGGCTGGAGTTGGGGGTTAGACTAGATGGCCCAGGAGGTCCCTTCTGACTCGCTCTGTTTTTATGTTCTATGTTTCCCCCTCCCAGTCTTATCCTGACAACAACTCTCTGTGGTAGGTTCAGCTGAAAGTCAGTCACTGGTCCAAAATCACGCAGTGAATTTTGTGGCCGAGTGGGGACCAGAATCTGAATCTGCTGAATCCCAGTCCAACAGTACACTTCACTAGGTAGGAAGTGAATGAAACTTACTGTCAGGCTTGCTTACTTTTGTGGTGCCATTTGCAAGGTTGCAAGATGGGGATAAGGACACTGATTTTGTTGATCCTTATAAGTCTAATCCTGTGCAAGTTTATGCAAGATTAAGTGTCAGTGTGTACACTGAAGTTTAATCACTAACATGTGCACCGGATTATAAATTTTGAAATGTGCTGATTAAATATAGGGCTAAAAAGTGCTTCAAGAGCACATTCCACAAAATTATTTCTCTATCAGAGAAGGCATATTACACCTTATAAAAGTCTTGATAATTTTAGTGGGAAAATATCCTTAGTTGGCCACAAGATGGAGTGTGGGTAATATCAAGATACAGAACTGGCTAATAGATTGCTACCATCTCCAAGACTGCTTTGCTGTCATGTTGCTAAATAAAAGGGACCTCTGGTACAGACGCTGCTTAAGTCACAGCAAAATCTGTGGGACCTTCACATGACTATCTAACCTGAACCTCAAATATTAATTTAGAAGGAATTATTCCTCGTCTTGCTTGCTTATTGTAGTGAGATTAGATCTGATGTTATTGAGCAGATATGGACTCTTCATATGCTAAGGCTCTTAGGAAAGTGCAGGGAAATTTTCTCCACCACTTTGTCACTTCCTCAGGTCATGGCATTGCTTCCTGGACACATGGAGTCCAATCCTGGTGCCATGCTACCTACAAATTCCCACATGACTTAGGACCATGTTATCTAACTGACTATGTTCATTCATTAAAGCTTGACAAAGTTTTAAGATTTTTGGGATTGGCACCTTCTTTGAGCCCTGCCATCATGTCACACATTTGGCAGGAACTCAAGAGAAGTTTGGGGGAAAGGCTGCTCCATTGTTCTAGAACTTCTTGCCACAGACAGGGCTTTGCCCTCATAATCTGAGTTCTAATGGACACTTTGTGCATGTGTCCGTATTTTATGGTAGAGGAAATAGAATTCTGAAAATATTTTAAGACGTGTAAATGCACCTTGAAAACCATGAATTTGTGGGCTGGAGTGATTTCTGGATCTAGGATTTAAATTTAGCAAAATATATTACTTGCTGTGTATTTCAAGAGCTTTCACATCTCTGAAAGTCAAGGGGTGGGATCTATTGCATGGGCTCTACTGGAAAAATGGCAAGCAGGTTATTAAGTAGCCAAGTGTCCCAGTGTCCAAAGACAGAATAGCTCCTTGAAGGCATGCCAAAACTCATGGCCTTCAGCTTGTTAGAAGGTATACCAAAGCTCATTGCCTTGAAGTTGTCTTCTGAATTTTTCTGTAGACAAGGCCTGTCTTCACAGTGAGAACAAAGCTCTTTAGCCTAATGAATCAAGTTTGTTCCCAGGAAGGGGAATGGGAGTGGGGCAGACTTATTCATCATTGCGGTCAGGTGGTTTCTAAGATATTAGCTCTTTGCTTTGGTGCTGGTGTTTCTGATGATGCCTACAGTGCAACTGTATTTGACTGAACTTCAAAACCAAACAAAAATACAGCATTAGGTTTCTCTTTCTTCCCTTCTCTGGGTTCCATCTTTCACTTTAGTGAAGTCAACTGGGATAAGAGCTGAGACTTTTTGTGATAAAACCAGTATGTAAGGACTCTTTCTTGAGGGAAGCTGCTTGGATACTCCACCAACAGCCTTACCCATTAGGAAAAATATATTCTGTTTCATAAAGCTCTCTTTGGCTTTTAATGTGATTCTCAGAACAAAGGATGGATTAGGTTTGGGAAACTGTTGAGTTGAGTGCTGTACTTCTGATGCTGTGTTAATTTTTAAGAGTGGTTTCAATGCTTCTAAAATGTTCTTTAAAATAGATTTGATCATATGATTGGAGGCTTAGACCTCTTTGGATTGGATTCCATATGCAGCTGAAGCAGATTTCCCTACTGATGCATCCCCCTGGCTGCTCTTCCAGAAATGCATCATGGACTGCAGTGTGGAGAGAAGGAAAAGATCCCTGAAAATTGAGCAGAGTCACCTTCTATGGGTAGCATCCTTCTGTCCAGGAAAGGTACATCATAGATCCAATTCTTAGGGGCTGCTTTATTTTCCAGCCGTTTCTGATGGTTTGGTGAAAAAACATTCAGTACAAATATATAGCACTTACATAAGGAAAATAAGGTGGTGAGATGAGTGGTCAGAATGCCAATGTCTCACTGGAGAACTCCAGCATCTGCTATCCCTTCATGCCACCAATTTATTCTCCCGGTTCTGTATCTCCCTGGGATTTGAGAAGCATAATGGTTAACTCTGCACCAAGAGAAGTATGCATGAAGAAGAAATCTTTGGAGTGATTTGCAAGTCAATTTCCTAGTCATCTGGTCCAGATGCGTGACTTAGAAATATTTGTGTTAATTGCTAGGCCATAGCACCAGCTTAGTGACAACAAGAAATATGTGTACAAATAATGTATTATAATTTCATTATACAGACAGGGAAGAAATTAAACAGGACTGTTTTTCACAATGTCATTTGTAAATCAAGTTTGTTTACCTGTGTGACTAGAACCAAAATTATATGGGGGGGCAGAGACTTTAGTTGAGCTCCAAATAGTGTAGCTTTGGGTTCTGGAACATGTTTGGTATATAAGCACTCGGTCCTGGAAATGCCAGAAATAAGAGAGAAGACAGCACCTCTAGGCATATGAAAAGTACATTTTATTTATGGTTAAGGCCTCAGTGCATGTGACATTTAAAAATGATAGTCATTCAAGCCAGTGAGGCATGATGGTAAAAGTTAAGAATTTTATTAGAATGCTGTGTTTTATTCTATTTTGTCTTATTGTTAAACCATCCAGAGACTATAGTAAGTGATGGTCTAAAAAAGGTTTAAATAAATAAATAAATAAATAAATAAATAAATAAATAAATAAAGTGTCATATTGGGAAGTGGAGGCTGAGGTTTAACTCCTTCCTCAGCCATGAAATGCACTGGGTGACCTGGGCCAGTGACTTTCTCTCAGTCCAGGTTGCTTTTTGACATTAAAACAAGAAAGACCTTGAGGACAATATGGGCTGCCTTGCATTTATGGTGGCCATGTGTCCAACTTTACCAAGAATAGTTCTTTATATGAAGGTGGCTTCTATTTTAAGGACCCTCCTGTCCGAGTTTGGCTTAAGGAGAAAGAGCCACATGGAGAGTGAGCAGGGGACGGAGGGAACATCAAGTCCACCACCAACCGCTTGCACCTGGACAGGAGACTGAGCAGGAATATGGCCTGCCTGGTCCCACTCATCTAACTCAACATACAATCCATCTGAACAATATAGTAATTATTTCTACATTGGAATTTATACAAATATATTACCATGTGCAAAGTTTACACCTTTTCGCCTTTTTCCTAGGCAATTCATCAGTGTCTACCCTACTTCATAATAGATAGGCAGGTTCATCTGCCAGATCTCAGACGGAGTATTTCTTAGTCACATCTTTGTAACAAACTGGTGGTGGGGCCATCTGGGGAAATCCAGAAGGCTGAATTCGGACTCCAAGAAGGACAACTTTGCCTCCCTGGACTTTTCTTCTGGCAAGACTCCATATCTGTGGACCAGAGTGTTAGACTTTGGGGTATCTGCATATTAAGTGTGTAGTTTGTAATCAGAGGCAAAATCCTATGGATGCATAGGCAGATAAATCCGTATCGCTCCTGGCATTCCACACTGGCTGGGAGATGCTGGGAACTGTAGGGCTTTTTCCTGCATGATCATACAATGGTGTAAGCCTTAAGTCTCCCGATGGACTTTTCTTGAGAAAGAAGCTGAATAACTCAAAGAATGCTAAGAGCCTTTCTATATAAAGCATTAACTGTGTGCTCATGATTCCTTTCCTGTGGTTGTTTATGGGCCTGCTAGGTAATAGCTTCTTCCTCCCCCTCCTCTTCTTCTGAGCACTTTCCATAGGTTTTTAAAAAAATGATTCATTCATTCATTGTTCCTTCATTTGTTCATTCATTCATTTGATTTATATCACACTTATATCATTCTCCCCCTCCTGCTCTCAATCTTACTCCCACAACACCAAGCCTGTGAACTGAGCTGGGCTGTGAGCCTGTGGCTGGCCCAAGGTCACCCAGTTGGCTCCGTGGCTTAGTGGGGACTAGAACCCAGATCTTCTGAGTCCCAGTCCTGTGCTCTTAACCACGAGACTGCACTAAATTCCAAATTCCAAAGGACACTTTTTCTCCCTGTGTATTTCTGGTATTCAGCTATAGCTATAGCGCAGTTCAACCCAGAGCTTGTGTAGCAGGAAAGTGGTCCAGCAAGAGCTCTCTATGCAGAACTTGGATCTCAGTGCTATGATGAAGCCCAAAGCAGATGCAGCAAGTAGAATAAATGCATCATGTAAAAAAGCCCAAAGTGCCTGCAGGACTTTAAAGTAGGTTCTTCCCTTTTCAGTAGTATCTGCAGTTCCTGCTTTTAACTGAGATAAGTGTGAGCCTCATCAGCCATTGAACTGTGTTAGATCTTCATGGTCTGCTTGCAAATACCATCTCTAACCATTTAAAATGTGCTATTGGAAACTACTTTACAACTCTGAAATCTATTGGCTGGAAGGTTTTTAACACTCAGAAAAAATAAAGAGATGAAGAAGAAATAAGATAAAGTACCATTTAGAGCAATGTCTACAATATAGGATCCACTGACATATAGATCACAAGTATTTGTGACATTTTATAGTGGTAAAAGCTATTGTATGAATAGTGCCATTTCTTTTAAGGCTTTGATTTTTCCTTTGCCAAACATTAAAGAGAGAAATTGTTTCATTTAAGCTTTTCCTTACATGGTTGTCGGCCTTGAGAAGGACATTACTTGTGTCATGGAGTGATGCATCTGCTAGCCACACATTTTTGGGATATTCCCCAATGTTTGAGACTTGACTAATTGGATTATTTAGATGGAAACTGAACTCAACAACACTCATCCTCTGCATGACTTCCAGATTGCTGATGAGAGAGTGAAATATTCCCAGGGAGAATACTCTGTTTACACTGAGCGCTCAACTACAGATGCATGAATAGAAAATGCATGGGCTTTGTATTAATTGTGAATGGTACCTGTTCCTCCCAGTTGTCACTTTCTCTGGCAAAACACATATAAATTGTGACTGAGAAAGAAGATTGGATCTTGCCACCCTGTGTTTCACAAAGGGCACAATCCCATGCATGCTGAGACACATAAAAGTTCTAAAGCTCTCAGCATTACCTAGCTACATTTATTTTCTGTCTAATCAGACACGGGATCATATCCAAAGAAAATGTTGAAACACGATGCCACTGACTATCCCTTTCTGGAAGAGACAGCCTCCAGAGCCATCCTGTCATCCCTGGATGAACATTTCAGGGGCCATAGGACTGTTTGGAGTGGTCCTTTCGAGGTCAGGATTCTGCACCTCTTTCTCTTGCAGCTTGCACAGGGAAAACAAAATGCTGGGTGTCCTCCAAGATCAGAAAAGCAACCTTGGAGGATGAGGACAGGAGGTGTTCTGTGGATAGGGAGGGAGGGGAGAAACCAGGATGTGAGTGATCCTGCACCTTTTCTAACCACCACCTCTTTCCTTCTGAAGTATCCTTGCTAGATTGGCTAAAAACATCTGGTGAAATCTGCAGGGTGAGAGGATGGGAGTTCCAGTAACACCTCCTCTGCCACCTCCTCTGCAGTGGGTGATTGAGTACCTCTGAGTTCAGCTGCTTCTGATCATGGAAGGCATGGTTGATAAGTTTTTGCCCTAAGTTGTTAAGCACTCAGCTTGAGACAGCAACAGTCTATTGTCTTTCTATTGCCAGTGCTACTCCCAGGGGGTGATGGAGGGTTCAGAGTTTGGGCATTCAGGTGCTTGTCCTTGCACACCTTGCAAGATTCTAATTACATGGCAGACTTGAACTCCCTTGCAGGGTTTCTCAGAAGCAGGGTCCAGAATCCTCAAATGAAACCACTCACCAGAGAAAACCAGAAAGAGACATTTGGTAGTGGCCTAGTGGAGCCGGGGTTCACAGGATCCAAACCCAGAAATATTTTGATTAGCACAGATGGCGATGCCATCTGCCACATCCATCAATTTTACCAGTAGCTGTATGGGCAGGCAATGGATTCTCTAATAGCAATATAGTGTTGTGAGCTATCCCCTTTGCTATGTGAAATATTCTGGAATTGTTTGGGTCCAGATGGGCAATGAAGTAGCTTGACAAAAGACCTGCTCTTCATGGAGATGAAAATGGCTAGAGCTGGTTTGTTGATGGCATCAACCATGCAATTTGGCATTCTGTCTCAGAGCATGGCTACAGGGATTGTCATGAAGAGCGTGTGCTCTTCAGATCTGACCACTAATATTTGTATTCCTGCATCCTGACGGAGCTAGAAAAACTCCAAAAAGCCTGTATGGCAGGGTGACCATGTGTCCTCTTATACAAAGTAAAGGCTTCTACTTAAAGCACTTCAGAGGACCATCATTTCTTTTGAAGGAATCGTGCTTTTGAAGGGCTATTTGGTCCAAGTCTGATTTAAAGAGAAAGAACCTTTAGAGGGAAGAGCTGGGCCTTCAGGTTGCCCATCAACTGCACTTGAGTAACTCCAGTATTTGCAAATTGACATGTAGCCATGCGACTTATATTCACATATGCACATTTTATGTTGGATTCTTTGTCAGTTCACAAAGGGCCCTAATATGTGGGAGGCCTTTTAGAGCATGCTAAAGATGCCTGCCTGAGAGGTTTTAAAGGCAGAACTGCACATCCATAGCTCAGGGATCAGGACAGACACCTTGAGAGAAACAGCTGTTTAAGCTCAGTGGGGCTGGGGACGGTGGGATTTGCTATACACCTGGGCCTGGGGAAGTGTAAAGATGCCTATATAAGTTGTCTGGCTCTTTGTGTGTGAACTGAATTTCTGGCTCCCATATCTTTTTGTCTCCAGCAGTAACTTTTTTACAGAGACTTTTGCTCTCCATTTTCTAGTTTGTTTTTCTTCCATTTATAAGCTCACTGCTTTGTTTCCTTGGTTGTCTTCATTTATTAACCATTTGACAGTAGCTAAAACTATTTTATCTTTTTTCCTGGACCAAAATATATCAACTTTGCTTAGTAACCTCTAACAACTTTTATTTCTCAATACTTAGATGGAACTGCAGATCCTTTTTTTAAAAAATTGATATTTATGATCCATACCCAATTGCCTCAACCCCCCCGTCTCCCAGCAAAACCAAACCTCAGGGACATTGGCATCCAATGAGAGAATTTTATACCCATGACAATTTCATCTCGACACTCATTCCAACATTTGGAGTGGCTGATCTTTGGAATTTCCTTCTTCCGTCAACAAAGCTTATATAAATGGCATTCATTTTTCATTACTGTAGCTGTCATAGTTCTTATCACCACATTGACCAGCGTTTTAACAAACCTATCTGAGTATATACCCATGCTTATGTATTGTGTCCAAATATGGAATGGCTAACGCATCTTGAATGAATGATTAACATAATAATCTTCTCTTCGATTATTGTCTTCTCTATGGGAAGAGAAAGGACATTTGCCAAGCAACATACTAAAGGATGGACAAATAAATTTTAGGAATATTGTAATGGCTAAACTGACATTATTTCACAAATATATGAGAAGGGGAAACAAAAGCTGTTTTTGATATTGCTGTATGATTTTACCTTGATACTGTCAATGTTTGATATTGTTTATTTTTATATTATTCTTTGATATATTGTAATGTAGTTACACATATTTTTCTTTCTGATTCCTTGTGTTATGTATTATGTATTTTGGATTGTTTGCACACTGTTTTATCATGCATTTGTATTCTGCCCAGAGAGTTCTGATGGACTATAGAGCAGGTTAGAAATATAAGTTGAACTGAAATTGAAATGAAAAGAAAAAGCAGTATCTCCAGGAAATATTAGGCTGCAATTGCATGCTTGCCTACCTTGAGGTGAGGCCCACCGAACTTCTGAATGTTGAAAAAGAATACAGAACTTGATGGATCTTTGGTTTGATCCAGAATACAATTCATAAGCTTGACTTTCTCCTACATATGTAAAACAAGGCATGGGCACTTGTCACACACAAAAGACTCTCATAAACACACAACTTTTTTCTCAAAAAAGAAAAAAAAATAAATGTTAGATATTTCCTGGGACAGTATCACACAAGATTCTGTCTTGATCTGAAATTTAAAAGCCATTTCAATAGCTGAGGCTCAATTCTTAATTAAACAGGCTCTAGCAAGGAAAATAGAAATGGGAACGCCTTTTGATTAAAACCATAAACACTGTCGACAATGGAACTTCCATCTATAGACTCACTAACAAAGATAATCAATTTCTTTATTGTATCTCCTGATGGTATTTGCTGCTTATGCAAATGTTTCCTTCCTTGTTTCATAATTAATCACATGAAAATCTCTGCATTCCTTGGTGTCTTCCATACCTCTATTATTTCAACCATATGGAGACATTCAATAGGAAAAGTGAACAAAGTTCCTGTTCTTTGAAAAGAGAGAGCTGGAAAGAGCTATATTGTTATTTATTTTATATTGTTAATTTTATATTGCTATTTTTGTATTTTATTGTATTTTATTTTATGCTGTGAGCCGCCCCGAGGCTTTGGCAAGGGGCGGCATAGAAATGTTTTAATAAATAAATAAATAAAAGACAAGAAGAAAGAATGAAAGACCTACGGCCCTGTCAATAGCACCTCCTATCTACATTCAGTGGGAAGTGAACTTTGGAGACATGCTTGTGCTACTTTTTGCTCTTAAATATTTTTTAGAAATCAGACTGAATCAAATCTGCATGACCAACAAAGCTGATCACAGATAGCCAGCTATGTAGAGAGTTCACAACACTCTCTATAAAATTCCCGTAGTTACTACTCGTATATGCTTGGGACTATAAAAACTAGGAAGGGTATCAAGAGCATCAGTCACATTTTAGGACTGTGGGGCTATGTTTGAAATGATTGCTTCAGTCCTATGATTTTTGTCCTCCTCCTTAAAATACCCTGACTATATATGTAGACAAAGCTGAAGTTCCTGGCTTTTCAGCTATATTCAAAATAAAACTCTTGTTAAAAATGAGTTGCCAGCTGGACACTAAATGTCTATATGCTATACAAGCGACAAAGAGAGAAGTTCCTTCATGTATTATTTGTTTGTTTGTTTGTTTGTTTAAAACATTTCTATGCTGCTCCCATCGCAACAAAGCCTCGGGGCGGCTCATAACATAATTAAAATATATAAATAACAGTAAGTACATTAAAATTCATTAAAAACTTGGTAACATCTCAGCATAAAATTTAAAATCCTAAAAATACATAATAAATTAACAATTAAAATAAGTTTTAAATAAAAAGGTCTTAGCCTGGCGCTGAAAAACAAATAACGACAGCGCCAGGTGGACCTCTCTGGGGAGCGCATTCCATAGATGGGGCGCCACCGCAGAGAAGGCCCTCCTCCAGGTACTCACCCTCGTAATATCTTTCACGGAGGGTTTCCGGAGAAGGGCATCTGTGTACATCTCAGTGTAAGGAAATCAGTAATATAATATGGTGAATATACAAAGGAATGGGACCAGAAAGCTTTTTGAAGATAAGCCTTTGATGTTGCATCTTTCCACCTGTGCTTTATGGTAGAATGCTTCATGCCAGCACTGGACTTTAATTTTTGTAGCAGTTTTTATGCTTCAGTTGCATACATTCTGCATTTGAGCAGTAACCATTTGATGCCTTCATCTGTGGAACAAAGGAAAAGCTCAATAAGAAGTAACACTAGTATTTCTTCGGTATAGATCTTGCACTGATTTCCCATGCAGTTTTAAAAAATAAACACATCCTAGTTAACAAACTGGGGCTTGTGAGTTTCATGTAGATCACTTGGTAACCTGGTGGAGTTTCAGGATGTTTCTGTAAATCTATGATTCTGTCAGTATCTTATCCCCTTCACCTTCCTCTGGCCCTTGGGGAGACCCCCTTAGCCTGGTTTCATGACTGAGGAACCCCACTCAGCTGGAGATGAGCTGAAACTCTCTTAGCGTACTTGTTCCAGGGATCAGCTGAACTTTAGCTCATGTGGGTTAAGAAAGAGAGAACCAAAACCACAAGGGAAACCAACACGGAGAGTCTGTCAAGTTAAGATACATGCCTTTAGCATTTATTAAGTAGTCTTTTTCATTCAAGAGGTTCATTTCTGAATTTTAAAGTACAGAGAACACAGGGAAATACCCTCTAAAGCTAAGATGAATCACACAAGAGAAAGCTGACAATATACTTCCCAGTATAATGGTAATTATCATTAATATGTCTAAAGAGATCTTATGTAAGAGAGGCATTGCTTACCCTAGTGAGTAGGTCACTGTATCCTGAGCTGTTCACTCCAGCCTTACTTACTTACTTATTAATTACATGCATTTATACCCTGTCCTATTGCTTCAGGCTTCCTTATGACTGATTGGTCAGCCATGGGTTTGATAAACTATTGTCTTCCCCTGAATGGCTGCTGCCTTATAGCTTTTTGGGAGAGGTCTTGATTCAATTTCCCTTGTACAGCTACCCCAGAAATAGCTGTAGCCCCCTACCCACCTTCTGGGAAGGGCTTACTCGGTCTCACTCAGATAGCTATCTCCAAGATTGCTGTTGCCTCGCATGCACATCAGATACTGGGATTTCTTTATATAAATTCCCAAGCAATCATAACTGGTTAAGACCCTAAGTTTAAGGTAGAAAAACTTTCCATGAAAACTTGATTCCCACCATGTTGGCAGAATTGAAGTCTACTTTTTCACACACACACACACACACACACACACTGCAATAAGTAGCAAATGTTTCCAATCTTAGCATGCCCACAAAAAGGTCCATAGACAGAATATGAAGCAACCAGCCATGGATGCTTCATGTCCTAACCACTCCATAGTCTTTTTTCTTTTCTCTCACAAAGATGACAGTATTGGAAAAATTTCTGGACAAGGGGGTTGGTGTGCTGAGGACACAAAAAATCTAGGACTTTGCTAGAGAGGGATTGTAAAAAGAGAGAATTCTTTACCTCTGTCTCCCTGTTTTGGAAAGCAATTGCATTTATTCACATTTCTTAGCTGGTAGCAGGGGAAACAATATGAGAAAAAATTCTTAAATGCTACTTTACAAATCAGTGTTTCTGTTTTGAGAAATACTTAGTTTTGATCACTTTAACATGATTAGCAACAGCTCTTTAGAACACAATAATGATCATTTAAGGTTTTATCATACAACACACGTCCTATAATGTTTTGTATCAAATGTCAACTCTTAATGGAATAGGAATCAAAGAAAGAAACAGTAGCACATCTTCCACACAAGTACAGCAGATTGCCAGGAGTTTGAATTTTGAGGCTTCTCCACATTTGCAATGGTTCAGTGAATTGTTTTCAATCTAATTAGCGAAGTAATATGCTTTCCTAGTTGTTTGCTTACTTATTCTGAGACATGCTTTGCATGGAATAATTTCCTACCACAGTGCTAAAATGCTTTCAGGAAGTATGGCACGAGCCAAGACCAAAGCAAGAAATGTTGCTATTCTCATAGGAATCTGTTTCAAGATTTGATCTAAAATGTAAACTTTTTCAGGAGTAAGGTTTAATTTTTAATCCAGAAAGACATGCCTTAGTTGATAGGCATTTGGCCAAAAGGAACGTTCAGGTAGCATGAGCATTTTTCTTAGTTCATTTGTTTGATGGAGACATACCAAAATTCATACATTTGCCACAAATGGGATGGAAAGAATATGAGTTTAACAACATGCAGTGCGGGGAAGGGGTGAAAAGGTCAGATTCATCCATCTAAGTGAAGGACCTTCAGTGCTTTGCTTGGAACCATCTTAGCTTCAGCTTATGTGCATTTATGGTGGCACTGAACCAGTGTCATCTGTTTTTATTTTAATTTTAATTTTTCCTGACAGGTTCCTCATCATTATACAGTAAACATGGCCCTTTCCCTACTGGGAAGAGCTGAACCTATACAATTTGGCTGAGCCAAATTTCATTCAGCTTGTTGTTTTAAAAGAACAGAATCCGCAAATCTCTTTATGAACAGGGCAGAATCAACTTAAGGGGTTTTTTTTAATGTGAACATGGAAGAAGGCAAAAGTGTCACCCCTGAGTGTCTTAAAAGTCTCTGTGTATCCCAAAGCAAAACAAAACCAATTCATTCATTCCTGCCTGAAGGTGAGGATTTATTGTACAAACACCATCCTAAAATTAAGGAATTCTATGGAAGAGGAGGAGTTCTGACATGGGCATCTGTGACTCTCCTGTATTTTCCCACTGCTGCTTCTAATTTTTTTTTCTTACTAGGAAAATTGTTAAGGACAATTTAAAGACGGAGTGGACACACAGTATGTTCTGATTTGTAGCATGGTGGTATGAGGGTTGTCCATCGGGAAGGCTCAGAAGTCAGGCATGTATTTCTGCCTGCTTCAGCTGCTTCCTTCTGAGTCAAGGAGGCGGTAAAAGAGCATCATAGAAGCTGACTTCAGCATCTGGTTATCTACAGACAACTATCCATAGTTCCATCAGACTCAGTCATGTTCACTGCCAAATAATGCTGCTAAGTCCATAAAGCACTGGAAGTAAGGTTACTAGGCATTTATTGTGGGGAGAAGTCCCTCATTCACAGATGCTTGCAGGTCTTTCTCATGCATGCCATTCTCCAGGGTCCTCCCTCCCTCCCCCACCCCACCCCCGCTCTGTGTGTGTGTGTGTGTGTGTGTGTGTGTGTGTGTGTGTGTGTATTTAGAGGGAGCAAAGTGCGGTGTTATTTCCTGTTGCACTGTGGAGCACTAGAAAAAGTCTGTGTAGTTTTTGCAGCAACACCTTGTGGATGTTTAATAAAACATATAGGAATGCAGAGAAATTAAACCAGAGAAAAATCATGTGAAAAAGAAGTCCTCCTCCTGTAATGAAAACATAAGAAGAAACCTCAGCAAAGCTGTAAGATAATTGCCTCATGTAGAGAAGTCCTAGAGAGCACCTCAAATGTAAAACAAGGAAAATGGAAAAAGTACTTTTACAGACTGCTGAATGTCATTGCTCTAGGCCATGTCAATAGGAATAATGTAACTGGGTTTAAACCAAGACTTGATAAGCTCATGTCAAAAAGGGGCAGCATGCATACCAAACCTTTATTTTATCCCCATAACAACCAGGTTAGGATGAGAGTTTGTGGCTGCCCCAAAGTCACCCAAGGAGTTTCCTAGCCAGATCGGAATTAAAAACCAAATTTCCCTGATCCCCAGCCGAACACTCCAACTGCCATGCCACACTGGCTCTCAACGATGGCTTCATTTGTGTAGGCCAGATGTATGGCAAATCTCTGGTTTCCTCTCCAAACAGTGACCATGCTGTCCCTGGAGTTTCCCAGCATGCAGAGAAGTGGCATGTGTAAAAGAATATGATCCTGTGCAGATTTAATGGGGGACCATGTTTTCCTGCAAAAAAGTTCCCACTCTCCTCTTCTTTGATACACGAAAGGTTTCATGCCAGCTGTCATCACGCATATTGTCCCAAATCATGGAAAAGTGGTTTGGTTAAATGGAGTGGGTAACTTCTGGAGGTGATCACCATTACCATCCTCAAGCACCCTATCGTGAACTGTATTTCAAGAGTGGCACCCTGAAGGGCTGAAATTGCTGGTAAAATTCAACAGCAAACTGGCCCATAGCATGAAAGAGGAATAGTTCAAACCTTCCAGCATTCCATAGCATCTATGCAGTGCTCAAAGTGCCACATTCAGCCTGCAAATGAAACGCTTTGGGTTGTACTCTGTAGCTGCTACAGGTACAATTTAAAGGTAAAAAAAGGTAAAGGCTTCCCCATGACATTAAAGTCCAGTCATGTCTGACTCTTGGGGCAGTGCTCATCTCTGTTTCCTAGCCAAGGGAGCCAGCGTTTGTCTGCAGACAGTCTCCATGGTCGTGTGGCCGGCATGACTAAACCTTGACGTGCACGGAATGCTGTTACCTTCCCACTGAAGTGGTACCTTTTTCTCTACTTGCATTTGCATCCTTTCGAACTACAAGGTTGGCAGGAGCTGGGACGGAGCAACAGGAACTCACCCCCTTGTGCAGATTTGAACCGGCGACCTTTTGATCAACCAGCCCAGCAGCACAGCAGTTTAAACCACTGCGCCACCTGCATTCCTACAGATACCACTTAGGGGAGATTAAATTTGTAAAAACCCAGGTTGGCAGAAGAGGCAACGAGGACTGTTGCAGGGATGTTGAAATCCTCACGTGGCGCCCAACCTTGGTTATGCTACAGTTTAAACAAGCCAGTATCAAATGGCAATTTCAGAACCTGGCTTGGTTTCATAGGTTTAGCACCTGCCCCAGAACTTGACCAAATGAACAATGTAAATATATTGATCTCAGTGAATCAGGAGTTTAATTTTATCATGTCTCTCAGATGCTTTTTGGAGGCTGCTGGCTGGGTACAGTAGGCGAAGGAGTGTAGGGCTATACAAAGTTTTGGTTGGTTCCAGCACGACACTTGGTTTCCAGGCTTTATTTAATTAATACATTTCCAACCTATCCAATATTCTCTAGAACTGAGCTGCGGAAAATGGGTTTGAATCCATAAAAGTCAACTATCCATTACTTTGCATTCGTATAATACTCCCACCCATTGTGCAAGAAAGTTAATCATCTTGTACTTTCCTGGTTTACCCAATGACAATAATGTGTTAGTCACTGCCAAGTTTGATGCTTTGGCAGCCCAGCCAGATCGGAGGGTACTGTAAGAATCATGTTAAGCAGCACAGCCAGGCATTAGATGAGCTCATATGGATTCTGCCATCTGTGATAAATAGCTATATGCTGTGGAAGGGGCAGAGGCATATTTCTATGGTAGGGAGATTTAAAATGTCAGGTTTACTCTCCCCAGTGCATTAGAATAAAATTGAAGAGGTGGGGTTTTGGTAGGGGGCTGAACTGGTGAGACACTGAATTCTATAAGATGACAGGTAAAGTAGAAATGGCAGCACAGTGAATTAGGAGTTTGAACAAGATGAAAGGAAATACAAAACAGAAGGGAAAATAGGTTACAGTGACAGAGAGAGAAGCTGGTTCCAAGGACATCCTTTATTTAGACTCCCACTCGTAAATCTGTTGTGCTCTGCTATTATGCTGAGTTTCCTTTTGCTATCCAAAGTTGACAGGGAATCTGTATTAGAATATTCTGAAGGATGCTGCGGAAATAGTAGTGAAGTTTCTGGCGGTAACTGGGGGAAAGAGGAGCAGGACCGGCAGGGTGTTATTAGATGAGTTATCCTGAGAGCGAGGCAGGTCTTGGAAGGAGGAAAAGAATAGGCAGAATGGAAGCCTGGAAAGGAGCTGGGGTCAGGGGAACATGGAGAGTAAGGGTGGCAAGGGGAGCATGGAGAGCAAGCAAGGAAGATTGCAATGAGCAATGATCCTGGAGAATTATGGAAAGCAGAATGAGTCATAGAGAAGGGAAAATCACCACAGAAGAGAATAAGCGAAGAGGAAAGATCTGGAAATTGAATAAGGGTGCTATCCTATGCATTGTTGTTGTTAGTTGCAAAGTCGTGTCCGACCCATCATGACCCCATGGACAACATTCCTCCAGGCCTTCCTGTCCTCCACCATCCCCCGGAGCCCAGTCAAGCTCACACCAACTGCTTCAGTGACTCCATCCAGCCACCTCATTCTCTGACAACTCCTTCTTCTTTTGCGGTCAATTATTCCCAGCATTAGGCTCTTCTCCAGGGAGTCCTTCCTTCTCATTAGGTGGCCAAAGTATTTGAGTTTCATCTTCAGGATCTGGCCTTCTAAAGAGCAGTCAGGGTTGATCTCCTCTAGGACTGACTGGTTTGAACGTCTTGCAGTCCAAGGGGCTCGCAGGAGTCTCCTCCAGCAGCACAATTCAAAGGCCTCAATTCTTTGGCACTCAGCCTTCCTTATGGTCCAGCTTTCACAGTCAAACATTGCAACTGGGAAAACCATAGCATGACTATACACACTTATCCTATGCATACATAGAGAAATAAAAAAGTCCTACAGCTCCTAATATGCCTCTGGCAGTCATGCTAACAATGCATAAACTGGTACCCTAAATAAAGTTTATAGACTGACATGAAATAGCAGGCCAAACTATTGGCTGCATTGAAAAGGGAGTGATGATGATCATCATTATCTAATCAAGCGAAAGAAAAACAGCATGGGTCTAATGTAATAGATACCACTTCAGTATAGAGCAGGTGTTATGTAAAATGAGGGCTGGAGGTTCCCATTTGAAATCGCAATTCAACCATGTGCTACCTTACTAAGTGTGAGTTAGTTCCTGAATATCTGTAACCCTGTGAAGGAGGCCCCCTATTATCCTGTTTTTATAGATGAGAGACTGAAGCCGTTGCTTACTTGTTCAAGTTCACTTAAATACACACACACGCGCCATCTTGTAAACAGCATGCAACTCACTGCCAACTTTTGCAACAAGAAACATTACATGCATGCTGTTGAATCATTGGGTCAGAGCCAGAGTTGTGCAGGGCAAAATTTCATAAACTAAGATATCATGCAAGGGAAAGGGAAAAACAAGTTTTACAGATTTCTGCTCTCCTCTGCAGTTGCTATGTCTGTCTTGCTATGGCTAGGTTTGGCCTCAACCCTATGGCAAACTAAGGGGTAAAGCATAGTTTTATTAGTCAGCAAAAAGCCATTTAAAGTAGAAGAAATCAGAAGGTCACAAGCACAAAGTAACCAGTCAAGCAAAAGGAGAGTCCATAAGCAGGGTCTTGCAGGGGGCCAACAGCATGAGAGATCAGTCCAAGGACAGCAAGGTAAAAGAAGCACTGTTTCAGTGTACAGGACACTGAGATAAAGGTGGTATTCCAGCAGCTAGCAGATCCCCATTGAAAGTTTATGAGATGAAGCCTCCAGAGACCCAGCCATGACTCAACTGAAGTACATTTCTGGGAAAAAGTCTTTATCATTAGAAAGGTCATGAAGAACCCTTTATTCTGGAGTTGCTCAGTTCTTGTGGCATATGTTTTGCTTGTGAGTGGTGGCTTAAGCCTATACCTTCTGGAGCTGGTACATTTTGGGTGTGGATGGATGTTCTATCATCTCTTATGACACCACAAGCAAGCTACAGAACTTCAGTGTCCTTTCTGGGGGGGCTTCTCAGTGATTAGTCCTGCTGAAGACCTGGTGGAACTCCTCCCTGGATGACAGAGGTTCCTGTTGCAAACCTCAGCTGAAGATAGCTTGCATGCCAGTACAGAATAAAATCCAGTGGTTTCCTGACTGACAGAACAGAAGAACGTTGGGCAAAATAAAGAACTTAAAGCTAAATGATGCAGAAGAGCTGAAAATTTAGACTGACAGCTCCACAGAAGAGCTGGGAAACCATCTTCTTTGGATCACAACAATTCCTTCTGGCTGCACCCAAGCAGCACTCCTGCTGTTTTAATAGATCCTGGTGTTCTGGCCAAAAGGCATGAAATGGCAAGCATTGAGGAGAGAAGCAGGGAAACAGGAACAGATAAGCTCCACCAGCTTCAGAGATAAAAGATTCAATCTCACTCAACTGTACTATAATTAAATTGTATGTCACTGTGGGTAATCAGCAGATATACTGACACCTGTAAAAATAATGCTTTGAGAAGTATTATCTTTTCACCCATAGGTGTGAAGGCAGAACAATTAAAAAGTGTATGTGGAGTCTATAAATGTCATTTTGCTGGCACCCAGTTGGAAATTAGATGCAGCAATAAAACAAGGTTCCTACTGATGTTGCCTCTGCAGTATGGAAGCTGTGCTCCAGTACATCACAGGTGAAAAGGTGCAGCTATTTCTATCATTTCTGTTCTTGTAGCAAGTATCACTGTAAAAGTTCTTATCCAACTTCTCACTGCTACACATAGCAGAAAACTGTAGAGTCACCATGTCTTCTGCGCTATAAAATTACCTTCCTGAAGGCCCATCAGACAATAGAGCCAGTGTGGTGTAGTGGTTAAGAGCGTGGGGCTGGAACGCAGGTGATCTGGGTTCTAGTCCCCGCTCAGCCATGGAGCCAACTGGGTGACTTTGGGCCAGTCACAGACTCTCAGCCCAACCCACCTCACAGGGCTGTTGTTGTGGGGACAAGATGGAGGAGGAGAGATGGTGTAAGCTGCCTTGTGCCCTTTGTAGGAAAAAGGCAGACTATAAATGGCAATATAAATAAATAAATAAATAAATAAATAAATAAATAAATAAATAAATAGTGATCTATTGAATGGCATCCTCTGTTTATTTAATTAAAATGCTATACACCACCTGTCATAATTCAAGATAGGGCAATATTTAAAGGACTGTCCAGTCTAAATCTGATACAAGAAACATGAAAAGGGAGATCAGGAACCTTGCATTTGCTCATCAATGGTTGGCAGACCATTGCAGACTCATCAGACAGGTGTCATCCTCCCTCCTATGGTGAGATGCAATGGATTTCTGAACCTGTTTTCTTTGGTGATGCATTTTCTCTCTTTGGTGATCTTTGTGGCCACCTTGCTAAAGGTTCTTTGCTGTCTGTTATATTCTGTGTTTATTTACTTTAGCCGTGACTCTCATCTCTTGGTTTTAAAGCCAGGAATCTACATTTGGGTAAAAGATGTACTAGGAAAATATTGTCCTCCAAGCATTTTTGACTGATTGCTATCAACTTCCCCAACTGTAAAAGGTACATGCTGCATGGCACCTCAGTGTCCCACTGAATTCAATGGATCTTACTCCCAGGCAGTGACTTGGGACCAGAAGGGTCGGAAGATCCTTGAAGAGTGATGACATTAGTGTTCACACAGACCAAGTTTAAAAGAAAATGTAGAGACTACATAGGAAACAGCCTGTCCAACCATGCAGTACCATCACTGGAACATGTGTCATTATATTTTAGAATCATGTGGGTCAGGCTGCTTGCATAATTCTTCTAATTGCATTGTCAATGGCTAGGAAGAAGGGTGATGAGGAAGGGTGATGATTGGTTTTGGAAGAACCATGTGATTTAGCCACACTCACAGTGTTCTAAAATACAGCCAAGGATCTATCACATCATGCAAACGCAACTCCCACATCTCTTGAGTAACAGGTGAAGAGGCCCTACATATATTTCTAATTCAAACTACATGTATGTAAACAGAAGTCATGTGTTTAATGATGCAGCTTGTGGCTTCTATTTGATTAAGGTTCTATGACAAAGGGCCCACACAGTGAGTATAATCCAGCTCAAGTGAAACCAGGAGTTGCAATGCTGCCTCAGTTTTGGGTACCATTCGGGAGACTGTGAGAGGCAGATAAGTAATGATAGCCCATAGGCATGCACATTGTTTTGCCAGTTCTGTATCACATCATTCAGTGATGAAAATAAGTCTAGCTTATTCCTTTCAATAGAAAGAAATCTATATTTTCTCAGAATTTGGCTAGAATACAAATTCACAGTCAGAATTTGATTCTTTGGTTAGGTTGAATGAAAACATTCTGAAACTGGGAGAATAAGCAAAGAAAAATAAGCTTCCTTATTTGTAGATCATCTTTTAAAGTATTAGTGAGAAGTTCCAGGTAACCACTCTATTTATTTCATTATTAACTGGCTCTTATAGCTCCCTGACATGCAGCCTAATTGGCCATTACATTCAGAAATTAGGGCAAAATCCCAAGGGTATGAGATTTAGTTTTGCGTAATGTCTGGTTCCTGGGCATTTATCTTGCTAAGCAAACAGATCATTCAGAATCACAACTCAGGAGTGGTTTCCTGCCTCCACTATCTCATATATAGTTACCCTTAATTGAAATGAAATTGCTACAGTCACCACTTCAAAGGAAGCAAAGTCCATTTCACCTTGGCAAGGGATATGAATTGCTTACATCCCTGCTGGGGGGAAAATAAAAGTCAGCTGAATGAATATGGAAGCACTTAGAAATTTTGCAATAAGCCAATAGGTTAAACATCCCTAATCAGACTGCTAAACTAAGAGCATGACCTCTACTAAGAGAGCCAGTGTGGTGCAGTGGTTAAGAGCATGGGACTGGGACTCAGACGATCTGGGTTCTAGTCCCCGCTCAGCCATGGAGCCAGCTGGGTGACTTTGGGCCAGTCACAGACTCTCAGCCCAACCTACCTCACAGGGTTGTTGTTGTGGGGATAAGATGGAGGAGGAGAATGATGTAAGCTGCCTTGAGCCCTTTGTAGGAAAAAGGCAGGATATAAATTGCAATATAAATATAAATAAAATAAATAAGTCTTGTTGTTAAACAGAGCATGCGAACTGGTAAGCAGGCATAGGATTGAAGTTTGGTCATTAAGTTTTTCCGTAGCTTCTTTAAATGCAGTGCACCAACATGATCTGCTGCACCTCCTCCTGTAAAGTTGTTTTGGACAAGCATTCCCATAAGCCCCAGACAGCCTACTAAATGGTCAAGGAATATAGAAGTTGTAGTCCAAAACACACTGATGGCCCCAGCAGGTTGCCTGCTCCTGAGGTGATGTGAGTGAAAATGCAGAGACATAACTTGTTGGATTCTCATGACTCTTCTAGTTGAGATCTTTTGTGGCTCCTTGGGGAGCACATTCAATAATATTTCAGTATTTATATGTTATATGGAATGGAAAGGATGTGTCTTCTTACTCCCTAAACCAAAAGTAACTCCACACGGCTCCAATAGAAAGCTAACTCTTTCTTTTCTCCTACATCATCATTAAAAAAGGCCCCTTTTCAATGAAAGGAAGGGGATTTTGAAGCAATTTGAGCTAATTTCATTAAACTTTTGCTTTGTAATTATATATCTGTAGTAGACTGTTTTTTGTTTTTTCTATTTCCCTCAATTAAAAATAAATTTATTAGACATTGGGTTTGTACTCATTGTTAACATGGAGTATATTGTCAATGTCATCATCAACATCACAATCATCACAATCATCGCAATCATCCCCATCCCCATCCCAATCCCCATCATTTATTTCATTTCTATACCACCTGAACAGCTACCAGCTCTCTGGATGAATAGTTGGACTTAATTAATATTAATATTAATTGATTAACTGATTAATTAATGTCTGTTTTTTCTGTTTGATTATCTATCTATCTATCTATCTATCTATCTATCTATCTATCCATCCATCCATCCATCCATCCATCCATCCATCTATCATCTAAAGTTCCATACATTGGTCTGGACAGTGTCTGGATTGCCACAGAATGTGTTGGACTCCCAGATCCAAGACTGGGAAAAAAGACTTCAGCCTTGGAGCTGGAGATCTGCAATTGGATCACCCTTCTCTCCCTCACCACTGGTCCATGGTGCACCATGTCCACTGCATCCCAGAAACTGCAAGACAACCTCAGATAAGAACGGAGAAAGTGTTCTGTGGAGCAGAGATGGGAGGAGAGCATGACTGCCAGGATATAATCTTTCTTGGCAATGTTCTACCATCTCCCCACCCCTTCTGAAATGCCACAGTCAGATGGTCAGAACTAGAAGAGTGCAGAGGCAAAGATCACCTGTTCTTCCCACCCCATATATGATACCTGTGATCTTCTATGTTTGGAGGCTTGTGGGCATTCTTAATGGATTGTACCCTGCAAAGTCAATTTTTTTTCAGCAATGGTAAACAAAACAACTACCCTGCTACTACTTTTGCTTTCCTTCTTTCAATATCTGCTAAGTGAGTGACCACTTTGACCTTTCCCCTTCATGGTAAGACTCCTTCTTTCATTGGTGAGGTTCTCCTGCCAGCTACCTATTCTTTTCTATTCCAACTGGCTTCTCAATCCCAAGGTTTCCTCCAGCTCTCACAGCTTGAAAAAATAAGTCTCCTGAAGTACTGCAATGGTGAATTGTGTGTGTGTGTGTGTGTGTGTGTGTGTATATATGCAGCCTTGATGATTTACAGGTTTTAAAAGAAAAAGACAATGCATAAGATTAGTCAAAGAGCAGGCAGAAGGATTTTGTGTCACTTCATGAAAACCTCTTCTAGAACAGACCAAAGTGCTCAGTGCGGGAACTGATGCAGCCAAGAGTATTTACATAAATATTAAATTGGTTCTAAGCTAGATGGATAGTGACAAAATGTTGGCACCAAGGACGAGGATAATGGATTGCACAAGGGAAAACAACAAACTTTAAAGAAGTGCTTTCTTCAGCTAGTAATTGCTTTTGGATTGAATTTATCCTGGAACAGAAGCTGGTATGATAATCAGACCACTGAAAAGTACGCCACACATTGATGCCTAACACTAATATTGCCATTAGAACAAAAGAAGTGATAGTTTTGTAGCAGACTGTCATAAACTGTGTGCTCTTTCTTTTCCATGTTTATATTTTTTGAGGACAGACATCCTAGTATAATACAAAGCCCAAAACTTATAGCCTTCTGTAAAGTTTTCCCTGAATAGACTGTTTTCTATAAACAAGGTGCAGTTTTCTGAAGATACTTGTTCAAATGTACTCTCAGATTCAGATCTTTCTACAATCACAAATAGGATTGATTGATTGATTGTCAATTCCATTTCAGAATTATTTGGTCTACCATGATGGTAGAAATTGTAGCAGCTTCTTGTAAAGCCATTACAGCAGATGAATGTCACCTAACCAACAGTGCTTCTGTGGGCTCCACATTGGACTGAGGTCATGCTAGTTACATTTAGTTCCTTAATCACGAATAACTTCAGTCCTATTGATATCAACGAGCTTTCTCTGGATCCAGCCCCTTGTGTTTTCTCTGTTTAGGTTGTCCAGATGTTTAAGAGTTCCTCTATAACTGAAAGGGGCCTGTGGAGCAAGGCTGCCATACCTTGAAGCATTGGTCTCCAGGAGGAATCTGTGCAAGGATGGCGGCACATTCCTCTTCTGCTGCACTCATGCAAACTACTACTTGGCAGGACTAGCTGGGACTGTGGTCTTATCAGGTCAGATGGGACTTTTCAAGAGGTCTTTGTTCAGCATGGAGTTGGCTAACATTTAAATCAGCCACAGAAGCACTACATTTTCCCTCTCATTTTCCCAGCTTTTTGGTGTGGGGGAACTTAATTATTGAGCCCTCAGTGTGGTGCTAGTAGGTATCGAAATCTGCAGAAACCTTCTGTGGTGCACAGCCTCTCCTGGTTTGCTTTCTCTCTTTCTGGGAGGTAGTGCGTGCAAAGTGAAATGCCAGACTGTAGTATATATCTTTAGTGCTATCTGTATTTCTGATGAGGCTGGAGACTCCTATGTCAGCGGGAATCCCCTTCCCTTGCAGATTCTGATTTTGGGCTTTATAGGAGCTATCCATGGTTATGATTCTATCACCAAAGTTCACTACCCTGGATAACTTCTATAAAGCTCAAAATCAAAGCTGCAAAGGATAAGGAGCCCCCTAACACAGAAGCCCCAGTCTCCCTGTTTAGCTTCAAGAATGCCAGTAGGCCCTTAGAGACCTTCATGCAAAAATAAAAATGGTGGGCAGCTGCAGCCCATCACTTAATTTGAAATGCCCCAGTTCTTTTGGAAATCACTGGAGAGCCAGTGTGGCGTAGTGGTTAAGAGCATGGGACTGGAACTTGGGCAATCCGGGTTCGAGTCCCCGCTCAACCATGGAGCCAACTGGGTGACTTTGGGCCAGTCACAGACTCTCAGCCCAACCTACCTCACAGGGTTGTTGTTGTGGGGATCAGATGGAGGAGGAGAATGATGTAAGCTGCCCTGAGCCCTTTGTAGGAAAAAGGCAGGATATAAATCACAAGCAAAGAAACAAGACAATTGCACAGCACTTTCGGTGGTATACAGGAGCTGGCTCCTTTCATTTGTCAGCCTACTCTTGGTTCTTGACTCCTTAAATAGTTTGAAATGCTTCTTTGATGATCCTCAAGATAGTCACAGAGTTAGGCAACCTGTCCGAGACGGCACATGCTGGAAGAAGAGTCTCTGGGGAATGGATGTTTTGTGACCAGCTGTGTCCATCCTGGTAGTCACCTTGTGCATCAGTTGGTTCTCCCTTTTTATGAGAGTATCTATGACATTCTCTCAAAATTCCAGATGTGCCCAACCAGCTCTGAAAGGAGTTCTGTGGCTTAGTTGGGTTTTTTAATGCCACAAATTGAGCAGCAGACCTTCACGTTGTCCATTAGCAGGATTAAGAAAACGCACATCTGCCAGATTTTCCACATTCAGCAGCCAGATCTGCAAGGACTCACTTAAATCAATTCAAATTGTCCAAATTGGAAAGGCTGTTTCTTCACAGTGCATGCTGTGAAGAAACAGCCGTATTTCTTTTTTAAACCATATTTGTATTTTTAATTATAAAAACTAAACTCTGTAAGATTTGAAAAGATTTTTGAGATATTATTTGGAAAAAAATCCACAATTCTTTGTTTTCTTTTTAAGTTCCATCTACTTTCTGTATTTTGGAAAAGTTATTAGGTAGGGAAAACACACACACATACATTCTCAAATTCAACAACCAAAATAAAATCAATCTCCATTTTGCTTTTCCCATGAGATGTAGCCAAATTTGAATATATAATATTCAAATTGAGGAAATATGTGAAGATTAGCATTTCCTGGGAACGTTTGTCTGCTCTTCAGAAGTGCAGGAAATAACATTGTCCAGACTGGCATATATTTATTATGTTGGATGAGATCTGTTTTGAGAAAAGAAACACAGTCAACTGTAGGCAGACATGCTCATAAAACCAGGACTGACCCTGTGTACTCCATTTGCATGATGAAATTAATATTTTTGACAGGCGCGTTGTTTTGGTCAAACGGGCATGCAAATTAAGTGAAAATTGAAACTATTTTGTCATTGTTCATTCACATCCTGGAGATTTTACCAACCTCTGAACATCAAGGCTCCAATAAAATTGTTTTTCAAGATTCTGGAAAATTATGCATTCTCCTCAAGGATCAAACTTGCAGAAACTGCTAGGCCTGGGGAACAACAGAATGCAGTCATGTTCTTGTGGTAGGCATATGGTGGTCTTCAACCCAACTAAGCAAAAGCCATGTCAGTCTTCCTTCATGTACCCTGTGCCAACCCTTCCTCCCAAGTGATGTGAGCAGTCTTATGGGCAAGATTTCTTCTCAGGCTTGGACAAAGGAAAGCTGTTCAGGCTGTAGAAAATGACATGAACATTGGAGATGTTTATAGATGGTTTTAAAAAGAAGCATTCAGGGAAGAGAGGGTGATCAACAGCTACCTGTCATGTTGATGGTGGTGTGTTACCTCCAGGATCAGAGGCTATGTGCCCATGCTTCCTGATCAGCAAAGCAAAGCAAAGCAAAGCAAAGCAAAGCAAAGCAAAGCAAAGCAAAGCACCCATGATGTGTTCCTTTTGCCTTTAATTGAAGTGTGGGAAGCTGGAAGGGTGCAGACTGCCAGAGAAATGATAGGACAATGAAAGGCAGAAAGATCATCACAGCTTTTGGTCACCAACTATAACTAACACAAGAACCCTGTGTCCCACAATAGATTGCCACCAACATTTTATTTCCCCTTTGAATCAGCGATAAGAGCAGCCCCCTACTCAAGTCCTGACAAAACGGCCCATTTCAATATCCAGTAACACCCCCTCCCTCCACACACACACCATGACAACACCAAGGAAAAACAGCATAGCCTGGGTTGGGTTGGGTTGGGTGGGGTTTAGTTTAGTTTAGTTTTTTGATGTCATCCTATACTAAAGTCTCTGGAAGGCTTACAAAAATTTCTCATGCAAGTTATCTTTTCAGGCTGATATGGTTGCAGGAATAGACCAGACCTCCAGAAGCTATCAGAACAAGAAGTCATTTGAAGACTTGTATTAGCAATCCACTCTCTTGAGTCCGTAAGAAGGGTTAGCAACCTCTATTTTGTAAACCTGAAAGTAAATATAAGGTTTCCCTTATGTACAAAATATTCCTTTAATAAATCAACTTGTTTATTAGTCATCTTGTCTCCAGTGTGGATGCCTCATACCCAAGCTGCTTCTTATACCAAGGAACTAGAAGGTATTAAGCTACTAGATGGTCATGGAAAAGGGTATGTTTGTAGAATTCTGAGCTGTGATAGCTATATTTCTTAGACTCTGAAATATTTAGCCTATAATAATTGGCTAAAAATAAGAAACCTCATAGATTCAATGGTCCAGTGTAGAAGCAGTTACCTTGCAAGTGGCGGTAGTGCCAGAAAGAAAATCCCCATACCAGTGAAGGAGAAGAGTATGTTGGTGAACATACATCCAGGAGTGTGTGTGTGTGTGAGTGTGTGCTGGGGTGTTAGGATTTTTACTCTGAGTTTTGCAGGCAGTGGGTATGAGTATTTTTTTTCTGAACACTGTCAAAAGTGACAGCTCACTAACATCCAGATGCCTATGGGAATATAGTGGATTTTCTTTGCAATTAAAAAGATACCATATGGCATACCCTACATCACAGCATATTTCTGAACAGGGAGTATGCCCTTTTCTTTTCTTTTTTGGGTTGTTGTTCTTATGAAGACACCAAAAACCATCTTTTAAGCTCTAGTAGAGTAATCTAATTGGAAAGAACATCTGTTCTCCTTCAAGGCAACTCCACGGAGTTAACTCTGCTGAGAAGCACATAGGAAGAAGTCATTAAAAACATCACAACTAATAAGATTAGGTTAATAATAACAGTCATGCCACAGGTAAGCACTTTACATTCTATTGAATTTAGTGGGAGAAATAGGGGCAATGGGAACACATACATAAATCTCTCCCATTGAGCTTAATGGGTTTTTTTATGGTGTAATTAACTGCATGCTTCCTCAGGTGTGTCTCACAATATTCAGTATGAGTTACTCCCAGGTATGTGTACATAAGGTTACAGTCTTAATGTTTGCTTGATCATGACTGTTTACAGGATAATTTATTGATACAGGTCAAAGCACTGTGAATGGTCTCCAACTAGGACTTCACTAATCCCATGTTTTACTTCAAAATTTCCAATTTTGCAAAAATGTGGCTGCAAAAACTTGCCTAATTGCTATTGAGGGCTGATTGGCTTCTTTGGGATCTGTCCATCACAAACTGTGCAAGGCAGTTCAGTATAATCTAAATTTCAGTTCTTACTAAGTTCAAATAACCCAAATTCATTCCCTCCACTTTTAGCCTTCAGATACTGCTTGGAAGTTGTTGTTCATATGAAGAAGTGAAACCTGCAACAAATTGTTGCAACATGAATTGTTCCTGTTCAGGATTCCAGTCAGCTATGCCATTTTCCAGGGCATGGTTCTTCACTGAAAGAGTGGTTCTTACTGTCCGTAAGAAGATATTTGCGTGACCATTCCTGAAGAAACCCAGTCTAGAGCATTGTCCGCTCACAAATACTCCTGTCTCAGAGAAGGTCCTGAAAAAGTTTAGGTCTGAGGAACTTCTGCTGGAGGATACTGATTATCTAGGTGATGATCTTTATTGGGAAATGGGCAGGAAGTGCAGCTCTGCTAGTTCTGCTCAGTCTTTCATCAACTTTTGATATCAGGGAATCCTACTGGTTCAATTCCATCGGATGGGATTGGAGGCACTGAGTTATGTGCTGAGTTGCTTTCAGAGAGTAACGTTGGATGCCTCTTCCTTGCCTCTTGGCCGTCTTGTCCCCAGTGATGTTCAACATCTATATGAAGCCAAGGGGAGTGGTTATTAGAGAATTTGGAGCGAAGAATGCTGATGACACACAGCTCTGTCTCCCTGTGACATCAGAATAAGGTGCAGCAGTGCAATTCTTGGATTGGTGCCTAGACTCAGTAAGGAGATGGATGAGGGCCACTCAACTGCAGTTGAATCCTGCCAAGATGGAAGCCCTGAGATTCCGTCACTGATAAGATGGAGGAGGAGATGTAAGCTGCCTTGAGTCCTTTGTAGGAAAAAGGCAGGATATAAATCGGGGGGGGGGGAACCCTCTCCCTTTTGCACATGGATGCTCCCATCTTTTTAGAGAAGAGGTGTGTTTTTAGCATACTGTTGCTAGGATACTGGCTAGGCTTTGCCACTGGAAATGTATTTCCAATGTGCTGAATATGTTACTCTGTTTCTGAGTCTGGTTCAGAGTGTTGGGATGTATCTTTAAATCTTAACATGGCTTAGGACCAAATGACCTAAAGGAACACTTGCTTTCATGTCAACCTGCCTGTACATTAATGCAAATTTCAGAGTCATTCTCAAGGTGCTACATTCCATCCAGCATGAGCCAGGTAGGGACTGTGGGATGGGCCTTCTCAGTTGTGGCTCCCACTTACGGAATTCTCAGGGAGGCTTACCTGACATTCTTTCAGCACTTGGTAAGGCTCTTTCTTTCTTTTTAGCTGTTTATGTTTCATAATTTTAAATATAGGGTCCAATTAAAAGAAAAACACACAATAAAAATTAAACATACAATATTAAACATACAATTAAAATAAAGCATAAACACATTGTGCATTCCATCACTGGGACCATTGGATACATGCTAAAGTTCTTTCAAAACTTCTTCCAGAAAGCTCCATCCCCCTTCCAAAATTGCAATGACTCCTATGAAGGTTCAAATCCCCGCCCCCCCCCCCACACCTTTTTAACACATAATAAATCCACCCCAAGTATCATCAAAATTATTCTTTTTTATATATCCTTTTTCACTTTAATATCACAAGTTAATTTGTCATTAATTGCTATATGCCTCTCTATGCCAGTTGATAATCATGTTTTGCTTCCAGTTCTTTGCTATGATTAAGCTTCTTTCTAAAAATATTCCTGAACTTTTAACATAGGAAGAGTCTCTAATGTCTAGTTATTTTATTGTCTTTTCCTCATTTCACCAGTTTATTAATGATGTTTTAACATCATTAAATGATTTTGCTGTTTGTGGTTTGTGAACTGCTCTGGTAATTATGTATGGGAGGTCCTTATACAAATGAATTAGGCACAAACATCACTTTAATTTGCTTTGGCCCATCCAGTGTTACAAATATTCTTTCAGAGAACCAAAGTTCTTCAGTTATATGATGTCCTTAAGTTAAGATAGGTCAGAAGCTACACGTGGTGTTGAACAGAGTAACCACTTTCCAGTCAGTCCGCCGAGGTGTCTAGAGACCATGATATTTGACTTTATAAATGAATAAAGTTTACATTTCTTAAAGCTGGGCATGTCCTGCTTTCTTAAACAGAATCTGAAAAACTGAGTTTGCCAGCTCAGAGATAGTTCCAGGCAATTGGCTGTATGTGGTACAGGAGCAAATGATTCCCTCCCCAATTCAAGGTCCACATAGTACCCAAGGTGGCCAAATTATATTGGAACTTCATGTAGAACATCCTAAAAACTTTTCTCCTTCTCCTGAGTAGAATAATGAACTCTTCCCTAACAGCCCAGTTCAGCTTACTTAACCTCACTCTACCTAACGGTAGGTCCAGTCCAGCTAACATTTATGTCTGGAACTAAAAGGAGTAGATTTCTTAAGATGAAATGCAGCTGCCAAATATTGATAGTATAGGAAAATGTGTCATAAAGCTAAGTATTGTCAATAATTGGATTCCTCTCTACAAGTGAAACCAGGAAATGGGCTGAAATACTGTCTAAACAATATAGTGCAGACTCAGTGTCTGAGTGTTATATGAATTTACAAGCAATGGCATATTAAGTTTCCAAAGCTATCAATGCCATGACCTTTAAAAGAAGAATTACAGGAACTTCCTGTGGTTTTCTGCCCTTATGTAGAATCTGGTAAAGCACAATTGGAAATCAAATTTGCTTCTCATCCTCTTGCTAAGGTAGATATTAGCAAGAACAGAAAATGGACCCTGTTGACTGAGCGGTGGATTACTTGCAATTATGGCCAGCATAATAATAAAAAGAGCCTGAAATTATAAAGCATAAAATCTGATCTATTGCACTTCCTTAGTGAGAATTCTAGACATGTATAATCAAGGTCCCACCAAAGCCATTAGGTTCCTCCAATTCTTTGTAGCAGCAACAGCAATAGCAGATAAGCCAAAATTTAAACCCCACACTGATGGCCAGAGGGTGCCAGTCTGCCTCTTCCTCTTTTATGGGGCTCCATCCCTCTATCCCCAGTTACTTCTCACTTGAAGCTGATTAGCACATCATCCAGACTATGGAATCTGCTTATATGAGAGGTTGTGAGAGCCACCATCTTGTCTGGATCTCATGGCACAGTCCAGTCAAGGACTCTAGCAGTCGGGGTTGAACCCAAGTGGGTCATTAGTGGAATCTGACAGAATCAGAGGTGTATTAGATTTACAGAGCCCTTCTATTGATTTCTTGGCATATTTATTTTATTTATTTAGCATATGGCATATATTGCTAGGAATATTTTACACACAGTAGATGTTCTGGTGACTGCAGTTGATAGTCTCTTATTGTGCCGGTGCACCATGGGGAGTGAACTAGCTTAGCACTGGTTGGCCAGCAATGTTCTTGTTGAAGCCAGTTCATTTGGGGCTTTTCTCTGCCCATCCTCTGTGTCCAGGCAGATCCAGTGCTGGTGCTTGCTTTCATCACAAATGAACCTGGCTTGTTTTCCCTCTGAAGAGTGGTGGTCCCTATTTATCCACTTGCAGATGGTATGCTTTTGAACTGCTAGATAAGCAGAAGCTAGTGATGGACAACAGAAGCTCTCTCCATCCTGGGAGACTGGGCTTGAACCGTTGGAGTGCCGACCATTTCTGATAGACAGTTCCAGCATTATTAAATCTCTGTGCCACTGTGTTTGAGCTCAGATGCTCACCTTTGCATGTGCTTAAGTTCTTGGGTTGGTTACCTTTCTTTTGGTCTCACCCACTTGCCTTCTGGGAAATGAGTGTTTTCTGCCTGGTTATGTTCTCTATGGCAACCATTTTATGGACCACTTCCAGGGCAACCATTCTGTGATCACACCCATAACTCTTCTCCAAAAGATGACCCCCAATAATTTTTACAAAAAATCTTGGAAGATAGGTATTATCAGCATCATTATCACCATATGGATAATAACCGGTCAGACAATTTGTAGGTACCAAGGCCTCTCAGCAGATGCTGTAACTTAGCAAATATCTGAGCTTCTTAGTTTATGCTTCCATATTGCCTGGTCTGAGCTGTAAGCAGGAACCAGGACCCATGTTTTTGGCAGTCATTAGTCAGGAGCAAAAGCAAGTCAGAAGCAGAGCAAGTCAGAAGGCAGGGGGAGCTAGCAGACCAGCACCACTAATGAGAAGAATATTTAGTCTTGTGTTATATTTCTACCCCAAAGAGCCAAGACGGTGAGCATCAGCTACAAGGCTGAAGGGAGGATACTCGAAAGTTGGAGTCCCAGTTCCAATCTTAAACCATGTTTCTGAGGTTGGAGCTGGGACTCCAACAGCTGTGATCAGCTAGACTCTGTCTAACAGCCATAGGATTGCACTCCAAGTCCCACTGAACTTCATGAGACTTACTTCCAAGTATGTATTCTATAGGATTGCATTGCATGTTACCTGTAGAGTTTTCTTGCATTGTCATTTCGAACACCGAGTAAATTTCCAGGACAGTATGTTAGAATATTTATTTAAATCTGCGAGAAGTCCCTATCTTTGACAGAAGAGCTTTTGAAACCCAGGCTCTGATATTCTCTTCAAACACCTTTTCTTTGTATGTACAGATGGCTGATCATTATCTGGGTCTTATTTATTGAGGGATGCTCACCTCAGCTGACAGCTGCTTGAATGGTATTATAAACACATGCCATCACGATTTCAAAGATAATACCTTTCTGAGAAAAGTGTGAGATCAGAATCATCTTGAAAATTTGCAATGGACAGTAGAATGCTATTTAACCCCCCCACCCCCCACCCCCCACACACGTTAATGGCTGAAATGAAAAAAGGTGTTGCCAATTATTTAGATTAATTGGATTTGTTCAAGATGTGCTTCTGTGATAAGAAAATCAGGATAACAATATTTTAAAATATACCTTTTCAGAGGCCTGCTCTGTTATGGGTTGCAGCTGCTTTAACTGGGTGGGTTAACATTGCAAAAATGTTTTCAGGGGTAATATTTGGGTCAGGTGTGTCGCTTTTGTCATCCTTCTGAGTCTGCATCTATGACATCATTAGTAGGAGGAGCAAAATGTTCAGCCCTGGGAGAGGGTCCTAGAAAGGTCTGTGACCTGGGAGGCATTTACAGTCATTTGTTCCCAACTTTATAGATTACAAACCCAGACTGTAGTACCAGCAAGAAAATCCCTTTTTAGCTTCTTTTTAGAAGAGGATTCACACTGAGCTGAGGGCTTTGTTGGGGTTTCCAACTTGGGTGCTTTGGTGGATACCAGGAACACCCTTTCTGCTTATATGCAGTGGCATTTCTATTATTTAGGACATGTTGCAAATTTTGTTGTTTTATAAATTTCTCCCAGTTAGCAGGGTTATACTTAAAACCAGAGATTACATATTAAAAATAAAAAGGCCAATAATTTCAAATTAGAGGGAAACAAAATATGCAGAGAACTTTCATGAAGACAATTTTTCACATGCTGTTGATAAACTGGATTGTCAAAAGTTTTAGCATCTGGAATTCCCTGAATAATTTAGGAAATCCTATACATGTTTAGACAGGCAAAAGTCCTAAAACTCCCAGCAGTGCTGTCACTTAATTAATTAATTAGATTTATATTCCACCTTTTTTCTGACAAAGAACTAACTGTGGCTCACATAATTCTCTTCTTCCTGTTCTCCATCTTGTCCTCACAACACCAACCCTGTGAGGTAGGGTGAGTTGGGCTATGGCGGGTCCAAAGTCATCCAGTTGGCTTCACGGCTGAGTGGGGATTAGAACCCAGATCACCTGAGTCCCAGTCTGGTGCTCTTAAGCACTACACCACACTTGGTCTCAAAATGCACACCACTGGCTTTGAGCATTTTGGACTCGCTTTGCACACCACTGGCTCATGGCTTCTGAGAGTTTCTCTGGAAAGGAATTGATCCCTGGACAGACAGAGAGAATCCCCTGACCCTGGTGTAGCAAGGTCACTGGAGCACTTCTGTGTGCAAGATGGTCACTGCAGCAGGTCTCTCTCAGTAAATCTTCTGTTTGTCTGCTGTCCCTCTTTGCAGCATGTTCCCATCAAGGATGCTCAGTCTTGACTCTACCTCTGCTTTCTTTTGCTGTGCCTCCTCCATCATGTCCACAGCATCCTCGCTTTTCCACTCTTCCTTCTCTTTACCACCAGCTTTAAAAAAGCAGTTACCTTTTCATTTTCTTCTTTCTGTGCTCCCCCCGTGCACTGCTCCCATTC
Source organism: Varanus komodoensis (assembly GCF_004798865.1). Lineage (NCBI taxonomy): Eukaryota > Metazoa > Chordata > Lepidosauria > Squamata > Varanidae > Varanus > Varanus komodoensis. The sequence goes on from NW_025335349.1 coordinate 17,825,480, forward strand.
CATGACCATTTTGTGAATGTTTCTGAAAAATACAAACTTTCTAGCATAATGCTCATCGTGCGCGCGCGCACACACACACACAGAGAGAGAGAGAGAGAGAGAGAGATTTTTCTTTCTGAGGATCTCCTTGTCAATACTGCCACCTTCCCAAGTAGCATAAAAATCAATGCAATTGCTGCCATTGATTCTGAACTTGGGAAGACCAGATGCTGAGAACATAGAGATTACCGTGGCTTGGTTCATGTCAAAGCATCCGTGACAAGTACATTTTGACAAATGGTGCTTTCCTAAAGTGAGGAAATTGTGATGCTATGCACACTTGTTTTTGGCTTCAGTCATAATAAAAATGGAGACGAATTTGATTTTATTATTTATTAATCTCACAGGTGCATCCACTGCTTCTGTGGAAAACTGGCCAAGAGGTACTTGCTTAATGCAGTGTAATTTAAACATGAGACACGGACCACCAGGTATTTGCAGAGGCATAACCCCCATATTGGAAACAGAAGGGAAGCACTTAGGGGCATTTCCAGCGCAAATAATGGTTGCATTAAAACTTTCTTCTCCATTCCAATGGATCCATCCTACATGTACAGTGTAAGGGGAGGACAGGGAAGTGTTTCATTGCTGCACGACAGAGACTTTTGTTAGTACAGCAGCCAGTACTTTGGCACAGTGCAATTGCATGAATCAGCTCTGCCTTGACACACAAACTTCTCAGTCACAGAGAGCAAGTGAAAACCTAACAATGCTCAGCCATGATGGGTTTTGTATGCAGGCTTTGTTAGTATCACCCAAACACCTCGTCCAATATGTCTAATGTGTCTCTTGTTCTGCAAAAGGCTGCAAGGACAAGACTCTCATGGTGACTAGAGCCAAAAAGATCCTGATGGCAGTATGATTTCTCTCTTGGGAGCAGAATGAACAATGGGAACTTTCTACCTATCTATCCATCCATCCATCCATCCATACAAAACTTTTCTATACTGTTTGCAACCAAGGTCTTAGGAAGGTCTTACAATAAACATCTAAAACTTCTTGACTTCTATGTTGGGCTGGATGAAGGTATAGTACTTGAATATGTTAAGATTCCCCTAATTCTACCTTGAAATTCATTCAGTTTGTTTGCATTCTGAAAATTGAGCATTTTTCCCACCTAAAAATGTACAGGCTAAAGGTTTAAGTGTGAAAATGCAATTTTTGAAGGGATTTGCACAAATACACATTATATGATATTTATGGAAATACACAATTGCACAAGTGCATACATTCAAATAAGAATGCAAGTTTGGGAAATTGAGAACATTTTGCTAGAACTGGGGTTGTGAAATGGGCATGTTTGCATGATTTTGAAATTCGTAGAGATGCTTATTTACCTGAGTCTCAACTTATTTCTTTGGCCAGTCTAAAAGTTTTGGTGGGAAACATGGTCCAGTCCTGAAGCATCCTCATCTTCAATAGGTCAGCATCTGGGAGCATCTATCTGTTTGCAGAGTCTTGTGTTTGTCATGCTTAACCAGCTGGACCAAGCCCAGTCTAAAAGCCTGGAATCTAAGGAAGGTTTCAATTCATGTAGCAGAATAAAACTATTGAATGTTTTGATCAGGCTCATCTGGAAAAGGCTTAGAGTTGTCTCCATTATGCTCTTTAGCTGGATTCCAACTTCTCTGGAGTCCAGACTCTGGTGGAGGAATTGAAACTTCCACAGAATGCAATGACCCTTTGTAAAGTCTGAGATCTGCCACAGGTTTGCTGGTAAGATGTCATTTTAAGTGACCCAAACTTGGCACTCTCCAACTTTAATCATACACAGATACACAGATACAACTACCCTCCCCCATGAAACACTTTTAATTTTGTGTTCAAAGCTGCTAACAAAGATAATTCTGTAGGCTGCTGAAGTGACACAGAATGACTATAAAGCAATCTAACAGTAGCTAATGCAACCATTATAAAACATACAGTAGGCTAAGGGGATGTAATTTTGAGCAAGCAAGTGAAATGTCGCAAAGGTCAACCAAAGCTAGAATTGCATGAATTATAGCAATTAAGAAGCTGACCTATTGCACATGGATGAATGATGCTGTAGCACCTACAACACTGAAACTTAATTTCTATAAAGTAATTGAACATCTTGCAAACCCTAAATGCAATTCAAAGAGTAGAAGGAAAGATAGAGGCATGCATTTTATGTGAGCTCCATTTTTTAAAAAGTTTCATCACAGATCAATTGTATATATGGTATATATATATAACATGCTAGTTGACAGTTGGGTCTGTAGTGAGGAAGGATTGCATTTTTTCTCCCCTTGCAGTCCCTTCTGAGAGGATTGTTTAATTTTTAAACCCTAAAATATTCAGTTGCTCAGTCTTAATTTTCTTAGTGTTTATCTAAGCATTTTTCCACATGCACAAGAACCCTATGCAGTCCAAACCCATGCCCAGAGGACAAACACCTCCTAGAATTTTCCTAATGGAAAATAATTAAAAAAGGAAGTTAATATTCCCCAACATTGTTTCTATATCATCATCATCATCATCGGAAAGCTTACAAGCATTCCCATTGGATTGCATTCTGACAGTGTTTCCCATCTCTTCCCCATTCTTTTTAACCTGGGCATGATGATAATTACTATATTTTGAACTGATATAGAAGGCTGAAAGTAGTATTTGCTGAAAATTGTAAACAGCTTGTTGTTGCTCTAAGTAATTGTCTATAGTAATCATTACAACGTCTGGGGATGGCATTATATTTAATTTGTTCTAGTTCAGCAAATGCAATCGAGAGGTGGAAACAATGCAGCCAGATGATGTACCTCAATGGGCGCACTTGGTAGACTTAAGCCTCAGTTTGGAGGAATAGAGTGAGCTTTGCTAAGTGAACCTGCCAATGAGAGCACATCATGCTATAGCTCTACCCATGCATGTGAAGCCCTCTCTGGTGCAGAAGTTTTTGCTGTGTACATGGATGCTTATGTAGGTCTAGGATATGATGGGAGGTCAGATCGTGGCCCTGCTCCTGCTCTTACAGCAATTGAAAAGGGCCATTGCCAATGTTAGCATGAGGGCAAATCTGAAAGTAGCTATGGAATGTTTCTCCATTAGAATTGCTACAGAATGAAGGGCCAGTCACAAAGTGTCAGCCCAACCTACCTCACAGGGATGTTGTGGGGAGAAGATGGACAGCAGCAGGCAGAGAATAATGTAGGCCACTCTGAGTTCTTTCAAAAAGAAAAAGCAGGATATAAATCTAATTTCAAAAATGTACCTTAGACAGCAGTATGGAATGAAAAGTGGGTCCTAGTTGTGGTTATGTTAAAGACTGCACATTTAGCATACAAATGATGTCCAATCTATTTTAAAGTCTTCCCATGTACACAAAGGTTTAAAATCAGAGTAATTTTCAAGGGCACTGATGTTTTGCAGGGAGCTGAAACTGTAAGGTTATCTCCTAATGCTTGCAATTACTTTATGGATCTCCTAATGCTTGCAAATACTTCTTCTCATCCATGTTGTACAAAGTGACAGCAGTGTAAAGAATACCAGCATTTGGATATATGTACAATTATTTATCAAAGCATCACATTTTTATGTGCTGAAATCTGCCTATGACATCATCTTGGCAGAGGATGCTTTTGTCAGTTCTAAGGTCATGTTTTGGTTCTCATACCAAAATATGCAGCACAAGTTCAGTGTTTACACAGATGAGAAACTGCTTCAATCTTTGTCATCATTTTATTTCAACAGAATGAACTATAAGCTCAAAGCTAGAAGTTTCCCTTATCCCTTACATGGTAGTAGTCAAGCATTTTAATTCCGCAGCATTTTCCTGGCCCACTCTGGTGACTGGGAAGCTTACACAGGTTCATCCTGTTTTTGTACTCACTTGCCGATACGTGGACTGCTTAGTGCATGAATGTCTCTCCAGTTTTCAAGATCTATTTACCTTACTGGAGGAGCGAGAGAGAGATCTACATACAGAGGTAGATGCACCTGAGTAGCCCTTCCACTGAAATTCATTAGAACATAAGACATGCTCTGTTGAATAAGACCAAAGGCCTATCTAGTCCATCATTTTGCTATTGTTATGTTTTCCCATGAATCAAGCGAGGTGTTGAAATTCATGATGATAAACCAATCTTGACAATCTTCCAACCCATCCCATAGATCAAACGTAGGCAACTTATTGGCCCAAGTTTCTAGAGAGCCACAACGTCCATCATTCCTCACCATTGGTTATGCTGGAGCTGTTTGCCAAAATATCTGGAGGACCGCAAGGAGCCCATCTCTGCCATAGCTAATGGAGCAAATTGGTTCTTGCTGTTCCAAAGGATGGATCAAAATGACAGGATAGATTATTTTAAGTACTAGGATTAGAAAGAGCTTCCTGATAGTATGCAGTTTGGTAGTGGAGCAGACTTCCTTGAAAGATGACCCTGGAAGGAGGAGTTAGAGGTGATAAAGTACTGCCAGATATGACATACCTCCTGTCTCCCAAAGTGTCACTTCTTGGAGATTTGAGAGGCATTATTTTAGAGGAAGATTTAGAACATGCTACCAATTTACTTATGGTCATCGAACAAATAATAGAATCTTTCTGGAAATCTGCAAGATTGTGTTGCCCTAAAATGGATTTGAGCAGGTTTGTGCAGTGGCATTTTTGATTAGCAGTGCAATCTTATGGCCAAAGTGTCCTCCCCTACCCAAGCAGCCAGTATGGAAAGAACTGAGCTGCCCAGATCTCCAAGGCAGCAAGGACAACTTTGCAGGTGGGTTAAAGAGGTGTTCTGAGAGCGGGGAGGTGGGGAGACAAGTACTGCCATTATATAAAGTATCCTGGTAGTGCATCAGCTTCTTTTGCTAATGATCCAAGGTGCGTCACTTAGATAGTTGAAATTAGTCATCTAAGTATTTTACAGAGAGAAGAGCATGGGGGTAACTGTCATCTCTGCCTTGCACAGGATGCCCATACTCCTTTTGAGTTTGGAGGGTTATGGGATCCAAAGTAGAATGCTCAGCTTCATCAGGTGACCCCATTTGCTTCTGGTATTATGAAGCTGGGGGGACACCATCTCCTTATCCACTTTCTCCACACCATGAATAATTCTTTACACCTCCATCCTGTCTTGCCTTCATGCACCTTCCCTCTAAGCTAAGCAATCCCAGATTTTTATCAGGAGAACAGTGGCACAGGGGAAAGGGCTACCCTTACACAGTGAGGTTCTGTGTAAGGAGCCTCTATTCTCTACCAACCAAAGCCCATAAAGATCTTCCACACAAGGGGAAAATCTAAGCCAGCCAGCATCCCCTGACATGAGGGGGATCTGTGCCCATGTACATCAGTGCTCAAGGCCATTCTCACTTGCGCTGGATGTGCAAATGAACTGGATGCCAAGCACAAGGGGGTGCATGTATATGCTGTTGATGGACAGATGGATGGAGGGATGGACGGGCAGACGAAAATATATGCTGCTTGAAAATGTAAAGGCCATGCAGCAAACAAGTTGAAAGATGAGGTAAACAAGTAAGGCTTGGTTTTTGGGATGCCTTTAGAAACTGAGGCTTTCTTCTGAGTAGGCTTATATTGCAATGAACACATTAGGACCTGCCCATACTGCTTGTGGCCCCAGACACAGATGGATTGTGCCCTGTGAGACATTTTCCATTTGACAATTTGCCTGTTACACTCAAAAGGCTCTCTGCCCTGGAACAGGCAAAGTAACTCGCTGCAGAATGCCCGTGTGCAGGCATGTATGTTAAGTGTACAGGCCACCTCTGTCCATCCAGGGGTTGCAGCTGGGCTACCAGCCTTAGCTACTTCTCCAGTGACAGTTCTGGATCGGCCAGAGTCCCCAAACTGTGAACCTACTTATTCATGGAGAGGTCAGACCTCTCCAAAAAGGCTGAACATCCCTTGTCAAAGAAATCACCTATGAGAATCTCATCCAGAATGAAAGTGAGATTAATCTTTCCAAAGTATTTCTGCAGACACACATGATTAATTTTTCTCTATTATAAAAACAGTCAAATGCACATGAGATCTTGTGTTTGTAGAACAGTAGAAAAATAATGAATCTAAGCTACACTCACCTTTGGGATTCTTGTTTTCTGTTCAGTGATTTCATTTGCAACTTGTTTACATGTGGTTGAGTTCCCATCTGGCATGTTTTATATAACATTCTAGCCTTGCTTGGAGCACTTCCATAATGACAATTCTATTTCTAACAAATTCAAAACCATTTTCAAAACCTTGTTTGTTTTGAACTGCTTCTTTAAGGTGGGTTTGCAAATAATTTACATACATTGCAATGAAATGTTGTGAATGAATAGAAATTTCCCCATGATTTTTCCTGTTTAGTGATTGTTAAATTGATCCAGACAGCCATTATTTGTTACCTAATTGACAAAGAATTACATTAAATACCTTTATTAAGAAAATTAATTATTTTATTTCTTTATTTTATTTTATTTATTTCTTTTTGCTCTTCCTGTTAAAAAAAGCAGCATAAATCTAGGCACTCTAGAGCTGACAATCTAAGAGTTGACACTCAGTATTTATTTATTTATTTATTTATTAAAACATTTCTATGCCGCCCCTTGCCGAAGCCTCGGGGCAGCTCACAGCACAAAATAAAATACAATAAAATACAAAAATAACAATATAAAATTAACAATATAAAAGAAATAACAATATAAAAGAAGTCGCCCTGGCCAGTATTCTAATTTAATATCATATCTTTAAAGCATGCTCCATGGAACCAGGAGAGGAGGCCATGGGATGCGAGTGCGAGAGAAGAACGGCACACGAGGTCACAGCATTGGCTTCAGGCTTTGGCCCACTTGGCCAAGTTTAAAGTGGACACTTGTGAATAGCAGGTACGTGTACCCTCAGGGGTATGAACCAGGACACTTTGGGGCATGCAAAAAGATCAGTAACGACAGAAATAACAGCAGCTGTATTAATTATAAACATTTTGCTGATATGTAGGGTACAATTTATGGTAATAGGCTGCCAGGGGGTATGCAAATGGAAAAAAGCTGGGAAACCACTGCTATACATCATGAGCTAGATATGAGTTAACGCTATGATGTGGTATAAGAAAGTAAATGCTATTTTGGGCTGTGTTAATAGAAGTATCACCACCAAATCCTAGGATACAGGAAGATCTGGTACATTATGGCTATTGAAGGATATTGTTGATTCATGATTCACTGTGGCTATGAAAAGTACTCCTCTGAGGAGCAGTAAGAACTTAAATATGAGCAAGGCCACATGAGGTGACATGAATCCATGAGAGAAGAGCCAACGGAGCATGCTATGATCCTCAACCCCAAGATGCAATGTTGGGAGAGAAAAGCTAGCCAACTTGAGGGTCTACATACACCCAGGAGGCTTCCCCGTCTCCAGAAGGGCACTGCCAGACAGGTGGGGTCCAGGATTATCTAAAGCAGGGTTTTTGGAAATAATTTCTTGTTTGGGTTCAACAAACTGCTTCAGGGATTCCTCAGAGACTCTATACTGGCCATAGTTTTCTGGACATATACTTAAAATAAAGAGCTTTGGCCAAAAATGGTCTGTTACTTTGAAAGGGAGAAGAGCTCCCAACAGTGAGAAGGCTGTCCACCTCTTCCTGCCAGGACCAGGACTAGGCGGAGGTGGCCGGCATGGTGCATTGGGTGAACAGGAGTGCAACCATTAGAACTCAGACCCTGCCAGGCTCAGGGCATGCAGCTGCTCCGGAAAGAAACTGGAAGACAAGCTTGTCAAGGATCTCTCCCGGCATCTTCTCTTCCTTGCATGTTTTCTATCTGCAGGGAGTGTTTACCATAGAAAAGCATTTGAAATAGTTATCTGCCCCACATTGAATCGCAAGGGGCACTACACACTTTGCTGCTTCAGAATGGGGCCATGTAATTCCCAACTCTTTGTTGACAGAATGATATTGCCCAATATTGCTCTGGTGAACCCGCACAGACACACACATGCACAAACACTAACTATTCTTGTCATATTTGTAATTAATTTCAAGAGCTTACTGAGGCTGAAATTCCTGTTGCCAACAGCTGGAACTCCAGCAATTATTCACTGTTATTTTCTGCTTTTCACTCTATATCCATCTTTCAATAATGTGCAAAATAGCAAGATTTATTTCTGCAGTTGCTTTTAGAGTATCTAGGCTACTTGGTTATTTTGAGTTCCTCTCAGCATGGTTAGGAAAAAACCTGTCCCTTTTGTGCCTTTTCAAGGAATTTTCCAGAAGGTTTTAGTATACTGCTGACATCTTCTCACTTAAACTATTTCAAAACCTTAACGTTGCTTGCTCAAATCGAATCTTGAATTGGAAAAGCAAACACGCCTCCAATGGGTCAAATCCAAGCTTAGTCATACTTTGAGTAGACCCACTGAAATTAAAAGGATGCAAGTCTTATTGCTTCCAGTGGGTGCATCCTAAGTCTGACTACATCAGAATAAGAATTGCATGCTTATCCTTGCACCTAGATCTGAAACAGTTAAGCATTTATTCAGCTGGCCAAAGCTCGCTGGAGATCAGGTAGAGTATAAATGGCTTTAGATAAATTGGGATGCAATCCAGTTGGCCCTGCCCTTGATGCACAAAAGCCTCTGCCCTGAGACGCTTACATGCATCCAGTGCCCTGAACAGGTGCAGTCGGGGCAATGGCCGCTTCCCTTTTCTTCCAAGGGGCATTCACGATGCCAGTGGAGGCAGCTGGCAGAGGTCCTTCTGTGCTGGCTTTGAGGGAGCGGAGCAGGGGCTCATTCTTTGGTGTCCAGGCTGGGAGTCTCAAAAATGATATGACTCTCCAGGCAACACCAGGAGATCATGGGATTGTGCTTTCAAAAAAGGAACACAGATGAATTGATTAATGCCTGTACATTGACTTGAAGCTGCCTCACTTAATCAAGCCATTACAAGTATTTTATTAACAGAAGGGCTTATATAAAGTGCAGGTGGCAATAATTTATTTAAAAACCTCTTTGCATCCTGCAATAAGGACAGATTAGCAGACTTTCAAGATGATGTCTGACACAAAGAAAAAACATGCTTGCTTTTTTAATATTATGTTTCTTTTTTTCTTGCAATCCAGTTCATGCAGTTTAACTGATTACTCAGTTAATCAAGTAAAACTCACTTGCGACTCATAAGATGCAATGATGTTTACAAGTACATGTAAAAAATGTTCTACAAGACATAACATTTCCCATGGCTCAGTCCCTCGCCCCCCAGCAGCCAACGGGCTAGATCACAGCCCAGGTTTTGCACACACAAAGCCTCGGGTGGGCTGTGGCAGCTTTGGCCTGCGACCACTACTTTTGCTAGCCAGGGTGCCCCTCCTAGGCTATCAGCAACAGCAGCAGTAACCAGGTCAGCGTTCTCAGCCACACCTGCAGAAAGGAGGCCATTGTGTGAACTTAGCACAAGAAGGCTTCTGTGCCTGTGAGCTCTGCGCAACAGCCCCCTGCGTGAACTGGGTCCCTGTGTTACTTATTCACAAGGCTGTACGCACCATTGCAGTAAAGGCCAGTAGTTGCTTGACTTCACTGGTCTGGCTTGGTGGCCCAGCACATGCAGAATGTGCCAGGTTCCATCCCTGGCGCCTCCAACTAGACATGACAGAGAAGACAACAGCCTGAGATCCTGCGTAGTGGCTGCCAATCGGAACAGAATACATCAGGCATGGATGTCAGATGATAATGCTTTTGTTCCTATGTTTAATAAAAGGTGCTTTCATTCTGCCTGTTCTTCCTTCAATCCATGCATCTGTCTGTCTATCTCCTCCTTGCTTGTTTCAATGTGCCATACTTTGTAAGTATGCACATTTTATTCTTAATAAGAGCAGAGACAGGTTGCAGCTACCACTTCAAGATGTCAAAACATTGGGCAAATGCAGTGACTGATGCATTTTGTTGGTACCTAGCACAAAACATCGAAGCTTCTTTCCTTGGCCTCCTGTGGAAACACTGTTTGTGATGCTAAAAGCTGTTTGAATTTCATTTAATGTGGCAGCTGTGTGGGCACCGAGGAATAACCATGTTACATTATACACAACAAAATCACGGTAGCAGAATAACTAGCCAATTGGTTTTAGGATGCGGTACTGACCCTCTGAAGAACAGAGGAACTTTGTTCTCCCTCTCTCCCCCTTTCTCTCCATGAGTATATGTGAAAGGCCCATGAGATGCAGAGACCTCAGGATGCAGCAGCCCAGGTTCACTGCTGCTTTTCTTAGCACCTCCAGCCAGCAAGTTACTCCCGCTCTCTGTGGAAGTCTGGGAAATCTGAAGAGGAAACAGATTGCAGGCCATAGCCCAGGAGGGCTGCAGGGGATTTGGACAAGATACTGACAGTGAGTCTTCCTCTCCAAATAAGGCCACCTCGTCGCCTTGTTGTTTGCAGCCTAGTCTCTTGCATAATCCCTGTGTGTCCAGTTTACAGAAGCAGGAAGGCAAATAGAGGCTGCGGCTCCTTCTCCTTACTCTTGCCATCTTCCATACTCAGAGGAGGTGGGTACATACGGAGCAAAAGCAAGAAGAAGCAGAGCCAAGACGTTGTGGGGTCAGCTGTGGAACTCACTATGGGGCAAGGGCACTGGCAGCTGGCCAACTATGTAAACCCCTCATACTGCCTCTGTGCATTGTGAACAAGGGACACTTTGCTCCCAGGTCAATCACAAAGGATAGGGGGTTTAGAAAACTCTATTGAGTCCTGTGATGATCCTTCTGCACCATGGAAGGATGTCTTTTTTGTTGTTGTTAGTCACGAAGTCGTGTCTGACCCATCGCAACCCCAAGGACAACAGTCCTCCAGGCCTTCCTGTCCTCCACCATCCCCTGGAGTCCACTCAAGCTCACACCAACTGCTTCAGTGACTCCATCCAGCCACCTCATTCTCTGCCGTCCCCTTCTTATTTTGCCATCAATTGTTCCCAGCATTAGGCTCTTCTCCAGGGAGTCCTTCCTTCTCATTAGGTGGCCAAAGTATTTGAGTTTCATCTTCAGGATCTGGCCTTCTATAGAGCAGTCAGGGTCGATCTCCTCTAGGACTGACCGGTTTGATCACCTTGTGGTCCAAGGGACTCGCAGGAGTCTCCTCCAACACCACAATTCAAAGGCCTCATTCCTTTTGTGCTCAGCCTTCCTTATGGTCCAGCTTTCACAGCCATACGTTGCAAGTGGGAAAACCATAGCCTTGACTATACGCACTTTTGTTGGCAGGGTGATGTCTCTGCTCTTTAGTATGCTGTCCAATCCTGTGGCCACTGTTGAGTTTTCCAAATTTGCTGGCATATTGAGTGTAGCACTTTTACTGCATCGTCTTTTAGGATTTTGAATAGCTCAGCTGGAATACTGCCGCCTCCACTAGCTTTGTTGTTGCTCAGACTTCCTAAGGCCCATTTGACTTCACATTCCAGGATGTCTGGCTCGAGGTCAGTAACCACCCCATTGTGGTTATCAGGGACGTTAAGCTCTTTCTTGTATAGTTCTTCTGTGTAATCTCGCCACCTCTTCTTAATCTATTCCGCCTCTGTTAGGTTCCTCCCATTTTGGTCCTTTATCATGCCCATCTTTGCATGAAATGTTCCCTTCATATCTCCAATTTTCTTGAAGAGATCTCTGGTCCTCCCTATTCTATTGTTTTCTTCTATTTCTTTGCACTGTTCATTTAAGAAGTCATTCTTATCTCTTCTAGCTGTTCTCTGGAATTCTGCATTCAATTGTTTGTATCTTTCTCCTTCTCCCTTGCCTTTCGCTTCCCTTCTTTCCTCAGCTATTTGTAAAGCTTCCTCAGACAGCCATTTTGCTTTCTTGCATTTCTTTTTCTTTGGGATGGTTTTAGTTGCTACCTCTTGTACAATGTTGCGAACCTCCATCCATAGTTCTTGAGGCACTCTGTCTATCAGATCTAATTCCTTAAATTTATTTGTCACCTCTACTGTATATTCATCAGGGATATGATTTAGGTCATACCTGAGTGGCCTAGTGCTTTTCCCTACTTTCTTCAACTTAAGCCTAAATTTTGCAAGCAGAAGCTCATGATCTGAGCCACAGTCAGCTCCTGGTCTAGTTTTTACTGACTGTATAGGGCTTCTCCATCTTTGGCTGCAGAGAACATAGTCAATCTGATTTCTGTGTTGACCGTCTGGTGATGTCCATGTGTAGAGTCGTCTCTTGGGTTGTTGGAAAAGAGTGTTTGCTATGACCATTGTATTCTCTTGACAAAATTCTACCAGCCTGTGCCCTGCTTCATTTTGTACTCCAAGGCCAAACTTGCCTGTTATTCCAGTTATCTTTTGGCTTCCTACTTTAGCATTCCAATCCCCCATGATGATAAGGACATCATTTTTTGGAGTTAATTCTAGAAGGTGTTGTAGGCCTTCATAGAACCGGTCAACTTCAGCCTCTTCAGCGTCAGTGGTTGGGGCATAGACTTGGACTATTGTGATGTTGAATGGTTTGCTTTGGATTCGAACTGAGATCATTCTGTCATTTTGGAGATTGTATCCCAGTACTGCTTTTTCTACTCTTTTATTGACTATGAAGGCTACTCCATTTCTTCTGAGGGATTCTTGTCCTCAGTAGTATACCTGATGGTCATCTGAATTAAATTCACCCATTCCTGTCCATTTTAGTTCACTGATTCCTAAGATGTCGATGTTCAGTCTTGTCATCTCTTGTTCAGCTTGTCTTGATTCATGGATCTTACATTCCAGCTTCCTATGGAGTATAGATCTTTGCAGCATTGGACCCTCCTTTCACCACCAGATACATCAGCAATGGAGTGTCCTTTCGGCTTTGACCCAGTCACTTCATTCTTTCTGGTGCTACTAGTACTAGCCCTCTGCTCTTTCGCAGTAGCATATTGGACACCTTCCGACCTGAGGGGCTCATCTTCCGGCATCATAGCTTTTTGCCTTTTGGTACTGTCCATTCGGTTTTCATGGCAAAGATACTGGAGTGGGTTGCCATGATGTCCTTTTATCTTCAGATAAAGACCCATCAGAAAGATGAGCTGGACCTCAAAGGTGTCCATCAACAGTGCCAGGACAGCCAATGAATGGACAGCCAATGAATTGACTTATCACGCTGTTTCACACTATGTTGAATTGTACTGTACTGTATTTCTACTTTAATAACAATATTAATTTCTTAATTTGCATATATACATAGAAATTAGCATATGCAAATTTAATCCCAATTTGATATTGTTTTTAGCAATTTATGGGCTCTCCTTGCACTCCCTGGCAATTTACAAGCAGCCACTCTAGGTGAGGAACACAAAATGTAGGCAGGCACAGAGCAGTTATATTACTATTATTATTCATTTTGAATGTAGCAATGCTTTGCTGTGCTTTGCTTTGCTTTGCTTTGCTTGCTTTGCTTTGCTTTCTTTCCACTGCATCCCATGCAAAGCTAGTCTGTTTTTTTCAGATCTGCTTGCGATTCACCAGAAAGAATACTTCAGACGAATAATTCCCAGGCACATGACATGTGGGTGAGCTGCTCACTTCTTACTCCTTGGAGGTTGGTTGCCGCAGGCTCGCATCTGTGACTACTCCAAGGGAAGACCAGATTTCTACTCATGCTATTCTGGCTGTGGGGAAAGAGGGCAGGAGAAGATGCACCGCTGCCATGCTGCCAGGTTGCCCTGGCTTGCCTGCCCCATGTGAGTTGTAGTCCAGCACATCCGGGGAAGGTTTCCCAGGCTGGGGAAAACTCCAGAAGGGGACATTGTCTCTTTTGCAGACACCAATTTTAAAATGTGACAACTTTTTACAACATCACTTTGTAATTAATCATAGAATGGTTAGCATGTTAAAATTATGCAGTGTCAGAAACATTTTGAACTCAGAATCAATTTGAGCTTGCAAGTTTGTGGGATCAGCATAGGCCCTTAGCGTGCTTCTAAACCATGATGTGAAATAATATGCATTTGTCCATGCATTATGCCATTACCTAGATTTTTGAAAAACAAATTGCTTCAGCATGAACCTTTGCAAGCTTTTTCACCAGGCACGTATTGCAGTGAACACAATAACTGCCCAAAGGAGCCAACCTTTATTATAAAATCAGCAAATGAATATATTCCATTGTGGCTTTAATTAAAAATGCTAAAGATAAAAATACAAGCAGTACTCCTGTTTTCTGTGTGACTAAGAATATTGTTGACACGTTTGGGTTGCTGTGGGGACAGTAACACAGGCATACTAAAGTTGAGGCAACAACTTTCGGGCAATATAATTAGATTCAAATCAGCTTTTAATTGCTCACTTACAAATCATCTTCATTCATGTCATTCCTTAGACTACCATTACTGATATCTGTCTTGGCTCTATAACAAACTGCTTTTAATTAGAGGAATCAAAAACTAGTGAGCTAAGAATAGAGAAACCTCTGTTGAAAATTTGTCTCAATTTTTAGCCATCTATTTATATTTCTTCAGTATTTCCTCAGGACTTTGGGCAACTCTAGATATCCCAGTCTTGGTAACAGCAAAATTCACTGCTAAATCTCAGCCGTTGATTCTCCCTCCAGACCAAAATTAATGGGCTTTGTCTCACCTGCATTCAAAAAGGTCTGTGTTCCATTCAAGTTCCAGCTTTGATCTCTGTGTCTTTGGAGTTGTACTGTGACTAAAGTTTCAATAGTCTATTGTCTTAAAGCCTTGGCCACTGCCAGGGGAACTGTCAAATGGGGGGGCCTTCATCCACTGCAGCTTTTCTTTTCAGCTTTACAGAAGTGCTCTATTGTGTGGGGTGGTGGACATGGTGAACCTATTTTGTCTTCCATAGAACTTGGGTAACTGTTTACTCTCCTAGGATATTGTTAGCTTGAAATGGGCCTTCTTTCTACACCATTCTAGTGACTGAAAGGGCACCAAGAGCCCGTAGCTGCTCTGTCAACACCGAATGAGGATGAGCTTGTGGTTTTCTAATATGCACATCCCTATTTATTTACTTATTTATTTAAAACATGTTCATGCTGCCCAATTGAGCGGCTCACAATTACAAGATAAAAACACAATAAAAACCAATAGCAACACATTAAAAATAAAATAACAATGAAATACAAGCAGAAATACAAAACAAAGGCATTCAATTATTGGCATTCAAATATATATATATATATTTATATATATATATATATTTATATATAAATAAAGGAAGGTTTTTCCTGGCACAGAAAAGAAAGTAATGAAGGTACCAGGCGAGTTTCCTTGGGGAGAGCATTCCAGATATGGGGAGCAGCTGTAGAAAAGGCCCTCCTCCTAGCAGCCATTACTCTCACCTTAAGGGATGTAACCCCTGATACAAGGGAACAAAAAGCTGATGAGATAGATATTTGCAATATACCCATTTATAAACTTACCAAGGGCCACAGACATGAACATCCCTTGCTTTCCTTCTAACCTGCACAAGCGACTTCTTTTCTTTCACAACTTCACCCCTTCGAATATTTTTAAACTTAGATTACAATCCTTTTTTTTTTCTTTCAGCAGCTGAAGTTGTCCCCTTAAAATGCCTTCTTTGTAGTTCCTAGGCTTGTGATGACATTGATCAGAGCTGGCCAATCTGTATGGGCTGCCATAGCGGGTGCAATATAACAAGGGAGCTACTTTTCTGTGGAAATGGAACTCCTATCTATCTGTGTAGTTCTGGCATATCCTGCAGGCAAGAGTGGCTTCAGAGGATGGCACTTTACCACACATCAACCTGTGTATGGCAATTCAGTGCAGGTACCTGTCATGAGCCAAATTTCTCCCCTTCACATTTTCAAAACACAGCCCATTATTCGGCAGCAGTTCTTTATTTTCACATGCACTTCCAGTAAGTACAACCAGCAAAGAATGAGCCTCTTAATGTGAACGGAATGGTGTGTTTAACCCAATCTGACAACTCTTTCCCAGCATTATCCTTTTGAGTATCCCTTGGACCCCTCTGAGATACCTTTTTTGAAAGCAGGAAAGCTTCTTTTCTGTCTGTTGCCCCTCCAGTTGGTCGGCCCATCTCTCCCAACGCTGCATCATGGGGTCAAGAGTGGGACCAGGCTGCAGGACATTGTCTCCCATGCCCCTTTCCTGCAGCTGTAAATCCTGACCTTTCTCAACATCTACCTGGACACCTGGGGAGGTTGCCTTGAGATAAGCCCCTCTGCTTCTTCCATTTCAACATCTGAGCGGTCTGGCTCCCAGGACGCCTCATCACCTGATGAGTCTGTATCTGCCTAGCCTTGCAATGTATGCCAAGAATAACTGTCCCTTTTATTCTCAAGATAATCAGCCTTAATTGGCAAGCTGGCTTATGACAAAAACAAAACTCTTCAATGTCTGAGCAGTCCTGATATTATCGTCTGTGGCAGATGTTGGGAGGGTGCAGCAAGGCATTGGAGGGGAGTGCACCAGGTGACCTGCCCTGTGCCCCCAAAGCTAGCCTGATGCCTTCAGGTGTGGGGGAGGTTGCTGTGCCCTTATCAGTGGGGAAGAAAGAGTGAGCTCCAGTTCAGTATGCATGGAATGAAATGTTTCAAGCTGACCCTGAGTCAGGATTGATCCTGGTCCCAAATCATTGAAGTCAATTGGATGAGCAAGGTCAGTGCCATAAATAACATTTGGAACATGGGAAGAAGAACAGGAACCACCCCAGCGCTATGGAGCCGCTCCAGGATTTTACCATGAACTTGCTGGAGGTAGAACATACAAAGTAAGAATTTTCTTACACTGTGGCTGAACTAGGCATAAATGATGAAAACAAGCAGCTTGGTGCATGATTGCTCGCCTTCATCAACCTCATCATTACATTACATTAATACCCCACATTTCTTCCTCTGCAATAATAAACCAAGGTGGCTTACCAATTTTTTCCTCCTCAACATTTTATCCTCACAACAACAACCCTGTGAGGTTGGCTAGACTGAGAGTCTGTGACTGGTACAAAGAGCATCATGGCTGAGTGGGGGCTAGACCCTGGAACTCCCAGGTCCCCAGTACAACAATCTAACTCCCATGCTATGGTTGTTTGCAGATATTTGCTTTTGTACAATGTGGCTTTTCTCTGTGCAAGATTAAAGCTAATAGTCAATTGAAAGTGACCTTTTGTTTATGGGTAAAGAGACAATACCCCCTTATGCATTAAAACAAGACACAAAACCTCCAAGGATATCAGAAGTGCCTTATATCTCAGGTCAGACTATCTGTCAGGCCAGGTGTCTGACTGGTGGCCCCTTTTCATGATCTCAGGCACAGTGTTTTCATGTTGATTGGGTTCAAACAATGCAATACTCCACTCTCAAGGCTTGAGTGTCAGTTGTTGCTGAACTGTGGGTTATTGTGTAGTACTCAACAGCACTACAAGCCGTGGCTTGTTAACCATGAACAACTAATAGGAAGAACCCATCTTTTGTTGCTGGGTTGCGAACCATGGTTGTTTACCATGTCATCTTGGTTTCAACATTACCCCATGGGTCAATGGCAGCCCACACTCAATGCATACCCGGCCCTTGACTGTGGATTCTTATACACCCATTCATTATCTCCTACCAGAGTGTTTTGATTGCAGATGCCCGGGATGGACTCTCCGGCAGAAAGCACAGATTCTATCACTGAGCTAAAGAGCTGAACTACCTAGTTTAGTTTTCCTGGGATGACCAAACACTGAAGACTTAAAAACTTCTTTGTAATACTTGATATAATTACAGATAGAAAGGCAGGGTGTAAGTGGAAGGAAAAAATGGCACTCCTTTGAAGGCATAATCTGATTCTTGTTCAGACAGAAAAAAGTTCTACAACTCACAGCATTCCCCAGCCAGAATGCTGGTAGGAGTAGGACATTCTGTGTTTAAATATGTCCAGACTGTGCCCTAAGGCAGCTAAATGCACAGAAGGATAGGGGATAATTGTATTGAGTTCACGGTTTAATTAATGATTACATAATTCTGTACCACAATGCAAACTGAAACTCAGTTATCTTTAGAAATTCACATGTTCACTTAGGGGTTCTTTTGTGGGAAAAACATGCACCATCATGTTTATAGTAAAGAAAATACTGTTCACATCTGCATTATATTAGGAGTATAGCTTGCAAAATGTTTATCATAATCATGTATTAGGAGAATTGTACACAAAAATGCATTTGAATGTTCATGCAACATTTACTCCCCCTCCCCCCCAAAAAAGATGAATCTGAGATGAACTGCACTTAAGATTGGAAGAATACAAAACTGAGAAACATTGACAGGTTAATTCATTCTTAATGCAAATGAATTTGGTTGAGGCTTCTAGTGCTCAGGCTGATGTGTGATGCAGGTGACTATGAAGGCTCAGGGGCTGACCTGTGTTTAGAAGGATGTATCCTATCAAGTTTAGCTTTGTCAGTTCCATTATTTCATTCTTCCCCCAGCAGTTTCCATGCTGAATGGCAAGATGTGGTACAGAAAGGCAGTGTGGTGTAGTGGTGAGCGCGTCTGTCAGGGGACCTGGGAGATCTGGTTTCTAGTCACCTCTTGCCCATGACACTCACTGGGTGACTTTGGGCCAGGCATTCATTCTCAGCCTAACCTTCCTCACAAGCTGTTGTGAGGAGATAATGGAACAATGTGACTGCCTTGACTTCCTCACAAGAAAAAGAGGAGACATAAATGCAGTGTAATAAAGATACAGGCAAAGATTTTCCATCTTGGTGGTACAGTGATGGCATAGGCAGAAAACACTCACCTGTTTAATGTTTGGAGGCAATATAGTTAGCAAAGTTTCAGAAAAGCTGCCCAAAAAGATATTCTTGAAACCCAACGGCAAGGATAAAGAAAACCACCGGCTCTAAATATAAAATCATATTGCTAATAGTAGGCCCAGCTTAAAGCAACAACAGTTGAGTGACAGTAGCCTCAGGGCATCTGACTGATGTATTTTTCTTCCCTTCTCAGCTACATGAGTAAAAATGCTGCCTGCCGCAGAGCTTTTAATAGGAAAGGAAACCCCTCCAGAAAGTGGCATACCTGAAATCAGACATGCTTTCATGACTCAGAAGAGACTGGAACAATAACTGCATTGATAGTGGTTGACAAGAGAGATGCTTTGTCCTTCAAAGTGGTATGGAAGACCGAAATTGTTCTGGCGATACTTCCCTCTGCACATGAGAAAGGGCTATGTCAGGTAGAAAAAGTTGACCTTGTTAATGTTTCCCAGCTTCAGTCCATAAAAATAAACTCCCCCAACAATCACCCATTTAGAGGGGGTTTTCCTGCATTTTTCTCCAAGCCTTCTGCTTGCATATCGTATGTTGTCTTCCTTCATACTTGGAGAACAGAGTTCACGGTTAATATTTATGTCGATTCAGCATCTCTGCATAAGCTGTGGATGGGAGAACAAAGGCAACTCTCTGTGTAGATTCTGATTTGACCCCTTATTATTTAAACCAAGGGTGAGCTAAAAATAAGGCTCAGATAATTTTAGGACAGGCACAACCTATCACTGCTTAATAATAATAATAATAATAATAATAATAATAATAATAATAACAATAATTGTAATAAGGCCACTACACAATGACTTCTGCTCATGTTTTTCAGCCAGGAGCCTGACTCATCTCTAAAAAGTGAATAAGATAGAAAGAAACAGTGAAAATATAGGACTCTATTGGATCCATTTTTAAAATGTTTGGATATTCCACATTTATTCTTATCTGAGAGAAAAATACCTTTGTATGAAAACAAAATTCTAATGTGATGGAAACGGAAACTGACCTATCTGTCCATCCAGGCCAACGGTGCTGAGTACTTTGTATGCCCAGCTATGCCACCTCTGTTTTCTGACAGGCTTTCAGAAAGGCAGGCACAAGGCCTTTTCTATGCCAGGAACTGTTGCAACTTCATTTTAATTTTTGTGCACAGTTCTGCATATTTGGGATGAGACTTAAAAAAACTGAACACAGGAGAAATGGATAGATCGATCAGATCCCTCGTTACAGGCAGTCAGCTCTTTTCCCTTTTAAAGGCCACAGAAGGGTTTTGGTTGCATTTCACTTCCTAGTGCAAGTGTGTCACAAAATCCTGCTCATGTCCTGGCAAGAAAGAGTTCCAGAAGGCATAGTTAATTTATGGGCCTGCTTGTGCTGACGACATCCTTATGCTGAGAGTGGGAACTAGGCAACCAGAGGCACCATCACAGACCTTGAAATGGAAATGCCAACAGATGATTCCCCCGACATTGTGCCAGCATGCATCAGTGTAACATAGAAACTGCTGCTGCTGCTGCTGAAAGCATCCATCAGCGGACCAGCAGGGGACTTAGTAAGAAGAGGCCTGATGACATATAAGGCACAGACACAAAGACACGTCCTAATGTGGGCATTATTATCCACCACTGGGATTCTAGTCTGGCTCAGAGCAAGCTCAATTATTAAGCATGTATAGAGTTCAACCTTGGTGCTGTTAGAACGGGAAATGCACTTGGTGCAATCTGAAATAGAAATTATTCCTCCAAGACCCATTAAGCTGGGGTAGGCACTGCATTGCCTAAGGCAAACCCTCCAAGGTCCCTTATGGCCTCCCACTTTTTATTTTAAAGAGATAAACAGGCTTGCTTACCTGTAAGGCTGGTAAGCCTCAAAGGAATTCTTTAGTGGGTAGGCACTCAAATTTCACTTCTGCCTTCAACTCTGAATCTTAACGCTTTATGGCTCTTTTGCTGGCTACAGAAATGTAACACAGAAGGAACACCAACTGATGGAAATTCACAAGGTACAGTTTGGAACATGCCCTCTTTCTGTTTTTGGAAGCTGAATTCATTTCATGCAATTAATGTAATTCAAAAATGTAAAACAAAGCAGCATAATATGTTTTAATGTTTCTGACTCTTTATTTTGTACATTGGAATCTGCATAAAAGAACCAAATTGTCTGAAAGGTTGTTCTTCTTTTCTTGCCACTTATTCTGAGGAAAGATATACATTTTGGTAAAGTCTGTAGCAGTGTGTGCCCTGAGAATGTTTGGTTTTAATATGTCTTTGGATTACACCAATTTAAATATGCTCAGCAATTTGGAAAAGCAAGGTGATTAGGAAAGGGTATTAAGGGATTGCTAGCTTTGCATTCAACATTAAATTATCGAAGTTGTCAAAACATTAAACAGTTCATGTGTGTATATATTTATATATATATAAAATCAAAACCAATACTCGTCTCCACCACTACTCCTAGTACTTGTTCTCTCTCGGCTTTTTAGCCTCAACACATCCATGACACTTCGAGCATATATATCTCGCAAGTTAATGTTGATATTGCAGTCACTGGACATGTTTTTTGTGAGCTTCTTTAAGGCTTCACGCTGGCGGAGGGCAGCTTCCTTGATCTTCAGTGTAAAGTAGCAGGTAGAAAAGCGGTCATTTATGATGGCTATTGGCAAAGCCAGGACCAGTATTCCTGATAAAATGCACATAAAGGCAACTATCTTGCCCATCACCGTGTCTGGTCGGATGTCTCCGTAGCCAACGGTAGTCATGGAGGTTGTAGCCCACCACCAGGCACAGGGAACACTCATGAATTTTGTGTTGTGGACCCCTTGCTCCACAAAATACTCCATTGTGGAAAAGATGGAGATGCCCACAGAGAGGAAGAGCAGGAGCATGCCAACCTCTTCGTAGCACTGGGCAATGGTCATTGCAAGGGACCGCAGACCTGGAACACAAGACAAGAGTTTCAGTTGGTGACACCTTTCCTCTTGAATGATGACATGTGGGTGGATGGGTGGCTTGGGTCCTCCTTCCCATCAAGCCAGAAACGAATCTTAGGGCAAAAGGTCCATCCAAACATCTTGTTAACTAAGAGAATACACACTTAGCTTGAAATAGGATGAGATGTACCCCCCATCTAGATTTTTCCTGAAAGCTTCTCTAGTGGTTTTAAGCAAGTGAGAATATAAGGCAGTATTCAGTGGCTGGGTTTTGAAAGAGGTATTATGTTTCTGCCAAAGAACTTGCTTTCTTTCACCCCCGAGCCCTCCCCCACACACAAACACATTTTACATAAAATAAGAATGAACTCATGGCATCATTAAATACTTTATTGTATTACTGCTGGGCCTATACATGAGCAACAACAAGAAAATGGTATGAGAGAATTCAGGGGGTGTGATATGAGAGGATTTTATTTAGATTTACTCAGTGATCGTGAACAAGTCAAGAGAATTTCTCTTGCACGGATTGCAACCTTCATGGAATAAAACAGTTTAGATCCATATGACCCACTTTAAAAGGTAAAGGTTTCTCCCTTTAAACTAAGTTACACCAAGAAGTCAAAAAACAAAGCAAAACAAAACACCTTTAAAGGTGATCTATATGAATTTTATTAACAAAAAGTGGCCTTCCACCAGCACAGGCGGTGGCGGGGTGGGGACACGTGGCTCTTCAGATGTTGTTTCACCGCAACTCCCATAAAGCTTAACTAGCACAGCCGATGGGAGCGGAGGGTGGGAGTTGCAGTTTGACATTTGGAGTGTCACACCTTTTGGATTTTTAAAAAAGATGAATTTTCTTCATGCAATAAAGATACTCATCTTCTTTCTCAAATCCTCAAACAAAAAGTTTGAGCCTAACTGTTCTCACCCTGTATTTAGCCAGAAATTTAGCCAGGCCAAATTTTAGTAAAGAGGAAATGAGAAGGTTTTGGAGAAATAGGACGTGGAGTCTCAATGAATGCAAAAGGCTTGCCAAAATCCAAAGAACACATTTTCTGACACTGCTAAAAGCTGGACTGCCACAATGGTTGAAGTGGAAAAACAGCCAGTATCTTTGATAGCTGCGAGTCAACCAACTCTCAGTATTGTAGAACAATTTTTTCCCCATTCCTTTGATATAGTTCTGTATAACCGACACTAGAATTTGCCTTTTTGTCCAGCTAGCATGAGGTAGGCTCATATTAGGCCCCTGGCTTATGAACGGCTTCCAGTTTCACTGCAGTCATTCAGAGCTATGGCTTAGCCAGCAATCTTCCCTGCTGCAGTAGAGGATTCTTGCCTGTGTGCAAGAGCTGACATCCATCTGTTCCACCACAATGTATTTGAAATAATGAATTCTAGAAGCAGCAGCTGCAACAAGGCAGACTCGGGAGGACTGCAGCCCCTCTAGGAAATGGCAACATTTGGACAGAAAATGCTCCGGAAGAAGGGAAGGCATCCTCTTAGTATTGTTACAGCTATTTGCAATAACTTCTTGCAAGGCCTAGTAGAGCCATGGTGCATGCTAGCCATACATGGATGCAACACCCAGGAAGCGAGAGAGCTGGGGATAAAAGGTGGACACAGACAGGCTACCCGCATTCCTGAGAGCAGCCTCGTGTGCTGCAAGAAGCAGAAACATTAGGACCTCAGTGACCAGTCCTTAAGTTCATGGATTGCTGGCCCCTCACGGGAATATATTACGTCCTAAATAGTCACACCTGCTTGTTTATCATGGAGGACACCAAGTGACAGTCAGCATGCACAAATGCAGAACAGATGTGTAAAGCACACTCCCAGCTAGCCACTTCCCTAATCGCCTGTGATGAGTCAAAATTGATTCCCAGCAACCAGGAGGGGAAAAAATGTGTCCTTTGCCTTTGATGTCATCAGTGCACAACACTGGCATTTTGCATATGTCTAGCTTATATGCATGCATGTCTTTATTTATTGTATTTCTATCCCATTATTTCTCCTGCAAGGAAGCTAAGCCACTTTACATGGCTCTCCTCTCCATGTAAATAAAAAAATTATTTAAAATACATCTTTTATCAGTATTATTCAGTTTCTGCTCACTCCAGTACTGTTTAGGCATTGACCTGAACATGCGAAGGCTTAAAATGGGCACAGGGTGGAAGATGGGCACACTGTCCCTGCTAGTTCAGGTCTTGCCCTGTCTGAAAAGGAACTCTGCCAGGAGCAGAACTCACTATGAGATGGCAGACGTTGCCTCCTATAGCAAGAATTCTACTCACATGCAGGTGATCCCAGGTTGAAAGCCCTTTCAGCACGTGCTGATTCAACAGGCTAAGGCCTGAACTAAGGCACCAGAGACAAAGTGCTCAGAGACACTGGGTGTGTGACCAGTATGCATATCCTCAACCCTCCATGCACTTTTAAACCTCACACACCTACACAGGACTTCTTCCCCTCGGCAAGGTATTATTCTGTAGAAGAATTCTTGAATTCCAAAACACTACACCTGTTGCTGGAGGGATTAAAACAGAACTTGAACAGTCCTCTTTAACTGGGTTGCTGTAGTTGCTTCTTGCATTAAGCAGGGATGAACATGGGGGCGGGGGGGTTGGACTACATGTCCTCCTAGATCTCTTCCACCAGTAGGATTTGTAGCACATTCCAAAGACATCTTAATTCTGCAGTGCTCTCCCAAGTGAAAGAAACTGACCTGGAAGTACTTTAGCCAGAAGAAATCAGGAGTGTGGGGTTATAAATTAATTTTGGAAGAACCATACTTCAGTTTTAGAACACCCACTTTTAGTCCAGATGTTTCAGGTTCAGTCCCTGCCATCTCAAAGCAAGGCTGGAAAAACTCCTGGAGAGCCATGCAGTTTAGTTACTTGACTAAATAGGTTTGACTCAGTATAAGGCTGTTCCTATAAGCCAACCAGATGAAAAAATAAAAGCTACTGCTGCTATGCCTTCCCACTTGAAAATTTCATTTAGTTCTTGAACAGAACAGAGTGTATCATCAGTTTGCAAAGTGTTCAGAACGACTGCTGTTCACACAGACAGCCCCTCTGGACAAATGTTTCCAAATGCCAGTGCAGTTTTGCTTGAACAGAAAAAAACGGTGATGCTTGGTACAGTTGACCTTTGCCTACTTACTCACCATTTCCAAGGAAGTTAGCAGACAGGGCAGTGCAAGTGTAAGGAAAGTTTACAGAAGTATCCACATGCCAGTCTGTGGCTAGACATTTCTAGCATGTTAACTGAATGAATCTGTGTTACACTTAGGGCTCAAAGAGTAACTGTGCTGGTAATGTTATTTCTGGACTCCACTTCTTCAGAATGCCCATTGGGCTGAATGTTTCTAGTTCCAAACAAGGCAAAAGACAAAACAGATTCCCCATGGGGAGAAAAGCGGATGCTAGGGTAAAGGGTTCTAGGCTTTCTAGGTATACCCCTGAAGGTGGTCCAGAAACTTCAGCTCATCCAAAATAGGCAGTGAAGTTGTTAATGGGGACTAGCCAATGTGATTATGCCAGTACTTTCCCATCTGCACTGGCTACCAGTCCATGTCTGGGACCATTTCAAAGTCCTGGCATTAATATCCAGAACTCTAAATAGCTTGGGACCAGGTTACCTGAAGGATAAATATCTGCTCAGACCCTAAGACCATCCTCCATGGTCCTTCTTGGGGAGTTCCCAGCAGGAAGTGAGGTGTGTGGCTATTAAGAAGAGCTTCCTTTCTACTGTGTCCCCAGAAATGTTCACTTGGCCCTTGCATTGCTCTCTTTTCAGCAGCAGGTAAAGAGGTTCTTACTTTTCTAGACAGTTTAGACTTTCAGTTTCTGATATAGTATTTTAAAACCATCAACTGCAGTTAGGATTTAGTTTACACTATAGTTTTTAAACTTTTTGTGCGTTTTATCATGTTTAACTTGGCATTTTTAATTGTGACTGCCCAGAGAACTTCAGCAATTAGACAGTACAGAAATGTAATAAATAGATAACTAAAATCATGTGATCCACCTATAGTAGGAATGTCTAGAAACACTGAGAAGGCAATTCTTGGGTTGGAGGGAGTAGGATTCTGGTTTAAAAACTGGCATGTGAGTGAAAGCCATTGGGAAAACTTACATGTTGTATATGACATGCAGCTTTGAAACAATCACATTTATGATGACGGTGCAATTCTTCCTGCGAACGCCGTGTATGTGGGAAAGGCAAATCCCTTCAAGAGCAATTAGAACTGAAAACAGTTCTGAATTGAACTGAATTCACTGCCGACCCACTGAAAATGGTTAAAATGCATAAAAAGAAAATCTTCACTGGTAGCTTTGCCTAAGGATTATAGCTTTATGTATGTTTTCCTAATGATCATGCCAGGGAGGGAGGAGATAAGCCTCTTTCTTCATGTCTTCAGTCCTTTTAAGGGTCCCTCCTCCCTCCATCTATCTAATTTCTGAAAGTGAAAATGCTGACATAGCTGCAAACTTGGTGCAACATGCAGCTCAGCCCTTCAATGCAACCCTGAAAGGGGAGGAAGCCTCCTTAAGTAACTCTTATAGCTTAAAACTTTCCTCTGTTCCCAAGCGTTTGACAGCATACAGCTGGGGCTTTGAAAGTAGCTGCTTTACCAAGCCCTGCCCCTTTAAATCAATTTTTAAAATATTTTACCTCTTTGATGGGTTAAAGTCCTGCTATAAAATGCCTTTAGCACTCTTTCTTTCATGTGTGTTTAAGCAAAGGACATCAAATATATGCAATAAAAATGAAATAGATAGTCAGCATGCCACCCCAGCTTTCTAGTGGGTTGCATGGTTCCTTGTATCTTGGGAATGAGGTCGGGGAAAGGAGTCAGAGGGAACGTTAGCAACTACATACAAAGTCTGCCAGGATACCAATCCTGGCAACATTTTGTGACCCCTTGCCCATTCATAATTCAGCTCCTACTTTGCTCCTCTTTTTAAAATGCCATTTTATTACATTCTATTTTTATGGAATAAAAACCATCATTTTCCAAGAGGATCCCAGACCAGGTGGATTTACCTGTTGAATGCCTGCCCAACTTCAACATGCGCAGACCCCTCAGCAGTCTCAGCACCTGGACCACACGGCCCATGTTTTCCAGCTCCTGGTGTCTCCCATGCAAGCTCTCCACAAGCAGTGTGATGTAGAAGGGCAAAATGGCCAGAAGGTCTATGATATTCGCTGCATTCTTAAGGAACTGGCATCTGTTTCGTGCACAGAAAAAGCGCAGGA
The DNA here is from genome assembly GCF_004798865.1 of Varanus komodoensis. Classification (NCBI taxonomy): domain Eukaryota; kingdom Metazoa; phylum Chordata; class Lepidosauria; order Squamata; family Varanidae; genus Varanus; species Varanus komodoensis. Next base: position 17,852,430 of record NW_025335349.1, read on the forward strand.
GAAGCTCTCCTGTGAACCAGGCAATGCAAACATACTCCAGGATGTCTAGGAAGTGTGGGGGCAGCCAGCTCAGTTCCACTGAGATCAGGGCCATGTTGGCAATGGAAATAACGACAAAGGTCATGGAGACAGTGCCGAAAGTCCTGGCAGCTACAGAAGAACCGGGTTTTTCCAGTATTTCCCAAAGCTTCTGCCTGAAGCCAGGACACAGACTCCCAGAGAATTCATCCTCCTCATCCTGGGCATCCAACTCTTCAGTATCTTTCTTGATATCCAAGACTTCACTCAGTTCCTTGCGTCTGAAGTACCTGTTGCAAGGCAGTGGACAGAAACGATTATTTGGCCATGACTCAACATGTCAAACAAATCAAAAACACATACAGAAGATCATGCTAGAGAGGGAGGAGATAAGGGCAAGACTCAGCTGCTATAAAAAGGGGTGCAGCATCTCAGACTTGGAAAGTTCTACTTTTGGTCCTACTTTTCTCCAACCACATTTTGGTGGATTTCTGGCTTTGGAGCAGTTTTCTTTCCTGTTATAAAGGCTGGAGGGGCTCATCTAATGCTTAGCTAATGGCAGTAAGAGCTTGGAGCAAAATTATGCTTCTGTTTTTGGAAAACTGGTCTCTTCCTTTTCTTTGCAGCCCTGCCTCCCACTGCAACACAGCCCAAGAGATTATCTGGGGTAGAATTAGGTTCTGCACCCCTGCAATAAGCTGCAGATGTGGCTACTATGAGTCTCTGATGTGTAGAGCTGGATGGCCACCAAAGACAATACCCCTGAATGAACCTAAAGTGAGCACAGTCCCTGTCACAGATCCAGTTTAAATTAGTTAATAAAAGAGAGAATAAGAACCAGGAAAAGATGCTGGCATATTTGGGAAGGGGCCTCCTCTCTCTAAATTTAAGGAGATGGATATACTCTGCAAAGCATATGCTCAGTACCTGTAGCAGCTTAGTTTCTCAGCAGTTCAGTGATGCTGGAGTTCTTTTCCAGCAAAATATTGCCACCTACATATGATGCCCCTTTTCCTATTGTGTGTGGTTGGATGTGCTTGTCTGCAGCAATTTTCCCACTGTAGTCTGTAGGTCTGTATGGCCTACCTTGTTTTCTCTCCCAAATTAACAGCAGTAAGGAGAGAAAAACACACACTCTGTACAAAAGTCAGTGTAACCCAGCTTGATTTTGCCAGAGGCTTTCTCCCCTATGTTATCCCTTATTGCAACCTTCCCCAACTAGGTGCCTGCCAGAGGTATTGGAAGACAATTTCCATGAGCATCAGCCAACATAGGCATGGTAGGGGATGATAGGAGTTGTAATCCAACACAGAAGTCTGGTGCCATGTTGGAGAAAGCTGTCAGATCACTGCTGCCCTTTCAAATAGGAGTTATTCATTTCATTAAAGGCGCTCTCTCTTATTACTGAGCTCAGCCTTATTACTGGCCCATTTCTCTGTTATGCTGCTGCCTTACTCATATAAGGGCCTCCAAGCCTATCTTCTCATGCCTATTTCCTTCTTCTCTGTTCACTCACACAAAGGAACTAATCTAAGCCAGAGGTGGGCAGATGTCAAGTTTGTGAAGTCTATTTTGCTTTCCATTACAGTGTGGAGGCCTATAAAACAGAGTCGGACACAAAACAGCAGCTCAGGGGGCAGAGTTAATTATCTACTGCATCCCATGAAGCAAGTACATTTGTGTGAGTGACCCTAGGGAATCAAAAATAGCATTCAAAAATGGCCAGTAGAACAAATACCTGGTCCAAAACAACTGATCAGCACATCTCTTTTACAGATAAGGAATCCTGAGGCCAAGCGATAAGTCATTAGAACAAGGGAGCCATGACAGAGGTGTTTTGTTTGTGTGTTGTTTAATTGCCTTGTTCTCATGAAAGTCAGAAACCCTCAGAGATCTACCATGAACCACCCAGAGATCTCGCACAGATCACAATCTACCTTCTCTCCTCCTTGACCTGAGCTACTCCACTGGTTTTCCAACTGCTGATCCAAGAGTGCCTACCTGTCCCTGCAGCAAGAGTCTATGCTGAGCTCATCTAGCCCCCAGTACTGGATTTCCTGCAGGAAGGAAAGGGCACACAGCTGATCCATCACATGTAGCCGGCCAGTCTGGTAGTAATTATGGATGTAGCTAAATGCCTGAGAGCTACGATCGAAGAAGTACTCATTCTCCACCAAGTTGGCATCATCACAGAGCTCCAGGAGGCTGGAGGCGACATCCCGGGCAGCAGACACCACCACAGCCAGCTTGCCCAGGCGAGTGTCCGGGTAGCAGCAGAGCGTCTGCTGGGACAGAACAAAGCGGGCGCCTCCCACATTGATGGTGATGGAGTCCAAGGATGGGGAGACTGGCTGCAGCAAGCATCGAGGCTCCTCCTCACTGCAGAAGACGCTGGACTCCAAAGACCCCAGAGACGTGCCCTCGCCCAGCTCCTCCACGGATGCCCCGGAAGAAAGGGACAGGCAGCAAGGAGGTGACTTCATTCTTCAGCTGCCCCAAGCAGCCCCTGCCTTCTCTCTTTCCTAGGGGAGAGAACAGTCACATAGTAAAGCTGAAGAACCTGATGACGGACTTGTGGTGGGCTCTTAATGATGGACTTGCAAAACGATGGACATTCAGGAAGATGGGCATTGCGAATGGTGGACATTTTAAGGGGAGGGAGGGATTTCCTGAATGTTTCCAAGTACAGGCGTGCAGGTATCATGTTCACCCAGCAGTGCACTGTACAAGTGTCGAAACCAGGGTGGGGCAGCCATAGCCAACCCGGCACCATCCAGCTCCTGCCATTCTCAGTGAACACAACCAATTGATACATTCTTACTCCTCTCCTGTAGTTAGCAGAAGGAACTGTCTGCAAACCAAAAGCTTCGAGTAGGTCATAACCCTTCAAAGAAATGTTTGAAGTAAGTGTTTTAAAAATTAAAACATAATTATTCAGGGTTCAAAATGTAGTTTCTCTAGGATCAAAAGCTCCATTTCCTTGGCACATGACTATGATTTCTAAAATCCAGCCTTCACCCTGGGCTCCACCTGTCATGCACAAGTAGAATTGCATGCCGGAGAATCAGAGGACAACCTCCACGCCACCCACAACACCCAACTTCACAGCATGGAGCTCTCCTATCCATGGAAGAACTTACAGGGTTCTCCGTTGTGCTTAGAGGCTCCCTGACCAGACTGAGCTGCCTGCTGCAGACTCAGTTCAGACTCATGAAGTGCTGATGAGGACACAATGGAAAGGGCGTGCCCAAATTTTTGGTCTCCCCTCAAGCAATGCTGAATATGTGAAAGGGCACACATTCTCAGCAGGTCTTATGTCTCTTGATACTTAGCACCCCCATGTGATGAAGGACACGGTTGTATATATGCTTACTCAGAAAAATGTCCTGCAACTCCAACGATTCCTACTTTTTTTGTTTGCATACATAGATCAAATCCCACCTGAAGTAGCATTGCTTTCTGCCCCTTTAGAAAGATTTTTCTTCCTCTGTGCCCCCATTCTTTCCCCGACATCCTTTTTCTATTTCTGCCGCAGCCACTTCTTTCCTAGCTTTCAGTTCTGTACCTGCCTGTCGTTTCGCACCCTTCCTCTGAGGAGACACAGGACAGCATTGCTGGAGCTGCGCCTTCTCCAAACGGCAGGCGAGGTTGGGCTGGGTCTCTGGCTCTAAAGCATCTTCAGAGGAGCTCTCCCTGAAGAAGTATAGCACTCTTTTCAAGACATCCCCTGCCATTCATATGCTGTTGGGCAGAACAACAAAATCCCAAAACCAGGACATGCTCTCTGGGTACTGCTTGTCTCACAAAAAATATTGCTCATTATTACAATTACTATTCTGAATCAGAAGCCATTTCCGGGAAATGCTTTCTGTTAGGACAACTACTATCTTCCACCATGGTGAGAGATAACCAGTCAAGCAACTTTTCCTCATCTTTTAGATTGCTGAACTATCCCACAAAAGAGCCAGTGTGGTGTATTGGTTAAGAGCGCAGGACTCAGGTGATCTGGGTTTTAGTCCCCACTCAGTCATGAAGCTCACTGGGTGACATTGGGCCAGCCACAGTCTCTCAGCCTGACCCACCTCACAGGGTTGTTGTTGTAAGGATAAAATGGAGAGGAGGAAAAAGTTGGTAAGCCACCTTGGACTCCTCACAAGATGACGTACGGCAGGGTGTCAGTGTAATGTGATAAGAAACATTATATACTTGCTGGTTCTACTAGCACATCACTGAAACAATGGCATCGACTATTTTATATTTCTTCTCTGGAATTTCATTGCAATAAGAATGGATTCTTTTCAACATAATTTAGTATTCAGGCTGCAATGCTATGCACAACCATCTAGGAGCAATCCCAGTGAACAAAGTGGCATTTACTGCTGTGTAAGCATGATCAGGATTGTGCCAACAAGAATTCCCATTTCCATAATGACTCTTAAATAAAGTTGATATATTTTAATTAGTCCTCCACATTTTGGAGATTCTTTCATGTTTTCTGTAGATTACCAGTCATTCTTTTTGGCTTAAAAGTCCTGTGCCTACAGCAACATAAGATGCTGAATAATGATAAATGATTCACATTTTTATCACCACATCCCTTAACCAAATGATATTGTTGGTAAAACAAAGTCAAGCATCAAAGTTGGATAGAAACAGATATTTACTGGTTATTCCAAGTTGATGACTTCACCGTTTATTAACTGTGACGGAATTCTCTTTGCTGAAGTTCCAAACCATACAGCAACGCTGATCCAGGGACAGCACATTTCTTTACGGGAAAGTAAGCACGACTGAGTGCAGTGGGATTTGCTTGCTTAATAAGCATGCACTGCGATTTCCTAGCATGCAACTGCAGAAACTTTTTTTAAAATTGATGGCGTTTCAGAACCTTTAAGTGATGCTTCGAGGCTGCGAATGGCAAAAGATTCAGAATCTGATGCAGAATGACCGGGGAGTACGCCCCTTTGAAGACCCGGGGGCTTACTTCCCAGTAAGCATGCAAAGGATTGTGCTGTCAACGTTCATGCTACTTGCGAAAAAGTACAAGACAGAAGGTCGCCATCTCAATCGAAACAGCACCACAAGGCACCTTGTATTACATGCTTCAAACTTGTGCCCTCTAGATGTTTTGGACTACAACTCGCAGCTGTCCTGACAATTCGCCGTGCTGGCTGGGGCTGATCGGAGCCGCAGTCCACAGCAGCAGGGGGGGACCAGGCTGGGCAGGGAGGCTGTCTCCCAAGTGCGCCCTCCCATCGAGGTGTGGGAAGAAGGCGCCGCGCCACTTACCTGGCTCCCCGCCCGCTGCCCCGCGGACATCTGGGCTGCTGCTCCGGCGGCCGCTGCCTTCCCTCAGCTCGCTCTCGGCTTGGCCGCTGGGCGGAAGCCTGGCGGAGCGACCGCCAGTCCCGAGAGCGCCGCTCCACACGCGCGCCGCCGCCGGCTCTCAACTTCTGCCCGAGCGCTCCCACCGGGCTGCCTCGCTGGTCACGTGAGCGCGCCGCGGACAAATCGGAGCGCAGCGTTGGGACACCCCCTCCGTGAGAATCCGAAATTGGAAAACCAGGGGGAGGGGGTGGGGCTCCCGAAAGCAGGCGCGGCTCGACAAAGCCCGGGCCCCGAGCTGCGAGCCCGGCCCCAGGTTCATCTCGCTCAGGTTCGCGCTTTGCACTGAATGGCCGTGGCGCTCCAGGAATTCAGACAAGGATCTCTGGAGACACCTGGAGGTGGTGTTAGGCAGTGGCCAGTAGGGATGGAGCTACGGAAGGTCGTCTGCCCCACCGCCGCTGTCCATGGGCACTTGCTGATATAGGTACGGAGCGGGGGGTGGGGGTGGCGGAGGCTCTCTGCAGCGTCTGATCCTCTCAGATGAGCGGGATCTTTTGCCCTCCTGCCTCTCACCTTACATTTTTCTTCCTGAGATTTTTCCTGACATCATCTGTACCCCTTTTTACAAATTGGAGTGTCTTAGGAGACAGGGTACTTTAAAAGTGCTCTCCCTCTTTTGCACACACATGCACACACGGACTTTAAGGCATATATATATATATATATATATATATATATATTAGCACATGCACATTTGTAATTTTTCTTTTTATTTTCGGTTCAGTGGGTTTGAGCCCAGCACCCCTGGACCAAATAAATGAATCTGGGACCTTTGGCATGAAGCATACACCACACTGGCTCTGCTGCCAGCAAGTTGCCGGTTGCAGAGCCCAGCCTTGAGCGTGTTTATTAGGAAGTGAGGCTCAATGAGTCCAGTGGGATTCATTCCCAAGTAAGCATGGCCAGGATAATTGCAGCCTGGTGTGTCTGCTCTGTTTACTCGGAAGCTGACCCTGCCAAGGTCAGTGGGCTTTGTTAGCCTTGAGATGACACCTGGTTACTGGTTAGCGTGCTGGTCAGGGACTCTGAAGATCCATGCATTGGCGCATCATTACATTTGCATCCCCCTTTCCCCTCCACTTCGGTGGGAAGCCAACAGTGTTCTGTACACAAAAGCATTTAGCCATGTTGGCCACATGTCCACGGAAGTGTCCTCGGACAATGCTGGCTGTTCAGCTTGTGATGGAGATGACACCATCCCTAGAGTTGGACAGGACTACAAGTAGCATGCATGTGCGAGGGAAACCTTTACCCCTTCTAGAAAGAACCCAAGGTGCTTATCTTATCTTCCTCTTCCCTGTTTTATCTTCATAACAACCTTGTGAGGGAGGCTGAGCTGAGAGTCAGTGAATGGCTCCACAGTGGCCCAGTGAGCTTGATGTACAGGTGCATGGGACTCCCTGGAGTCATAGGCAATAATGCTCAGGGAGGATGCATTTGCAAATCCTGCACTTTCCAGGGATTGATTAGATGGTCTGCAAGGTCTCTTCCAACTCTATAGCTTTAGACTGAAATTTGGGAGCAATTCCTTCACTTTCTTCCACCATCCATTGGAGAAAGTACTCTTGGATTGGAAGCTTCTCCAGAATTTATAAGTCCACACATACACATTTTCCATAGTTAATAGAGTGTTTGCCGCCAACAAAATAACATTTTGTAATAAGGTTCTTGTATTTACATAATGCAAGATAAGTTCTAGTTTTTCCTTTTTTTGGCAGAAATATTCTGGAATTGGCATTCCTAACACTCCACCCCCCCCCCCCCACACACACAAACATTTCAGCTTGGCAGTTATAAGGAATCAAATTGTTCGAGGTCAATAAAGTGCCAAGAAATGTGTTCCAAAAGCTTCCAAAGAGGGTGGCTGTTAGTCTATTTCCAGGACTGGAGCTCCAGCTCTCCTTTATGGCCCTCCCCAAACAATGTGGAGGGGGGTGGGCAGAGGATAACATCCTAAGGGTGCAACTCCCAGTGTGCTCCAGCTGGCCTGGCTTTTTTCTGCCTAAATATATATAGGCTTGTATCATAAGAGTCTTATGCCACACGGAAGACTGAAAAATAGCAGTATTACGGAATATGCTTTCATGGACTAGAATATTGGATCTAATCCACAAAAGTTATGGCACAATGCATTTGTTAGTCTTTAAGTTGCCACAAGTCTCTTGTTTGTGTGATAATCTACAATAGACTAGTTTTCATCCTGTTTTTCTAAACTTTTAAATGTGATGCCATCCATAACTGAAGCTGCAGTCCTATACACACTTGACTGGGAGAAAGTCCCAGTGAAATAAACTAGCTGACTTCTGAGTGGACATGTATAGGGTTGCAGTGTACAAATATGGCAATTCAGATTTGGATAAATAAAACATTATGTTTGTTTGCCTGTAAATTTCAGTCAGGAGAGCTTGCTATAGCTCTCAGCCTGATTTCATCTTTACTCCCTGGTGTACTAGGAATCAGAAACAGGAAGTTGCTTCTTTTCCTACCCCTGGAGCTAAAAGGAGCATCAGCTGCTAGAATGCTTTACAACTCTCTGGGAGACCCAGAAACATCTGCTCTGCCTTTTCAGTTACTCAAACAGAACATAAGCAAATGGTTTATTCATTCCCTGAGCATCCATGTCGTAGTAGGTCTAAACAAATTAGTACCTTAGGCAAGTTAATAGTAAAATCCACTGACTGATCACTTTTCAAACGGTTGAGGGCTGTGTTGTTGCTTTGGCCATAGAAAAAACATTTGTCATGATCAACAATAATTGAAAGTAGTGGCCTGAATACGGGATAGGAAATAGGGTTTTGTCCTAGGACTCATTTGACTAGTTGCAACATAGATCAAATGCTCTAAGTAGCATTAAAAAAAATCCTTAAGCAGAACTGTCTGCTGGAAGGAAACCCCATAATGTCTAAAGAGATTTATACCCTGACAAGTATGTATATGGCGGTAGCCTAAACCAAAGGGGGGTTTAACCACAATAATGAATTTTGTAATCTGCTTTCAATGTTAGGCAAGGTGGTCTCATAGAAACATAGAAACAGAGCAAGTCAGAAGGGGTCTCCCGGGCCATCTAGTCTGACCTCCGGCACCAGCCAGCTCCGCTCACGACATGCCCACCATGTGGACGTCCAGCCTATCCTTGAACACCCGCACTGATGGGGCCTCAACGACCTATCGTGGAAGCCCATTCCACACCCTCGGGGTCCTAACTGTCAGGAAGTGCTTCCTGGCATCTAAATGGAACCTTGGTTCCCTGAACTTTGCTCGTTGAAGCACGTCCTGCCTTCCTCTGCAGAGGAGAACAGGTCTGTACCCATCTCCATGTGACATCCCCTCACATACCTGTATGTCGTCAACAGATCCCCTCTGAGTCTCCTCCAGGCTGAAGAGACCCAGTTCCCTCAGTCTTGCCTCATACCCCATGCCCTGCAAACTGGCCACCAACCTTGTGGCCCTACGCTGCACTGACTCCAACCTGGCTATATCCTTTTTGTAATGAGGGGCCCAAAACTGAACACAATACTCCAATTGCGGGTGCACCAGAGTCGTGTAGAGAGGTAGTAATACCTCTCTCGATCTAGAAGCCATGCTTCTGGCTATGCAACCAAGGGTGGCATTCGCCCTCTTGACCACCGCATCACACTGCTGACTCATGTTTAGCCTGCAGTCAACCAGCACCCCGAGGTCCCTTTCACAAGTGCTGCTCTCCAGACACTTGTCACCTAACCTATACTTATGACAGCTATTCCTATGCCCCAAGTGCAAGGCCTTGCACTTATCCAGATTGAACGCCATCCTGTCGTCTCCTGCCCACTTCCATAGTCTGTCCAGATCCTTTTGGATCTCGAGTACCTGCTCCTCAGTTGTGGCCACTGCTCCAGTTTTAGTGTTGTCTGCGAATTTGATCAGCAGACTGTTCACCCCTTCTTCCATGTTGTTAATGAAAAGATTAAACAGAATCGGCCCCAGGACAGAGCCCTGGGGGACCCCGCTTGTCACTGGCCGCCATCCTGATGATTCCCCGCTAATGGTTACCTTCTGCTTTCGGTCAGTCAACCATGCCCTAATCCACCGGACAGTGCTTTGGTGTATCCCAAAACTCCTCAGTTTCTCCACCAGGATATCATGGGGCACTTTGTCAAAGGCCTTGCTGAAATCCAGGTATATCACATCCACTGCATCCCCTCCATCTAGTCATCTTGAAACCTTGTCATAGAATTCCACAAGGTTTGTCTGGCAGGACCTGTTTTTGCGGAAGCCGTGTTGTGTGGCTGTCAGCCTCCCTTCCCTGTCTAGCATCACTAGATCTCTCTCTCTATTATGAGCCTTTCCATTGTTTTTCCTACAATGGACATAAGGCTAACCAGTCTATAATTCCCCATGTCCTTTCTACTACCCTTTTTGAAAATTGGGACCACTGATGCCGCCCTCCAGTCTTCTCAAACTTCACCCGTTCTCCACGAGGTCTCAAAAATGGAGGCCAGCGGGCGTGAGAGAACCCCTGCCAACTCTCTAAGTACTCTCAGGTGTAACCTGTCAGGGCCTGGTGCCTTTGTAATGTCCAATGCCCTTAGGAGCCCCTCGACTTCAAGGGAGGTGACTCTAATCTGTGCCCCTAAGTCCCCAGCCTCATCTAATCTCCTATGTGGATCTCCCCTGTCCTGCTTTGGGGAGAACACAGAGGCAAAATAGTCATTTAGCATCTGTGCCTGTTCCCTCATATCAGTCACTGGATCTCCTTCCTCCTTATTTAGTGGTCCCACCACTTGTCTCCCTTTTCCTATTTACATGCTGAAAGAAGCCCTTTTTGTTGCTCTTGATATTATTGGCAAGTCTCAGCTCATAATCGGCCTTAGCCTTGAGAAGAATCTTTCTGCAATGGGCCTCCTCCTCCCGGTATACCCTTTTGTCTATTTCCCCCAGTACCCATTTCCTGTGGAGGTTCCTCTTTCGTCTAATCCCTCTAACCACCTCCTTTCGCATCCATGGTGGCACTCTCCTCCGCCTCCCCACCTTACTGACTAGAGGTATCATCAAGGCTTGCGTCTCCAAAACCTCCCTTTTGAATGCTATCCACCCCTCCTCAACTTGCTTACCTTCCAGTAACCTATCCCAAGAGACTTTCCCCAGTCTGGCCTTCAGTTGGCCAAAGTTGGCCCTCTTGAAGTCCCAGCTTCTAGTGCACGTCCCAGTCCCCTGATCTCAAAGCAAAGGATGGAGTGATCACTCGCATCCAGAGCTCCCCTAATCTGTACTTCATCTATCAACTCCTACCTATTGGTCAAGATCAAGTAATATCCGGGAGATTGAAATCTCCCGTAATTACTGTGTCTCTCCCCCGAGATATCCTTAGAATCTGGCCTGTCAGGACATCATCCAGGGTCTCAAGTTGACCTGGAGGGCGATAACGTACCCCCACTGTCAGGTCTCTTTCCCTGTCAAAACCCCTAAGTTTCACCCAGACTGGCTCTACCGAATCCCCATCTGTGCTGCATTCTATCTCACTGCATCCTATCCCTTCCCTGATGTATAAAGCCACGCCCCCACCTCTCTTTCCCTTCCTGTCTTTTCTAAAAAGGTGATACCCTTCTATGTTCACATTCCAGACTTGCCTTTCATCCCACCAAGTTCCTGTGATTCCCACCAGATCATACCCTCCTATTCCCAGGAGAGCTTCAAGCTCTTCCTGCTTATTACCCATGCTCCTAGCATTGGTGTACATTGGTGTACATGCACCTCATGTTAGGGACAAGAAGGACAGTGGCCTATTTCTTGCTTTCTGCTCAACTTCTTCAGTGTCCCTTAACAACAGCAGCAGCACAAACCAGATCACCACCATGGCAATGCAGCGGCATGTTGCAATTTCTTCATTTCTCCCTTCCTTTGTATTCTCTGTTGCTGGCCAATAGAATACTTGTGTGTGCAATGTTTGTGGAGTTTCTATTTGTGGAACAGGAGAACGTGGTCCCAAAGGAATGCCTTTTGGAAGGCTGTGTGATTCTCCCTCACTTTTCTCATGACCTTTAAGTCCATTAGCCACCGTTTCTGTGGTATGGGTGGTTCACTGCTGAGGATTCAAAAGATTGGTCTGCATCCCTTTGCCCTCTCCCTGACTAGCCACAACTGGTGTCAAGGACTCTGTCCTATAAAGGAATAAAAGCCCCTCATTAACTCTCATACTTCTTAAGTTGGATAGCAAGGGTTTTGTGGCAAAGAGCATGAATATAAGACAGGCTTAAAGCTCAGCAATGCCTCCTTATAGAAATCAAATGAAAGGGCAGCCATGTATGGATGCCAGTTTGGGTGCAGTCATATTGATTGTGCCCTTGATGCTTGTAGAGTCCCAAGCCCGGAGGCTTTTGGGCATCCAGTTCAGGGCTCAAGGAAACAATTGGTGCCCTCCTACAGCTCCTACCCCACCTCTTATCTGGATGGCTTGTTTTGGCTATATAGCTGAGCCACTCCAGAAGTGGGAAGGAGTCTGGAGCACTGTTAGAATACATAGAAACACAGAAACAGAGTGAGTTAGAAGGGGCCTCCTGGGCCATCTACTGTGACCCCCAGCTCCATCTGGGGGTCTTCACTCATGACATGCCTACATCTCATTCCAGTGGCTCTATTTTCTTCCTTTCCTCTCCCCAAGCTGAATTTTCAGACCCCAGAGAGGTAACAGGTGTGGTTCTTTCTGCATTGGTTGTGAGGGGCCATGAGGGACTGGTGAAGGATCAGGGCACCCATTTCCTAGTCTGAGGCTGAATCTCTGTTTCCAGCCTTGAATCTGGGAATCCAAATTATCCTAGACACTGGAAAGGGTGAGAAGAGCACTCTCCCTGGCACTCTGTAGTAGCAAACAGTGCTCAAAGAACTGCCAAGCTTTATTCTTCTGTCTAGCTTCCTGCCTTTTCTGTGTGTGTGTGCGCGTGACTTTGCTAAGAAGTTGTTACATAACCATTGATAATTGGACTCCATCTCCCCATGCCATGATTGGACTGTCTGCATTCCTCACCACATTTTAATCCTTTACATAGTCTTGGCAATTATGTGCTTTCTGATGAGGAACACATCTACGCATTATGCTGTAATTACCAACTTCAATATCGCTTTTGCATGCATGACTTGAGTGTGACTGCATCATATCAGGGCAAGGGAATATTACCAGAGTGGGGCTTGCTACTCAGTTAACTTAATCCATTTCATGTTTGTCTTTCCTTCTGTCCATGTTCTGTAAAGTGTACAGATTCTGCCACTTTAAGGGGGCTGTGATTAAATGTGTTCAGCTGTGTACAACCTATAACCCATCTAGTGTATGAACCTGGTTATATCAGCACATGGCAAGTGCCAATATTAATACAAGGCATGGATGGACAAATAAGACACTTCCAGCAATTGGCTACATATTCCATATGGAATATCTGCATACAGGAGTGTGTTTGTTTATTTATTACAAATATTTATATCCTGTCTTTCCGACAAGTGCTCAGGATGGCTTACACAATGTAAAATTGCAATAATACAATGATAAAACCACAATTATTAAAACAACATAAAACAGCACATCATAAACTAAAAGAAAAGAAAGGGAGGAAAAGAATGGAAAATGAGACTGTGGGGAAGAAGAAAAAAAATCTTAAAGCATCTAAAACCCTTAATTATTAAAATGATGGTTGAATAGAAAGGTCTTTACCTGGCGCCGGAAGGAGTATAACATCAGTGCTAGGCGGACCTCTCTGGGAAGCGCATTCCATAGTCTGCGTGCCACTGCGGAGTAGGCCCTCCTCTGGGTAGACACCTTCCATACTTCCTTCAAAGAGGGTTCCAGGAGCAAGGCCTCCCCTGCCAATCTTAAGGGGTGTGAGGGCATATAGGGAAGGAGGTGATCCTTCAGGTAAGTTTGCAAATCACTTGAGAGATGAACATCTTTTACATAGATAAGATAGATCAGATAAGATGTGTTTGCCTCATTTGCATGATTGCAAATCGTGATTGCATGATTGCCCCCACCCCAATATTTTATTGTGAGTATTCAAGACCCAGTGGGCTGCTGGCATGGCTTATGGTGTGCAAACCTGCCAAGAATAGGGCTGTTTTGGGGTTGTGATAGTTTCTTAACTACAGCAATGACCGACTTTACTCCAGGTTTGCATGCCATAATAAGTCACAGCAGTGACTGCCTGCCGTAGCTGAAATATTTATTACAATGGCCTCCAGTATCGATACAACATGTTAGACTCCATTGATTGTGCAAAGCTTCCCATTGCCAGGAACAGGACTACTTGGAAGTAAATTTCCTAAATTAAATTAATTTTGAGGGTATTTCATCAGCTTCAAAATATTCATTCACTGGCTAGAATGATTCCATCATTGCTGTTAATCATGCTCACCCAGTGACTAACCAGCTGACTGTGGAAAAAGCAAATTTTGCCTAATATAGTGGTAATCTGCTCTTTCAAAACTAGTAGATTTTGGAAGCCTTATCTTCCAAGAATTTGTCTAATCTTCTTTTAAAGCTATTCAAATTGGTAGCAACTATCATAGTTTAACCATGACCTGTTGACAGTGATGTGATTTATCTAGCCCTGAGGTAGGCAGCATGTTATACCCTTCCCACTTAAAATGTTTTAAAGTGACTGTTCTTACTGGCAGTTGAGACTGCTCCAAGTCAAAGTGAGCTGGGATTACTTTGGAGCCAAAGAAAATAGCTGCTTCCATCTTCTTTTCCCATGAATGGTTCTGGGGCACACATGGCAGATATTAGGAAATAAAGATGCCAGGTGGCTGCAGGCCAGTACTTTCATCTGTAGCAAGCACATTTTGTGGTGGTGCCCAGGACAATTTATCCAGTTATGGAATGTGTCCATGGACCCAAAAAGCATTCTTTGCTCTGGTCTAGCCTGTGCAGAAAAATTCTGTGGAAAGGTATGTTTGAGGAGTATCTTGCATTTGATGAGTCCCTCACCATAAAGATGATGCCATCATGGACATTAACTCATAACACTGGATTTCAGTGATTCCAAGCAGCTCTTTCTGAGCCATATCAGTAAGTGTCTCCTGGTTGTTTTTCATACTTCCACATGCATACAATGTCCACCTGAAGTGTATTTATTTATGATCAAAATATATGCCCCACCCTTCAATCAATTGATTAAGGCAGTTTATAATCCAATGATTCTATCAGCTGATGGCTGGGAAGTGCAGTGTTTGAGCCCCATCTGGAACTAAGCTCCTGCACTATATTGGGTTGCGTTATTCATTTTGATGGATAACAAGTTGTCTGGCCTACCCTGGAGTGGGGAGAAATCTGGCATAAAGAGCAGAGATTTAGCAAGGTATCCCTTCTCTTAAGAAGTCTCATGCAAGTGTCTGAATATGTACCCCGTGGCTACATGTGAAGGTTAATCTGTTGCTCTACTGAACCTTGGAGCTAGAAATGTGTTACCTAGAAGAATGCACCATAAAGGTTCATGGTTTGTTTGTTTTTAAATTCTTGATGGATTATTTCTGAATTGCAGTTTCTGATAGCCCGGGTAGTCAGGCGTCATCTGGTTTGGTAAAAGGATCCTGAGACTGAAACTGATCACAGACCAAACATAACTGAACAGTGTGATGCAGCTGCAAAATCAGTTATTTATTTATTTAAACAATTTTTATTAATGGTTTAAATAATGGTTTAGTTAATGCGATTCTGGGTTGGATTAACTTTTCAAGTCACGACACCACCAGCTTTATGATGCTGTGAGACATACAGATTTTTCTTTGCCTGTTTTGTTCTGTATTGACAAGAATAACTCATGAGTCAAGTGGCTATATGAGGCTCCGTTGACTACATAAAATCAACTGCCAGGTTTCATTGCAGCTGAATTGTTATTATGCCACATTCTTCCTACACCCAGGCCCTATACCATATGTACTAGCACCACTGCTATAGACCCTGTATATGGAACCACTGGGAGCCTGTACAGGGAACAGATTGATTCCAAGTCCAGAAAATAACTTGCGAAATTCTGCTGTCGTTTAGTCCGGAGATTAAACATTCTCTGGACCTATAAATCATCTAAATGGAAGACTGGATTCAGAACTATATGTACGGCACTTTGAGTTAATTGGAGGAAGAGCAGCATGCCAATAAAGTATGTACCACTGTGGTTTCTCAGACTGTCCATGAGTCATGGCCACAGCTTTACAATAGCACCTTTGAAGCAGACTGCAATACCAAGCTCAAGCAGAGAGGTATTCAGGGCTTGGAACACAACTGACATTTCACCTCTCCTTGAATTCCTGCCAAAGCTGGAACTTAAGCTTTTTTCCGAAACCTATTGTTTCATTTCCATTCTGATGTCTTCTAGTAAATGGGCAAAAGTGTAGAAAGTAGGGAGTTCTAAGCAGCTTTCCCCCTTTAGCACTTGTAAATGGATTTTGAAAGCACCTGCTGTAAGACTCCAAAATATGTTAATTTAAATCTGTATGTAGGAATGATGGCTTTTTAACATCTATCATAGAGCTAGATGTGGATCTTAAAAACTCATCTAACCCCCATGTTAGTGTCCTGATCTGAATCAGCTCCGACTTCTCTAAAATAAAATGAGAAAAAGACATAGCAGCCAGATTTAAAGCCATTTGGGGAGAAGTATGTGCATCGTTTTCATGGTATCATTATGAATCTTTCTTCTATTTAATTCTGCTTTATGCATTCACAGTTTTTAAAACATGTGCGACATCTTTAGCTTTATTCTTCAGAATCTCTGGGCTGAGATAATCAGCTACAAGTAACCATGGTGATTATTTACATCCCTATAATCTTGAGAGTAGATGTTTGTGATATGCTTTGCAAGAAATTGCCTGTGGTGGCTAAACAGCAATCTGAAAGTATCAGCTTCTTTGAGAACCCACTCTTCTGATGGTGGAGGCCTTATTCTAATGAATATCTTATCTAGTGAAGTCCTTACATTCTCTAGCTTGGTTAACTTCCTAGGTCTCCTCTGCTTTCTGAGTTGTCGAGGACCTTAAAGAGGTAGTCTTCTATTTGAACTCATGTGCTTTCTTTAGCTTTGGGTGCTGTGGACTTCCAGGCACATTTCAAAGTGTTTATTTTTGAACAAAAATACTTAACACAATATAGGAAAGTTGCTTCTTCACATGTAACCTGTCCTTAGAAAACTAAAAAGACATTTTTGATATTCTGATTTTATCACATTGGAAGTCTTTTCCACGAAAAAGCTCATGACCATAGCCTCCATCAGTGACCAGAACACTGACATGGAGGGAGAAGGGATAGATAGGTATGGAGGCTGGTGTAAGCCGCAGAGGTGTTGAACCCAGCCTGACATGAAGCCTGGGACCAGCAGCCAGAACCCCTTGAGCCGGAGACTTCTGTGTCTGGACCTGTAGAAACAGTCAAGCCAGAAGCCCCTGATGATCCATCACTCTTACTGCAAAGAGCCTTGAGATTTAAAGCCCCTGCTCCACAATGGCAGCAACTCACACAGCAAGAATTGACAGAAAGCATTAGGTTCCAGGCTAATGGCCTATCTCTCCAAGGCTTCCCACTCCTCAGAAAGGAACACTGGAAAGGGAAGTCTGCCAAGGAAACATGCATAGGCAGAATGGGAACGGAGCTGTCCATGGTACTGAAGGGTCTGTTTTACCACTCTTGTTTCCACTGTGTTGTTTGAAGGATTTGTATTCACTCTTCAGCCCACCCCCCTCCAAAAAAGGGCTCCTTGGACGTCTTACAAAGATCAGTAATAGGACAGTCCCATTCAAAATCTAGAAGGCATGATGCAAAGGAACTGGGAGGGAGGAGGAAGAAGCAGGAGCTTCAGGCTGCTTATAAAAGCCCGATGGTTTAGGAAACACGGAGAGAAGAAGAATGCCATTGCTGGTCTTCCACTGCTGAGTGGATACAGTGGCTTTGATGCCTTTCTTTTCTTCCTTCTGGTACAGCATGATGTGATGGTTGTTGAAAGGTTATAGCTGATGGAGGTAGGAATGTGATGGTGGAAATTTCTTACTAGAAATTGGCACAGAAATTGGCTCCTTACTAGTGCTAAATGAAACCCCCTGCCTGCACATGACATCTCCTACTGACATTGTGTAATTTCTTGACAGATCCATTTCCTGCAAAAGCTGCTGAACTTGGATTGTATCCCCAAATACTTTTACAAAGTAGGCTAGGCTGAGAGTTAGCACCTTATGCAGGGCTCTCAGCCCCACAGGAAATCTGAGTTTTGGGATAACCTGACCTTCTAAATTCACATTCTGAGGACCAACTCCTTTCAGTAACTTTCCCTATATTTAGAAATTCATTCTTAACCCCCTGGGACTATTTGTTCCTTTTTCTTTGTTTGCTATGTAAATTACTGTCCCCTTTAGGGCAAGAGTCAAAATCTATTATTGTATTTTTTACACCCACCCACCTACTTTCCTTCCTTCCTTCCTTCCTTCCTTCCTTCCTTCCTTCCTTCCTTCCTTTTGCTGATGTGGCCAACCAAAGTGGCATGGCCTTTGTGATTTGTGCATTACAACCAGGTAGATGTTGTGTCTGTATGTATGAGTGTGGGAAGAGAGACCAATCAGTGTTATTTCCCTCTTCAACAACACATGTAAAAACTAATTGTGAAATTGCATATCTTCTTCACCTTTTGAAACAATTTGTGCATTGGATTAAGTGATTTCAAGAAGAAAACCCAGATAAAGAAAGTGAAAATATCTGTTCTGATATAACACTGCCATCTGCTGTTATCTTTCAAAACATTTGTTGCAGTTTAGTCAAGCTGTTATTGATGTGCAAGAAAAGAGTTGGGCTGTTCCATGCTTTGTGCAAAAATAAACTTTGTTTTTTGTGTTGGAAGTATGTTCATTTTTTGTATGCTGCTCATCACAGTGATCTATTGGATAATAGTAATTACATCATAAGAACATAAAGAGAATTATGTGGGACTGGGCCAAAGTTTTATCTACCTGACTCTCTGTTCTCACTGATGATGACAATTATATTACTTCCCACATGTCTGTGCAATTTGCCCCCAAAGGATAAGTGCTTAAACACATGCATTCATCCATTACTCAGAAGAATAAAAAGCTGTACCTTTTTTCATCTAATATTTATAGATCTTAAATAAAAATGGTCTTTTTCATCCACCATAGTTCTTATCCAAGTTTTGAAGGATAAAAATGATTTTTATCCTTTGGAAGATATATATTAAGCCAAAGGAAAAAAATAGGCCTATATGATGTGCCCTGGAAGTCCTTCCACTTTAACCTTGTCATTAAGTGGATTAAAAAAGAGTTGGGATTGCTCCACCTTCACCACTGAGATGAATCTTACCTTGAAATATTTCAAGTTGGCAACTATCACCAGCTGCTTAATTAATGAAGTAGTAGGGCTCTTGTGTGGAGAGATCTGACTGAGATACCAAGATCCCAATTTCTGCTTACTCAATTCATTAAAGAGTTAACATATATGTGTACAATAACTTGGCTGAGAAGCCCAAATAATATGGGGTGATATATACTGGTTCAAAGCCTACACAGATCAGAATAAAATAGACACTTGAAGCCAAGAATCAAATGTATTACATGGACACAGGATATTGAGCATTGAGCATAGAGATGTTGTTTCCAACTCCTAAGACAGGGTTGGGGAACCTCTAGATGCTGGAGTGTAATTCCAGTCATCTCAAATCTGCCTTGGGTCTATGGGAGCTGGTGTCCAAGCAGTTCTGGAGGTTATGAGATCCCCCAATCTTGTCATAAGACCTACCCCTTTCTAAAGTTTCCTTAGCATAAATAACAGGCTATTTCTTGCATGTTACATATCATAGGATCTATTCTTAGAAGCAATGGCTAAATCAGAAAACCCAAATCATCTGTTCCTGGCATATAAACTGCATGGACCTCACTATTCATAGCTAGCTCCATCTGGAGAATAAAGACTGAAAATCAGAGACTGGAAAAATCTTCTATCTCACACCAAAGCCGGTCGAAGAACTTGCCTTTAAATTGACACCATGGCAAGCCCTACTTCAGGTGATTGGGCAGGAGTGAAGCATTTCAACCCTCATTGAAACCTGTTTTCCCTGCAGGAAGTCTGGCAAAAATTAAAGAAGGGAGGAAGGAACCTTGAGACCTGGATGTATCAAAAGGTCAAACATGCAAGTATATAAACAGTTTTTGCAATTTATTCACTCAACTTCCAGCTCTTAATGAAATTCCTCCTAGGGATACTTTATCGAGTGGGCAGAAAGCAAATTTCCAGATGTTTTAGGCTTGTACGCCAAACATCTTGACCATTGGCCTTGCTGTAGGCAATGTTGAGGCCTGGCTAACAAAGGCATCTGAACTGAAGTTTGTGTATAACATATTATTGGCAGGAAACTTAACCAGGGGAAAAGAAGACAAATCTTGCTTGATCAAATCCAGAGAACAAGTTGGGAAAGTTCGATAGAACTGTAGAAGTAAAACAAAGTTGTTAGGAAATCTGAATAAATATAGGAAGTATGTTTGAGAGAGTACAGTAGCCATTCCAAGTACAATAAGCAATCCCATCACATCTTATGGCCAAGTGCAACACTATAAAAGTGAAGGAAAGATACAGTGAGTAGTTGCAGCAAGACAGACCCTCTGCTAGCAGAAAGCTGTAATGGCCATGTATGTATTATGCTTTGCCTTGTTTTCTTTTCCTGTTTTAAAATTTATCAACAAATACCATGCTGTTGTATTCTTTATATATTTCCCTTAAATGTATTTGCTTTTTGTTAATAATTTTAACATGTATTAATAAAGTAACTGCATTTTCTGTGAGAAAATAAGATTCACTGGAGAAGACAATGACACTATGTAACAGTGAAGGCAGAAGAAGGAAGAGGAGAGTGGATCAAGGAAGCCTCAGCATTGAGTCTACAGGAACAGGACATGAGTGGACAGCACTCATTCATAGGGTCATGATAAGCTGGAGATGACTTGATGGCATGTGACACCAACTATTGTCTGCTGATTCTCCAGTTCCTCTCAAAAAAGGTCCCTCCAAACCCAAATATAAACAGGAAATAAAAGCCTGACACAAATAAACAGATTTACTCTGTTTATGATCCTTCAAATTTAACTCCTACAATGCTGACAAGGGGTTTTGAAAGTTGAATTCCCAAACATCTGGACATCTGCCTTCTTCCCATTCCTGTGTCTTATATACTAGGTGCAAATGACTGGCAGCTTGTCTGTGCTGTCCATAAGCACCACTACTATTTAGATGCAGTGGGTTCTGTTTATATAGAATTATGCTATCCATGTGCTCTGCTATGAAGCAGCAATGTCTTGTTGTTTGAGCAGAAGGGAAAATGGGCAAAATGGTGTGCTCACACTACTTTTTGACATCAGTTTGAGGAGACTTCAGCCAGCCTGGTTAACTTTTAAACTCCTTGGGTCTTAGGTGTCTATTTAAGTGTGGGTTTTGGCTTGTAGATGTGGTGGTTGGCCACACCTATCACGCAAAAGCCCACACAAATTATTTGTTTGTGTGAAAGGACATGCTATGAGAAAGAAACTATGGGAGACTAAACACACCCAAACTCTTAGTATTCTACATTGCTATTTCTTGGCATTAAAGACACTTGTTTAGTTTCTTTGAGAAGGTCCATTTGTACCGCCCTGAGACATTGTGAAGGGAAGGATATAAAAGCTTTATAAACAAACAAAATTGAACCAAGGACACACTGTGTGTTTGCTTTATTTCATGGTTAGAAAGATACATAAAAATCACTCAACTCCCCCCTCCCCATTTTGTTTCATATTATTATTGGATAGTCATAAAATAGGTCTACTGAAATCTACATTGATTTCAATAATAAGTCAACTATCAGTATATTCAATTCTGAATCTAATTTGCAGTTTAGGAGAGACTGAATCTGCTAATTGGGAAGGCCAGGGCTGAACTTCAGAAGTCCTCCCTTTAGCACAGCAGCCATATGGGGCTCACTCTGGTCTTCCCAATTATCCTAGCTATGGATTTCTCTTTCAGTCATTTGTGCGGGATCACAGCCATGCAGAGTGGAGAGTATAGTGCAGCTCTGGTGTATGTATTGGGTTGGAAAGCACCACTTGATTTGCACATGGGAAAAAAGCATGATGCTTTATCTCTGCCACAATTACTGAGAATCTCAATGTCATTCACAATAATTTGTGTTTGGTTTGCTTACTTGCTTGTCGTAAATTATAGTTTCTTCAAATTCCTGATGACAAAATGTTTTGTTTTTGAATGCAATTGGTTGCTATTAGAAGATCCAATAAAAGATTCTAGTTTTTAATACAAAGTATCCACCATGTGCTGCCCCCTTTCATTCTTGCAATGCTTGTTCATTCTGGAAATGAAACATGTTCTAGTAATCATTCTTTTATTGGTTTTTTTTTTAAATAAATGTTTATTTGTTGATTACATTTCAATACCACTTATTAACCAAAACTGTGTGGGTTTACAACTTGAAGCTTAAATGCAAGAATTCACTTAAAAATAAAGTAAAACTGTGATCTATGTATTAACCAAGATAAAATCCAGCAGCTATGCAAATATCTAAAATGCACTTTTTTTAAAATGGAGAGCTGAAAAGTCTGGGGCCGAAGAGAAAATGTAGGCACCAGCTGAGTCTGGGGATGGGGACCCCTGAAAAGACTCTTTAGGCAAGGGCACTTGGGGAAGGGCCTCTGAGGATGATCTTAATATCTGGACCAGTATATATGAAAGGAGATCTCCCATCTTTTTATCTACTGTTTGTCTGCAAAACAATTTTCAAAATATACAAATAAAGCAAATTAAACAATCAAAGTACAGAAGAAACCAGCAGACAATAATAACTGTTCATCACTTAACATGGTTAAACCATTTCATCACTATAAATCACATGAAATGTGATTTAAATTACATGTTCATGTAATGTGCAGTTATGCTGAATGCATGTTTAGGTATACTGAGTTGTATCCATTGGTGTCTCTGAGCATCTGTTTGTGCAAGTAGGGCAACCAATTTTTATCCACAACAATCCAAAGCTAACAAAGCCAGGTTACTGGCCAGACACTGGTTTCCCTTGTAACATCTGTGGCTCACAATACAGGACAACTGCTTGAATGATGCCAGAAATCAACCTTCTAGAATCAATGCTTGAGATTCTAGAAGACCAGAAACAAATCTACATATACAATGCCTTATGCAGCATATAAAATGTTGATGGAGCTTCCATCCAACAGTAACAGCTCAAGTGTTAGTAGAGAGGAATCCCACAAATGCAGAAACTTGGACAACCATGAACTCTGCCTTGTTATTTCCTACAGTACATGGGTTCAACCACTCAAAATCAGTCCAAGCCACCTGGCAACTTCTGGTTATCGATGTTGCAGATCCATAATCCATCAAAAATAAGAACTATCTTTCTATGAAAAGGGTGTGGTATTTTTCTTGACTGAATCTTGTTTAGACTTTTTTTTCAAATACAGTTACACTGTTGATAACCACCATGATGCAAAATTTTCCAGCCTGGGCACCAGCTGTGGCTGTGAAACTTCTTCTAAATTGATAAGGAATTGTAGCCCATCAATGAAGCTACCTACCTAAACAGTCTGCCTCCTTCCTGCCCTTCAGAAGAGATGTTTCAGCCTATGCAGTGTCTCCTACTATGTTGTCTCCTCTTCTATTAGGTTCAAAGCTAGCTGCTGGATGGAAGTAAGTTGCCTCCCTCTGCTTTCCCTTAAGAATGCTTGCAAAGATAAGCCCTTCGTTTCTTGCATTCCTCGGGCTGAATAAGCTAAAATGCTTCCAGACCAGTCATGATCAGATTCTGAATCTAGGATCCTCTGCTTGCAAAGAATCTGCTCAGCCACAGAGATTGTCCCTCTTTTTGACATGGAAATGTGATTCCTTGGCTGATGTCAAATTTCTTCTAGTACCTAGTGACCTAACAACCTTTCTCTTCATTTATTCTGGTCCTCTTTGGTATTATGCATCCACTTCCATAGCTTAATTGTCTGAAGCAGGACTCCCTCATAGCCATACTGGGTCCCCTGATAAGTAACTTAATATGGTACATGTGCAGAAATGCATGCAGCTAATTAGTACACTTAAATGAATTGAGAAGATTGTTCAACATGTGTTTGAATGGTTCTTGTTTTTATTTGATTCTTTCTACTTCTCCATATCAGAGGTTGGACATCATCATGGCTAAACAGTCTTTAGACTATTTTCTTTGCTTGGAACATTTTGTTCTACGATCTGACCTTGGCGAGTAGCGCCACCAAGCTGTACCTCAGAAGAAGGAGCTGAATTAGAACAGCTGTGGTGCCTTGAGAAGCTAAATGGCATTAACTTCCATCCAACTGTGGGCTACAGAAATATCTGTATCAGTCAGAGGCCAAACCAAAGGATGTTGATAAACTTTCCATGTGAAATACCATGAGCAAAATAGTAGTCATTGTAACTGTTTATGACACTATGATGTGAAAAGCAATGGAAACCCATTGCATTGTATTTTCCATGTATCTGTATCATTGGATTGCTATGCTGCCTTTATGTTCAACCCAGAAGACTCCACAAAGCACTTAATTAAAGTAATAACATCAAGTTGCATGTGGTTTCTGCTACCTGCTATGACATGTGGCATTGATCTAGAGTAGATTTCCCTACCTCCATAGCACTCATTAGATCACTCATTTGTACCCACTTTCATTTGTCCCATTCCTCTGACTTTTGGGACTTGAGAGGACCACTGGTTCTTAGCAATATGCTCCTTTTTCCATTCCATCCAAGTTTGCAGGTCTTTTCCCTGTGCAGAATTTGGATGAAAAGGGCCAGTTGTAGCAGCTGGACCTTTGGTGAGCTGATGAGATGCCATTTCTTTGTATACCAGAACATCAAATAAAAGTTCCCCTAAAATAAAAATGCTAATCATGGAATATGGACAAAATGGCAGAGTAACCTACAGAGTTGGGGAGGTACTACGTAGGTCCTGCTGGCTTCTGGCAGAGCAGAAAGAGCATTGCAGTGAATTGCCTCATGATTTTTCCCCTCTTCTGTTTTTTCTAAATCTGCCCTCCAACTGACATGTGAAGAAAGGGAAAATAAGTATGGCAGCTCAAAAGCAAGCACACTTGTTTTCTGAGGGTCATATGTGAATGAGGAGACATAGGAATGTTTCGGAACCTGTGGATCCAAGGCCTTCCTGCACACCTCTTCCTCTACTAGCACCATCAGAGACTAAGGCTGAGAAGTGATCCCAACAGAGCTTTCTACCACTGCAATCAGAAGACCTCTGGTGGCAGGCTGCCTTCTACACTTATGGAAAATGGAAGTCCATAACATCCTAAAGTCCATGTGATGTCTTCCCAGGAATCTTTTGGTTGTAACCAAAGTTACATTTACATGAACTTTTTGATGGACAAGATCTTTTCCCTTTCCTCCTTGACATTTCAGGCCAGACTTTAGTTTTCTGTCTTTCCTGCAAAAGCTGCTGAACTTCGATTGTATCCCCAAAGCTGCCTTCTGTAGGTAGTTTCAAGATACAGTCTAATTTATTGATTTCTTCTCGAGAAAATCAGCAGAATATAAAGCAAGATAAAATCAAAGGACCCCAGAGGGAATCTTTTGACATGCATGGACTTCTGAATGCAATTACAGTATATAGCTGTTTCCTTGCATTAAAAAAGAAGAAGCAGGGAACATTTAAAAATTTTCTAGCAATGTTCTTGAAAACAATGGAACTGAACTTGAATAAAATTGCACAGATAGTAAAAGTTTGTGGTCTGTTGTTTTCTTGTTTGTCCATGTCTTACTGACAAAAAATGAATGAGTTTCATACTGTAGGGAGAACTTGTAAATTACAGCTTTTTTGGGATGATCCAGACCAGTTCATATCACTGACTTCTCTTGATCAAAGACATACTTCTAGCATAATCCTAACCCTAAGTAAATTAAACATCACCTGATCAGTGCTCCATGAAAAATCCTGTGGCTCCCTAGATACTACCTAGAGGTCATAGGATTGCTATATTGGACACACATATGAATGGAAGTACGTCCTATTGAAATTGATGGCACTCTGGGTAGACATTAATGGAATTCTCTTTTACATCCTGAATATCAATAAGCAACTCTGCTAAGCATTTTTCTCAGCACCAGCCTATCATTAGGAAGATTCAGACGGTGACAGTGATTTCATTATTATTGTATTTTCACACCATGGGGTGAGAAGGACATGAGTCTGGATTCTTTTCTGCCTCAGATGCTAAAATAACCTGACTAAACTTATTTACTTTGCTCTTTGATGTGTGTGTGTGTGTGTGGTGAAGCACCCTTTGCTACTTTGCTTCAGGTGCCAAAATTTCTTGGGCCAACCCTGTCTTCCCTGCAAGCCTCAACTCCCACCCACCTGGAATGGTGCCTGGTCCATTTGTTTCCAATGTTTTTCTGTCATTTTGGATGGAGGTACCTTCATGAGAAACCCACCATAATCTTGGTTCAAATGAGTCCTCGGTTCATTTAGGTAGTTTTAAATGAACTTTTCACAAGAGCTTTCAGAACTTTAAAAAGTGATCCACTGGAGATAGAGTATACATTATTCAGAACTTAGATCTCCTCAAACAATGTAGATGGCTTGCTGCCAGAAAGGCTGTATTGTTGATAGCACTATGCCACAAGTCTATTAGCATCTTAGATTGAATATTGTTATTCTCTTTAATTGCATAATAGTACACTGGGTCCCACAAGTCCTTCTTCTGCCATTTTTATATATGCTACAATGTCTTACCACTTTGCAAGTGAAACTGAAATCTACTCCATGGCTCAGTAACAGGGAAATATCCATTAGTGACTTATGGCTAATGGGATGGGATAAAAATCTAATAAATAAATAAATAGTGGGATTGTTAATTCTAATTTGACTGTTCCCTGAGAACTTTAAAGGGACTACACAATAGTATTTTTATTTCCAGGGCAAAGTTCAGTCTTGCATTCATGTTACCATGTTACTGGTCCCTTTCATGCCTTAGGATTCCTCCTCACATGAAAATGAACATGCAGATAGATAATGGCAGACTCCACAAGGCTTCTATGTTTCTCATTTTTCCAATCATGAATCCAGTTTGTCCCATTTAAAAAGAAATGTTATTCTTTTTAAATGACACTTGTATGCAAATTTGTACATTTTTAATGTACACTTCTCATAATATATGCATTTTTGTCCGCAGATTTTCCCAATATACGCTTTTCACAACACTTTTCCTAAACATGTTGAATTATTGAATATTAATTGCACCAAGAGATGCATTTTTTGTGTGAACTTCCCTCCTAATTTTTCATCAAAAAAGTGCAAATGTTGAAGGATAACTGGAATCTGATGTTGGGTTTTGCTGCAAAAGATCAAAATGAGTTAGCAGCAAAATGCAGACAGGAACATTTCTGTGCATCAAAACCTGCTTCTGTGATGCAAAAGTGTACATGTGCAGGCACGGCTTCATACAACAGGGAAGTCAGACAAATTCACATAGATCACAAATTCAGATTCACATAGAGCCATGCTAAAGCATAGGTACTTGTACATATCGACCCATGTCATAGAAATGCACTTCAACATGCAGAGGGTGAAAAATGCCATTCTCTGTATGTTGAATGTCCTAACATGTGAAGAAGTGGAAAAGATCTAGTATGGTGCTATGGATAGAACACTAACTTGGCCAGGATGGTCTCAACATTCTTAATGCGCTACTGCATGGCATGCAGGGGGTTTTGTACATGATGGCTCTTTAACAGATATGTCACTCCATCTGTATCAAAGACCAGTTCAGCCAGGCTGTTCACTCAAAAAAGTAGTGGTGACTGACCAAGAAAAGGTGAAATGAAAATGGGAATTCAGCGTGCAGCAGCTATGAAAAATGCATTTTGAGCAAAGTCAGGGAAGGAATCTAAAATAAAATTTCCAAGATCCTACAGCACTTATATAAATACAGGGTGCAACCACATTTAGAATCCGTCATACATTTGGAAGGGGCCTAGAACCTCCTACTCAATGTAGACTCAAGTCTCCCACCCAGACTGTAACCAGGCCTGTCCCTGCTTAGCTCCCAAGATCAGGCACTTCAGGCTATAGAGATATGTTGCATTTATTACCATGTATGGTTCTGGTCATCATACATAAAAAAGAAGGATGGGCAGTGGGAAAAAATGCAGAAAAAGGCCACTAAAATGATCCAGGAGTTGGAACAACTCCTCAGTTAAGAAAGGTTTATTTATTATTTATTTATTATTTATTTAGGAGACTTCTATGCCGCCCCATTCGCCGAAGCCTCGGGGCGGCTCACAACCATAAATAAACTTCAAAATAGAATAATATAAATTAACAATATAAATAACAATATAAGGTTTCATCTGGGTGGCTTAAAAAGGATAAGAAGAGACATGATATATTGCTGTACAAAAATATCTATGGAGTGAAGGAAGTTGAGGAGGAGGTGGATTTCGCCCTTTCTCATAATACAAGAACTTGGAGTCATCCCCTGAAGCTGATTGTTCAATGATCCAGGGAGATAGAAGAAAGCACTTCTTCACACAGCACATGGTTAAACCATGGAATTCACTTGGAATTGGCTACCAATTTGGAGGCATTGAAAAGGGGGAGTGAGTAAGTGCAAAGCAGATGAAGCTCTCTCAATGATTGCTAGTCCTGATGGTTACAGGCTGCCTCCAGTATCAGAAGCGGCATGCCTGTGTCCAGCTGGTGCTGGGGAAACTGGGCAGGAGGATGCTGATACACTCATGTCTTGCTCGTGAGATTCTCATGCTAGCTTGGCAGCTCCCATGTGAACATAATGCTGGACTAAACAGATCCTTGGTCTGACCGAGCATGGCCATCTTATGTGCACATATAGATGCTGCTGTCAACCCAGTCAGTCTTCCATGACTTTTCCCGGCAATATAAAATCCATAGAGATGCTCAGCTGTCAGCTGGACTCAACTGTCTTTGCATTCCAGAATAGTATTGGAGCAGCTGCTTGCTTGAGCATCTCCATGTAGTAGGTGCCTGTATGAATGCGTATGGAGTACTGATGCAGCCAGGGCTTCCTGCAAGCTGTTACCTTTGAATCATGCACCCAAGCTTAATAACAGCTGCAATAAATTCATTTTCTCTGCACGGAAGCATCCTAGATGTGGCTGTTTATGGCCTTGTTTAGTTCTTTGCCTAATGCTTTCCTTCTTCTCAGCATGAGTTCATTTGGTAATAAGGAGATTCTAATTGAATTTGTGCAGCTTTTATATATGTAATTAAATAATGCCTCGTTTCATATTCCACTCCAAGTTTCATTTACATGTTTGGAATTATTTTGTAGTCTGAACTATATTTTTCCTACAACTTTTCTATTAAAGTTACAACCCCTATTTCCAAATTTGTAAATTTAATGCAAACAGTGTGCGCGCGCTCTCTCTCTCTCTCTCTTCTCACAGGAAGCTACTGTACCGTAGGTATATAACCAGTAATGACATTGGCACCACAAAGACGGGTTCCAAGCTCATGGGCCATGTTGGGAAAGCTGGGGTTCAGGAGTAGGGACCTGCTATTCTGGGACAGGCCTTGTGGATGAGATAAGAATGAACTGTGAATAATGCATATTGTGATTCTTGTGGAGAAAAGGTCAGGCATAAGACATTTCCTTTAAAGAGTTTAGACAAAATGACCCTGCAAGGATAACCACCATTGTCCCCAGGAAGCACAGTAATACACCTGGAAATTGTCCTATCAATAGCAGGCATCAGACATAGACAAAGAACTCAGCTTTCTATCCATAGAAAACAGACGTGGTCATACAGCAGACAGCAATAGATAAGGTCATCAGAAACAATTAATCATCATCCAATAATTAGTCTAAGTCTGGGAAATTATGGGGACCTTTTCATTCCCATAGAAGCAAGTGTGTAGAAAAAGAGAATAAGGACCAGGGACGTAGAAAATGGAAGGGTAAGCTCTGCACACAGTGCCCACACAAGGGGCTGCTGTTGAAAGTCTAAAGCACAGGACAAACAATAGAGTAATATTAGAATGGGACTCTTTCCCCTCCTGTCTGTTAATTTTCCTCCTATGTATAAGGCCGTGGTAGTAGTCTTCATTTCTCAGAATACAGAGTAAGACCAGAATGCAATAAGAATGCTTGCTGGCTAGACAGCATTGGGCTAAGAGTTGTGTATCTTGCTTTCTAAGTGTTGTGTGTTTTTGAGTGAATGCAAAGCTAGGGTGTGTTCTCTCTGACATTGTACATTAAACCCCAGGAAAAGATCCCAAACCTTTCAAGTGAATCTGGCAGTCCAATGCATCCTGTTGAGGTGCATTGCTTCCCAAGATTGCCTGGTGAAACATCACCCCCACCAAATGTAAAAGGAAGTAAGTGATGGCTATATTCTGGTTTCATTGCCACATTCAAGGAAAATGACCGAGACTTGAGTTATATCATTAATATTAGTCCTGTTTAACAAGTGGAATATGTTTGTGCCAAATGAATATGTCTGTGATGAGCTCCTTTAGGAAGGATGTACCCAAATTGAAGGACCTTGCCCCGTGAAACCTTCACAGGCTCTCCTGTTTCTGCCATCTGCTGACCGTGAAGTTGTTTTTCTTTTGCTGGACCAAGTAGTCTATATTTTATCTGAGCCGACCATTCTGCATGAGCTGCCTGCCTCTATCCTATTGTATTCCAGTATATTCTATAATACTAAACTGAAATGGATCAGAATACTTTTTTTCTGAGAAAATGTCTGATATGTTTCTTTTTATTTGCCCCACTGCAGAAAAAGAAGACACTTCTGCAGATTTTTTATCTGAATAGTGCTTATTTCTTGTGGTATCTGCCATTCACATCCAACCCACAATGCTACCCCCAGAGCATTGTAAAAGATGCAAAATGATGTCTAGGCCGCCAACATAACAGCTGCTGATCCCACTAGCAAATACTGGGGCATTGCTGGAAATGTGTGATCTGTTTGGCACCATATGCTTTGACTGATCGGTAATAATTAGGAAGGTGGTATCTTTTTAAGGTTCTATAAATAAATGAAATCAATACATATTAACCTGATAGTGTTGTTACACCAAGTACAGTATGGGATCAAAAAACTGTGATCAAACCACAAGCAAGCGTTTCTCTAAGATTTAATTCTCACCTTGAAATCAGTGTGACACAAATGTCTAGGCTAGATCTTGTCCAAAGGATCAGACAGAGAACTTCATTTACATGGAATCACAGAGACATCCTGATGTCATGCAAACACTGTGCAACAATGCTAATTGTACTAATATTTTAATTATTAGAGAATTAATTATTTTAATTATTTTTATTAATAAATTAATTATTTTTTGTTATTAAAGAGCAAACAGGTGTTGCTGTTTCCAACTTAAGAATTAGGCTGTAGTCCTATTGACCTGGAAATAAACCTCACTGCACTCGTTGGAACTTACTTCTAAGGAGACATGTCAAGTATTTGCACTCTTAACCTTTTGGATATGTTCAGTTCCAGTTGTCTATTCTTCAGCATCTTTGCCTTCATCCACAGCACATGACACTTCTGGACTTGAGTGCATATAATGAAATAGACCAAAATAAAAAGAGATTTTTTCTGCTTAGATTTCTTTGTGTTTCTGAGCTCTTGTGATGCCAGTGGGCATATTGAGCTGAAGTATGTGCACTCACATATGTATTAGGAGCTGGAAGACAGAAAAGATTTTAGCTGGAATTGTAAAATGCAATCCTATTTTGGGTTGAGGAATGATTCCTTTTCCCTGGGGTTATGTATAATGTATACAGAGTATGTTAGCTGCAGTAATATCAATCAGACCTCTAGGGGGCTAGTATATTTTCATATTTCTTCTATAGCCTAATGAGTTACAAGCAAAATTTTCTCCTAACACCCACCCCATGAATATCAGACATCACACATCCCAGAAAAGTTAAAAGTGCTGTCTTGTCCTGGGGCTTCACCTTGTTGCAATTTTACCGTAGGACAACATTTTTCCTCTTTTAACCAAGAAGTAATGGGAGGGGGCTGAGCTCAGAATAACTTTTTTTCAAGGCTCCCTTTGACCCCTATTTCATTTAGCTCTTCTGTGAGACTCAGTTCTTCCTAATCAGCACACAATGACAGCAGCCTTCAAATATTCATGATCTCTTTTACAGTATATGCAAGGATCTGTCTGTTGACTGTCACTCTGCAAAGAGAACAGATTGCTGGAGAGAGAGAGAGGCAGTCTATGTGTGTGTGTTTTTTTCCCCCTAAGACAAATAGAATTGCCACCCATTCATCATTCTTGTGGGCTGTTTGTGCTTTTGGAGCTTTACTATTATGGGCAAAGTTTGTTTGCACAGTTGTTTGCAAAGGCAGAATTCAACATTCAGGCATTTCCACAGAATTCTGCTATTTTGCTATGCTGTTCACTGCTGAATTATCGCCAGAGAGGAAAAATATCACCAAAAGAAGATGCTAATGCATTGAATAAACTGTGCAAATATGTATTTTATGATTAGGATTAGCATTAGCAGTAATGTTGCAATTTAAAAAGAAATATAGCACATCTCACAATCCTAGAGGAAACTTCTACCTAAGTGCCTTGCTCAGTCAGCTGCTCACATACTAACTGCTGATGGGCCCCACTTCTTTCTGACGGCTTATTTAAATTTAAACTGGGCATGAACTGGACACATTCAAAATAGAGGACAGTCCTGTGACATGCCTTCATATAGATGTTTGTCCAGTGTAGAAGAGGACACAATCCTGGCCTAGAAGATGTTTGGAGCAATTTAGCATGCACTGCTATGCATGCACAGGATTGTACCATGAATGTGTTAAGGTTTAACAAAGATTAATTCTTTTTGCCTTCCATTTCAGGAGTTTCTTAAATCTTACACGTTTGGTTCACAAGGATTGTCAGAGCAGGTTGCAGCATTAAAACAAATAAATCAGTTTAGAATATGTGAACCTTGATTATCTTGTGGTCCTTAGAAGACCATAATCATGGACTAGCATTATGAGAACCTTGGACTTGCATGTTCTTTCCCCAACACTCCTCTGTTGCATCCACAAGGAGGACATTGTTTTTATTTCTCTCTTTAACCAACCTCAGTTTGGTGTTGTGTCAGAACCTGAACAAATTCCAGTCAGTCTTAACTGTCGTTTACTGAAGCGAGCTTGGGATTATAAAGCTGGCTCAGAGCAATAGACCATAGATAAGACTGAATACTGCTTAGGGGCCAGACTTAATGATAAATGGTGGTTAACTGAAAACAGAAGTGGAAGTATGTGATTTCCTCTGGAAGGAGAGTGAAGTGGGAAGAATGGCACGATCCTGAGGTTTCTTGACCTCATTCATGTAATACTAAGCCAATGGTGCATAATCCAGGAGTGCTCTTTTAGTCCAAGGGCTGGATTCCATTCTGGAGAAGGTTTTGGGGGTTATATGCCAGTAACAGATGGGAGCAAAGGCAAAAGGGGTGAGCCAAAAAGTTCACCATAGTTAGTTAAAAGTTGTTACTACAAGTAGCTAAGATTTGGGAGAAGCATTTTAGAGTGGGGTTGGAATTGGAAGTCAACCCATGTTTGGGTGAAAGAGAGAAAGTGAAGTTAAGAGAAGGCTATGTGGACATCTGGAGAAACTTGGAGGGATGGATTCTACCCTCAGGCCTTACTTCTGCACTCCTGCACCGCTCTTTAGTGTTACCTCTGAAGGAGGCCTGCTAATGAGGTGAATAGTTTAGATTCAGCTTAATTTCCTTGGTGAAAAATGGAAACCCTAAAGGTAAAAGTCTCAGCCACCTTGTGATATAGCAAATTAACTCTGCGGTACTGTATTCACTTACCTGGGATTAGGTCCCATTGGACTCAATGGTAATTGTGCCTGAGTATACATATACAAAATAGCATTTTAAGTGACTGAAATTCTTAATACAAATAGGAGTTAATATTGACTTTACTGGGTAAATCTCTGCAATGTCCAGTTTCTCTGAAGTTATTCTGGGATTCTAAGAAATACACTCCCCTCAAAAAATACAAGACTATTTTTAAGTATCCCAATTATCTAAGGTTCATTTCAGTTTCAGAATGCTGGGTGTTCTGAACTACTTTTTGTTTGGGGTCCAATTTAAAGAGGGAAGCATAGATCTTTGAGGCAGACACTTGAATCACACACACACACAGGGACAAAAATGATGCAAATTTGCATATATTTTGCATATTTGGGGATTTCCTCTCCTCTCTACTGCTACCACCTTTGAGGAAACTGCTGGTTTACTAGGCAGTTCCAGCTATAGGTTTCTTTAGTAAAAGCAAAAGCTTATAACTTCCTCTCAGAATTCCACAAGCTGAAACTTTCCATCACCATCAGGTTTGTTAGAATAGTTAAAACCTCCAAGTGGCTTGTATAAGAGATCCTCACCACCAGAAAAGATGTACTGTTAAACAAATAATTTATTAAGGGGACATTATATGAATGGGGGTGCCAATATTCCAAAAGGTGTTTTCAAAAGGCAATTTAGTGACAATTATTTAGGATGCAAGAGAATTTGTTGCTGAGGCAAGACTCTAAAGACTTACTTTACTTCAGGACAAATTCCCTAACCCTCCACCCCAGCCAAATACCCTTACAGCCAAGTCCAGCGCTGGGGCAGAGTCTTTCTTGAACACCCAACCTCTTTCTATTATATACTGGCTACATGAACAATTTATCTGGGTGTTTACTGTCTGTATAACCTTTCTCTGGCAAGCCACACAATATATAACCATACAGTTTATAGAAGCATTTCTTTGCAGTACAAAATTTTTGAACCCAAACTCTTTATTTAAATAAAAAATTTCAACCTAAAAAAATTTCAACCTAAATATTGTAGTTTAAATTGAAATGCAGTACTTCTTATCGTAGTATGGAAAACTGTGTCACATGAGCAGGCAACATGAATGCATTTTTAAATGGCACAGCCCATCAGCATTGCTTGGTCCACACATGAAAGTTCATCAGCAGGTTGAAGTTGTTCAGGCAGATTGGTGAGAGCTAGAAGATAGACCGGGCATCACATTTTACCATTAAGGATGGCCGCTTGTTAGGGCTGGACTAGATTGGCTGTGTGATCAAGCATCTTACCAGCCCACTACATCCTCCTTCTGATCTTGGTGGCCACAACCTTGGGAAAGCCATGGACTGACTTATAGGGATTTGTGAGCCCACCCTCACTCATGAAAGGGAGTGACCCTCCCATAAATAGTTAACAGCCTCTGTTTGGTCATCAGGCTGCACAGGAACATTTATTGCTGTGGTCTAAGTTATTGTGTGGGAAGGTAATAGGAGGCAGATAATTGGGTAGGGAAAGCTCGTACTTCATCCACAGTGGTCCCATGGGGAGGGTGGACTGAGTGGTCATTCAGTTTGCTGGATCAGATCTGGAGGCTCAGGGGATCCTTGTGCTTCAGCTGTGTTGCTGGGCCCAGGGGACCCCTAGGGATAGCCATAAGCATTGTGCAGGCCTGGTCAGGTTGCATCCTTAGGGGTGAGCTGCCATCTTGGCATCACATTGGGAGTAATCTCCCCTCCTCCCATGGAATGAGTTTTCGCTGAGAAATCAAATGAAGTTATCTAGTAAGATTTAAGCCTTTCACTTCTTAATCACTTTGCAGCCTTCCATTTCAATCAATGGGGTGCAAAAGCATCCCTAGATTGTGCTCTTATTGCATGTACTCCTTCTAAGAATATTAATTTGGTTAAGTAAGCAAACATATGAAGTTGTACCAAAGCATTTCATTTGAGATTCAGAAAGACACATCTATCAAGTGCTTTCAATTACTAGTACATAATTTATATTGTGAAATTAATATGCATAGTTGCCTATTATTGGATAAAATTGTTGGGCGGTGGGATAGATTCTGTTTTTCTTCTTTGACTATTCTCTTCCTTAAGAAAAATAATACCAGCAAACAAAAGAGAGCATAAGCATCCCTCTGTCTGTGCAGCTATGATAATGCAGTCCTTCAGAAATCCATTGCGTAGCAGCACTGCTAAAATTGCATCGGCCCCATGAATTAAAATAATGGTTTTCTTTCATAGTGCTCTGCTCACACGCTTAAGCTTCTGAGAGCCATTTTAAACTTCAAAAGTCAAATAATGTTTGTGGAATGGAGATGTATTTAACTATGTTTAAGCAGTAGCCTAAGTGCTGTTTAACATAATTATATAAAGTTCAGTACCCTGCCGAGATGATCCATGTTTCTTTTGGAGTTGCTAGTGAAAACAAACAAAGAAACAATCTTCTTTATTGCTGAAAAGGGAAAGAGCCACAGGTGGGCGATTTTTAAAAATGAAACCAGTTCAGCAAAGCTGTAGAATCTCATCTTGCTTGGTGTTTCAAGTTAGAATGAGTCACAGCTGGAATAATGTGGCTCTTGACTACTATACTGGAAAATCCAGTGATAAGAGTGCAGCAGTATGGAACTTGGGTTTCCATTTTGTATAGTTGCTCCTAATTATGGATGGAAAATTATCTTGTCTTTAAAACAACTAATTAATGCAGCGGTCATGTGAAAACCAAACAGAACCACATTTTAATTTAAAAACAATAGCACAAACATTTGCAGAATCATGAGTGCACGAAGAATAAAACACAGCAAACTAATAAAAACAAATAATGATAATAAAACCACTGCTAAACTGCTTAAGTTAAACTTGTTTTTCTTGCATGGTGGTATGTTTAGAAAAGAAACACAGAACCTTGGTTCACCTTGAACACGCAAGACATTTTTTATGGCATAGTATTGTGTGCATGGCTATGTGCCAGGCATGCTTATGCTTGCTCAGACCAACACTTTAAGCACTTGTTGAGTGGACTGCGGAGCACAACACTTTATTATGAATTAGAATAACCAAGCAATCCTATCCCTGTTAGACAGTGGCTGGATCCACACATTATGGGTAAACAGCCCTGCACTGTTTCCATGGCATGCTAATTTTTTTCTGAACTTACAGGGCAAGCCATCACGTGCTTCCCTGGGTGACATGGTTTCCACATTCCCCGCTCTGTCCTCTTGTTCTCATCATGCAGATCCCATGAGAGAAATCCCCTCCCTTATCTAACGGACCTTAGCAAATTGGTCCATCCTGATTGGCTTTGAGGTGGGATTTTATTCTCTCCATTCCAAGTCTACCTGCATCTCTGCAGTGCTTCCTACCCACTTCAGCCCCCAAAGGCGTTTCCTCCCTCCTGCCACAATAAATGCTTTTGCCACAATTGCCTCCTTCTCCCTCTGTGCATTTACCTGCTTTCTTGCTTTGTCTAAAAGTAAACAGGGTGATGGGCACATTGCTCAGCCAATAGGAACAAAGCAAGTGATGACATGTGTTCCTAGGGAGATGTGGGCAATAGAGATCAGATGCCTCAAGCAGCCCCTTTCTGTTGCTGCTCTTTCCACAGGACTCTATGGTGCTTCTTCATCACATATGGTGAAATGTAACTCCCAGGTCCAGATGTAATAAAAAGCCACAGTGAAGCATGAAAATCTTAGTGCAAACTGTTGTATGTCTCTATGGCTTCAAGAAACCAATCATATAGTGCTGAAACTCTGTGACTGGATTCCAAAGACACAACATACCAGCCAGTGTAAGAAATCACCATGGTGTCTTCTGGCATTTGAACCTTGTCTAGATGGCTGTAGGATTGTTCTTGTTTTGATTTCCCAGCTGTGAGCTCAGAAAATTGCTCTGACCTTGTAGCTGTGAATCTATGCTCAGATTCCGTTCCTTTCCCTCTATAGTTGGTGAAGAAAGAACTGTGCTTGCTGCTTTTCTGATGTTGTAAGAGTGACTTTGAGGACAAACTTTTGGGAGCATTCCAGGAGAGCAGAACCATCAAAATCCAATGTATCACCTCACCATCCTTCCCTTCAGCATTGAAGCACCTCATTGAGGTGGTCCAAATCAGCTGCTTTGCAGGACAAGATTGCATGGGCAATATTCACCTCCATGCTGCTCCTTCGCTGCAATGGAAGCTGATAATCCTACAGATTTGGAGTGTTATGGGCAGATTCATTGGTTCGCACCTTCAATTTGTTAGTCTTAAAGTGTCTACAAGATTCTCTCTGTTTGTTTTTCCCCTGCAACAGAGCCACACCAGAGTCAAAATTACAACATAGGATGAGCAGGTATGGAAAGATGTCTCCATAGGTACTGCAAGCCTGAACAAATGCAATAGTTTCAGAGTAGATGGACATAAATGTAGGGATGCATTCCTTCCCTCATAATTAGTCAATTAATTTTC
Source organism: Varanus komodoensis (assembly GCF_004798865.1). Classification (NCBI taxonomy): domain Eukaryota; kingdom Metazoa; phylum Chordata; class Lepidosauria; order Squamata; family Varanidae; genus Varanus; species Varanus komodoensis. The sequence goes on from NW_025335349.1 coordinate 17,890,131, forward strand.
ATGATTAAAGATCACATTCCTTTCATTATCCATTTATTAACACCTCATTAATTTCATCATTCATTAGTTCAAAATTCTTCATGTTGATTCTTAATGCCATGTTAGGTCTAGAGCAAATCACTGACATTTAGGAACTTAGTGTGAATAATTCAAAAATAATAATTGTTGAAAACAACAGAACATAATCATGCAACTTTGCACACTGATTTCAGTGGGTCTTGATCCAGCTCATTTATGTTTGATTTTTTTTTCTTGCTTATATATATATGTCAGCATGATATGGTTCATGATATATTTTCCCAGAATGCCCCAGATGTTTTGCAGTAGTGGGATTTTATTTTAATTTAAAAAACCATACTTGATCCACATTTAATTTTCCCAAACTTCCATAGAATGACACAATTTTCAAGGCTTTGGGGGAAATTAAAATGGTCACCTGAAATCACACCTGCCATTGCCAGTTCTTTCAGAATCAAGTTAGACCTCCCACTTCCAGATGAGTGATGAACAGAACCTTTCTGTTACTCAGTGCATTAGTGGTAGAATGAATGAAAATGGATCTGAATGGGTTCAATTTTGGTCAGTTTTTCATTTGTTCCAAAACAAATGTACTGCCACCCAGAAGTCACCTCAACCCCAAGGAAACATGTCTTGCTGTTTGCTTTGTTCCCTAATTAGCCAATCAATTTAAGATGCCCCAGCTGTTCTCTGAGAGCTCTGCTTGACTAGCCTAGAATATTTTCAGCAATATAATTTTGTGGGATATCAAGACACAATACACTTCCCCCAGACTCAGAAAAATGTTGCTTTGCTCTTAGCCCATTTTCTTTGAGTTCAAAAGCATCTATTCATTGGTGTGCAGTCCAGCATCTACCGATAAAGCCGGGCTCAGTTACTATTGTCACTGTGATTTTTGTCTCTGGAAATTTGCTGGTGAATGGAAACAGTCTTACACACCACAACTCCATTATGAGTGGATCAAAAGAGCTTTTGATTTGAACAGCTACCCCAAATGAAAGCAACATGGTCATGTTGACAATGTAGTCAACAAGAGGTATTTGAAAAAGGATCTAAAAAGCAGCACAAAAGCTCTTTCTGGAAGATGTGACAAAGAATATAATAAACTGCAATATTGCAATATTGCAATATTGCTACAGACCTATCTGAGTGTAAAACTCCTCATTCCCATCCTCATCCATACAATAACATCCCTAATTTACAGTCATGTGAAGGAAAAGGGTGAGCTCACACCTGCTAGTGCTCCTCTCATTGCCCATGTGTTGGACAAAGATCTGAAGTGTCTGGGTGTTTGGGGTTCTGCTCCACCCTTCTATGTTCCACCAATTATTTGGAACCCTGCAGAATCCCCTCTTCAGACCTTCCTCTAATGCATAAATAAACAATCTGAGAACTCTGCTAATAAACAGGATATAAAAGTCCAAGTAAAGAAATGATAGTTTATTGTGGGTAGGACGAGCAGACACTTTCCTGCCCTATTCTTTCCTGTGATCATAATTCTGTAGAAAAATATAATGCTTAAATAAGGCTTATAACTAGGCTGCATGATAGCCTGGGTTGACAGTGCCCATATGCAGAACTTCCTTAGAAGTTCAGGAATCCCATGTGTCTTCTGGACCCAGTGAAATGGGAAGTGAGATACTTAGATTTAGTTCAGTAGATATTCTCTTGGTTGCAACGTGTGGTTTTCTGATGCAATAATAGTTTCATTTTGCTTCCTTTTTGAGGCAGGTGAAATTATTTTGAATGCTCTGCCAGATACAAGCCATGCATCAATTCATAGATCAGGAAACAGAATTTTCCAATATTCCCAATAGTGAAGTCCTTTTCAGATCACAGACGTAATGAACTATAATGAGGGTTGAATAGGAGCACACCCTCATGATATAGATGGCTCCATCCCCCCACTCCCACAAATTTGAGGAACATCTGTAAAAAAGCTTCTCTCGTATGTACACAGGCATGGTATGGATTCCCATGATTAGGAACCCATGGCTTTTCAGTTATGTGTAGGACCTTTACACATAAGAAGACACTGCAGTTGCTCCCTAATATGTGTACAGAAGGGGTGATGAGAAAGTGAGTGCCTGAGAGGAGTTTGCTTTCTTTCTTTTTTTAATATGTGAACCTTATCATTTGTAAAAGTGTTTCCCAAGTTGAGTTTCCTTGTATTTCCTTTCACAGAATTGAATAACAAAATAATATCATAGAATCATAGAACAGAAGACTTGGAAGGGAACAGAAGGCCATAAGGTCTGACTCCCTGCCTCGTGTAGGAGTCTAGGTTAAACCATACCTCTCAGATGTATGTCCAGTTGCATCTTGAATGCCTCTAGTGTGGGAGAGACTAAAATAACATTTGCCCTTTTTGCAGCCAGATCACATTGATGACTTATATTCAGCTTGTGATACAAAATTCTAAGATACTCCCCATCTTGTAATGATGCCTTTAGTTTCTTTTTCCTAGGTACGGAACTTGGCATTTGTCCCTGTTGAATATTATTCAGTTTTTCAGCCCAACACTCCAACCTATCATTACCTTGAATTCTGTTTCTGTCTGTTTCAGGGTATTAGCTATCCCACCAGTTTTGTGTAATCTGCAAATGTGATCATTATCTTCTGCACTTCCTTATCCAAATCATTAATAGAGATGTTGAAGAGGACTGGGCCCAGGACTGAACACTGTGGTACCATATTTCTTATGGGTCCCCCATTTGAGAAAGTTGATGAGCATTTAATGAGCACTCTTTGAGTCTGATTCTGTAGCCAACTCTGGATCCACCTGATAGTTGTTCCATCTAGCTTGCTGTTGATAAACAGGATATCATACTGCACTTTGTCAAAAGCTTTTGTGATGTCAAGATATAGTATGTCCACAGCATTCCCACAGTTCATCAGATTAGCCAATCAAAAGATGAAATCAAGTTATTCTGGCAGGATTTGGTCTTGAGAAATCCATGCTGGCGTCTAATAATCACTGCATTGTTTTCAAGAAGTTTGCGGACTGATTGCTTTATGATCTTCTCCAGAATATTCCCAGGGATTGATGTCAAACTGACTGGTCTATAGTTCCAAGGTTCTTCTTTTTCCTTTTTTGAAGATGGGGACAACATTAGCCCTTCTCCTGTGAGTAGTTTTACTCATGTAAAACAAGCTTAAAATTGTAGCTATTTAAGGTACAGTATGCTTAAATGTGCCATTAAAAATATTTTCCTTCCCATCCTTGGTGTGGGGGAAGATTTATTTATTTATTTAAAACATTTCTATGCTGCCCCCATCACAACAAAACCTCGGGGCAGCTCACAATGAATTCACAGTGAATGATGAGACAAACAAAGCATTCAGTAATTATGTGTCTATATTGTACCAAAGAAGAAGAGGAAGAGGAAGAAGAAGAAGAAGAAAGTGTTTACTGTTGTACTCACTATGCTGTTCTGCATGGTCAAAGTTCCCAGGATGGAACACTTAGCAGTTGCTTTGTTTTCCCCTGTCTCTCTTGGAAGAAGATCTATGGAGAATTAAGTGCTATCAAGTCATCTCCAAGTTATAGTGAACCTATGTATGAAAGCTCTGCAAAATGCTCTATTCCTGGTAGCCTTGTTCAGTTCTTGTAAACTCAAGGCAGTGATTTCCTTTATGGAGTCAATCCATCTTATATCTAGTCTTCATTTTCCTACTTTGCCTTCTACTGGCATACAGACTGAAAATATTTAGCAAAAATCTACTGCTCCTCTCTCAGATTTCTAGAAAGGGAGCACCCCAATTACCATTAGTTTACACAGGTCTCCAAAATCCAGCTTTTCCTGCCTCTTCCTCCATGTCCCACTAGAAAACTGCTATCTCTGAATCAAACTAAAGTTTTTCCTCACATACATCAGCCTTATTTTGGAGTGGTGGTGGTGAGTGGTTGGGAGATATAACATGCCCACCCTCTCAGAAGTCTTAAATAACATTATCAACAATTGCATTCCATGGAAACACATCACCAAAGTGTCCCAGACTATTATTGCTACTTTCCCAAGTCCAAGACTCTGACAGATACAGAAGAATAAACTGTTAAGAAAGAAAGGGAGAAAAGGAAGAGCTACATCTGAGTAATTCAAACAGAATGTTTTCTTTTTTACACTTCTTGCTTCAGCAATCTGTACTTCTCATTTGATCAATTACAAGTTATCCGGTTTAGTGAAAGTGTAAAACATGCAATAAAATAGGAATTTAAGAGTTTGGAAGATTTTAAATTTAGCATGTGCAGTGAGCTAGGTACAAAATCTATAAATCACTGCAGTGGGTGAGCATCCTTCCGCTTCCTTGCCCTGTCAAAATACACATTGACTGAATTCTCACAATTTAAGGTGGACAGTTTGTGATATAAAAGAGTTATTTCCCTTTGATATTCAACTGACACAATGGCCCTAGAAAACACAAAATATTAATCTACCATGAGCAGGGTAAATTCATGGCTAAATATTTTTGGGGAAAAACTTGGGCAGCTATGTTGCAACTGGGCATGTTCAGCCTCAAGAAGACTGAGAAGGAACACCATATCCCTCTATAAGTACCTTAAAGGCTGTCACAAAGAGGAAGGTCAAGATCTCTTCTTGCTGAGCCCAGAGTGTAGGACACGGAATCATCAAGTCAAGTGGCGACAACCCAGATTCAGGCTGGACATCAGGAAAAGCTTCCTCACTGTCAGAGTAATACAGCGGTGGAACTAGCTGCCTATAGTGGTGGTGGGCTCTCACACACAAGATACATTCAAAAAGAAACTGGAAAACCATCTGAATGGGGTGGTGTAACTTGGTGTCCTGCAGCAGCAGGGATTGGACCCACTGGCCTTCATGGCCCCTTCCAACTCTACTATTCCATGCTTCTATGAACTGTGGGTGCAGCACAAAGAGAAGGGTACAATTTAAAGTTCATATGTTGCTTCAGTATAATAAGGAGTGGAACTCTAAAACATCCAGTTTACTATTTGCACCTAATTATCATATTTTGACCCTCCTGCTTGATTTACCTCACGTGAGATGATCTTGAAGGTTAACGTATGAACAAGTCTTCAGAGGCAAAACATTTCAAAGTCTGATTGCACTCATTTCAATACAAAATCAGGAGTGGAATAAACTGACTTGCTTTTCTGATGACACATGTCCACTTTTCATTTGTTTATTTGGAAATACAGAAATGCTGCACCGATTGCCTCCTTCCAATCCCTATCATTGAGCAGTGGCTGTGGTTAGATGATTGAAAATGGCTGCCTAGCATAAATGCAGAACAGAAGGAGTTGGGAGGCAAAGATCACCTTTGCTGTTCTCTCTGCTCTCCACTGATGAGCACCATCCCCTGAGTTTCTGCTCATCTTCATAGGATTGTACCTGAGCTGCATGGATGCCCCATCCAAGGTCTTTCTCATTTTCACAATGATACGAAACTCTTACAATGTATCCAGTTTCTCTTCCTTCGCATGTTGAGGGTGTTCTGTTCTAATCAGGAGGGGTAAAATTGCTTTAGGATCGGTTACTTATAAACCCTATTAACTTTTCCTTTCTGCTGAATATAATATAATTTCGTTTCATTTCTTACATTTTTATACTACCCAAAAGCCAAGGCTCCCTTGGCAGTTTGCAATGACTAAACCTTAAAAAACCTTAAAAATACAATATTTAAGAGAGTGTAAAAACTATGCACATATAAACAGAGAACACACATATGCACACACTCATAAGTGCGACTTTGAGTGATCTTACCTTGTATATATGACCCAAAGCCGAAGAGCAGGCTCCTTTGTTACCTGTACTAGTTTCACTTTCTCAAAGGGCTGATGCCTCCAGCAGCTCATACCAGACAGGATGGAAAACCTACTCTGCTGCCAAGCAGTCTGCTAACCAGTGATTGAACTACTTCGGGTTTAAACAGGGGACGATTGCCACTCCTAGGGGTTCCATTAATTGACCGCAGGGACGCCTTATCTTGAAATGCAGTGAATATCAGACTCAGAGACAGAAAGTTAATTATTGGAAGTGCAGCAAAAGTGCCCTTTGGGTAGTGCTGTGCGTGCAAGATGGAATTGCCATGGGGCTTAATAGGTTTCTTTAACTTTCCTCTGTTATTAAACCTTGGCTGGGCTGACAAAATATCAGCTCACTGGATGTCCTTCACCCTTACTAAAAAATGGAAGGAATATAAGTAATATGCACACCAGGCATCTGCAATGAATAGAATCACTGGATCTCACAACAGGAGTATAGTTCAGCATTTTCAGTCTGATCTGTAGAAATAGTTCTATCCAGTTCCTAATCTGCTTTTTGAATAATTATTCATTGCAAAAAAAATAAAAAAAAAATAAAAAAATGATCTCATCACTTCCAATGAGCGTGAAGCAAAATAGAAAAAGCTGTTCAGTTCTATGTTTGGTGTTTTATTTTTTTCTGGTATCAATTATATTTTTTCTCTTATTATAAATTTCTTTGTTTTATGAAGGCCACCACTTTTCAAAGTCATTGACATCAAGTGCATTGAATCATTTCTGAATCTAGGTTGAATTGAATTAGGCTCTGATTTCATATTCAATTAGTATTGAACTCAGTGGGCTTCTTCTGAATACATTTGTATAGGATTGTACTGCTAATGATGTATTTTTATGTGCTTCTGAGCAAAGCCACTCTGAGTTAGGGATGGGGTGGGGGGAATTTTGCACTTTCAAACTGCCATGTGACGCAAAGTCAGTTATCCTTTGAAATCCACACTTCTCCAAAACTTGCAATTGATATTTCCTATCATCATCATCAACAACAACCACACAGGAATCTTTAAAATGTGCAAGTTAGGGAATGTAATGTGAAAAAATGCACCATATTGGAAAAAGCTACTTGTAAAGAAGTGTGACTTTGGCAAAATTACATACAATGATTCTTTATTTTGATCAGTGAGCACAGCAATAATTATGAATATGCAGACTTTAAAAAATCTAAATTTGAGATGAGCCAAAGATGAGATTGGAGAAGTTGTTGAGTTTGAGATGAACCAGAATTAAAGTTGGGGGGAAAGAGAGAAATTGCGATGAACCAAAACATATAGATTTATCCATCTATGCTCTGAGTACAGCTGTAGAACTGAGAGCCATAAATCAATTATTAGTTTACATACTTGCAATGTGTTCTTATGTCAGGTTTGAAGTGTGCAAAGTGGTGGATTATCCACTTCTACCAAAGGTTTATAGGCTTGCTCTAGACAAGACAGATGGCATGAAGAGCAGGTGTACCTTTCCTTATCTGTGTCTGTGTTTTTATTTTCCAACATTGCTTGAGATAATATTACCCCCTTTATCTGCAATGGAATAAATTAATTTTGCCAGCTCCAGACTTTCCCAGCATAGAATAGGGTCCAATTTTGGGCCTCCCCAGTAAATGCCAGGACCATGGCTTTAATGAATTTCAGGCTCCCTACATCCTGCCCAGGAATCCCTCATTTCATTTTCAGTAGCAGAGAAGCAATTCCAGCCATTAGCTGCTCACACTACATCAATATTTAGGAAGACTGGGGTTAGACTGCTCTTTTAGAGAAAAAAATCAGTGAGGCCATTATAATGCTCACTTATTTAAGAGTAACTCCCATTGCATGTAATGGGGCTTTTAAGACTTACTTTTGAATAAAATAGGATTTACACTGTTGAAAATTTGGTTTGTGTTAAAGCTAAGTGCTTCCTGATTAATAGTACAGCATATATCTTTTCTAATGTATCTTTCTTTCCTTTCATGTTTAAAACAGGAAATATCACTAAATTAATAAGAATGCCTACCTTATACTGATTCACAAGGGGAAAAGATGGTGGGAAAGAAAAACCGTCAGGAATATATACTTCAACATATAGAACAGATCAAAGTTACACAGTCCCAGTGTATGACAAAATGTTAATCTTTTATTTAGAAAAGTCTATACAGAATAATTCAGTGTATTATTATTTTAGTGTATATTCTCCCTGAAGAAGAGCTCCTCTGGATCAATGAGGCATTGGGGTTCCTTAGCTTCAACTGACCTTGCATTAAACTCTTGTGTCTCTTGAGGTTTTCTTTTTAATAAAACATGGAACATCTTTTTACTTCATTATTTATAATCAGCTTCACAGCAACCCAGACCTATGTACATTTACTTGGATTCATAGCCTATTGATTTCAGTTGACCTTGCTTCAAAGTAAATATGTTTCGGATAGCCCCCTTACCCTGCCTCATTCCCTATCATTTTGATATTGAAAATTTAAATGCACTGGTGGTGAAGAAGAAGAAGAGGAAGGGGTGATGAGCAGAATTCTGTGGATGTGGTTTAACTAGGACACAGATGCCATCTAATTAATGAGTACAGCGCAGAACTGTGTTTTGTGTGTATTCCTATCTTTGACAGTGTGAGAGACTTCCCTTTTGCTGCACTCTTTGCAGCAAAGATGTCCTGATTTGTTTAAATTACCCTCACTGCTGGCTGGAGTGACTTTGCTGTAATATACAAAGTCACCCTAAGTACAACTATAAGCCACTTACATGGTCACAGTCTTTTCTGAATTAAATAAAACTTTAACCCTTCTGCATGTTGGTTTAATACCTAGCATGCATGTAACTATGTCTGTGCTTTATTCTTATAGAGAAGCAAGTGTGCAAGTGTGTGAATCAAATTAGGACTGCATTTCTTTCTCTAATACCTGTAAAGGGATCGTTCTATCTGGACTTTGGGGGAGAAATTCACAGTATCCTATGGACCCCAGTATCCTATGGCTGGGTTCGTACAACATAACAAGCACTTATGTGTGGTTTCCATAGTATGAGAATTTTTTTTTAGCCTGGATATTCCTGACAGATGTTGAGGCAGTTTCTAGGCTAGCATGATTTCCACTCTCCTCAATCAGTCTCCCTGCTGTTGACACATATCCCATTGACCCCCATGCCTGAAATTCAATCCCATGTTTGGCCGCAGCAACTCCTGCAGCTGCCACTCTTTCTAGGGAACTCTGTGGGAGCTGCCTACCAGGATAGCAGTAATCACAATGCTGCATCTGGACAACCAGAGAAACCATGGTGAAGCATGCAAACCATAGGACAAGCCATTGTTTCTCACCGCCATTTCTAAAAACTGAGCATCACATTCTGAAATACCATGACAGGGTTTAGACGATGCAACAGACTATCCTGCACACAAAACCATTGCAGCTTGCCTGTCATGTGAACTTGCCCATTGTCTACAGGCTAAAGTCTAAAGTCCCTAGAATATTCTTGCACAGAAGTTAGCTCAACACAAACTTTATGTTCTCCTATTTGCTCTCTTCCATCCTTGATACAACCCACACTGCCAAATTTAATATTTGTTTTTTCTCCCCTGCTGTCCTTTGCTGAACAGATATGCTCCTTAATTGACTCCCTTTGCGTATTCAATTTGCCCTTTTTGCATAGTTTGCCAGCCCATCTCTATAGTAACATTGCAGAACATTTCCTTGGATTGCATCTTCTTTGAAATCTGACCTCAGAAAGCACCCCTTCCTTGACAGTCAGTGGAGTTTATAAGGAGATTCCCCCACTCCCCAGAAGTTCACTGGTTGGCTTTGAACCAGTCACTTGCACTTGGGGTTGTAGTAGCCCTAAATTGGCTTACTGGGTTGTTGTGATGATAAAACATGAAAGGCACCATGGACACAGTTCCATGCTTCTTGGATGAAGCATAGGATAAAATGTAATGAAGTGAATAAAGTATATGATACTAGACTCACCACTTAATATTCTTGAAAGGAAGACAACTTCCTTTTTTCAGAAGTTATTTCAATATTCAGAAAGGAGTTATTCCAACTCCAGGTCCCCCTGTGTTCATTTGATGAATGAAGTGCATCGATGTTCCCTAAACTTGTGCTGTCCAAAAGTTTTGAGCTACATCTTCCAGTTTTACTGACCATACATCTTGCTAGCTGGGGCTGATGGTAGTTGAAGTTTGCAGGGCAGCAGGTTGGGGGAGGCTGCCAAACAGGACACACTTCTTCATTGCCATGGCTCTGCTCCGCTGGGACTTGGTTTAAGTCTCCAGGAGTTTGCACAGAAAATTTCTGCTGCTGTTACTGTGTAGGGTAGTGATTCATGATATCTGCTTCAATACTTTCTGTGTATATTAGGAACGATAGATCTGCTTTATGATTCGAGCAATACCTTTATTTGATCACAGGAGAGCACTGTTTCCCTTTGAAATACTCATCCTTGCAGGAAGCTGTGAAACAATGATGTTGATATAGTAAATTATGTAACTTACATTATTAAGGCATTGTTACAGAAGGGAGAAAACATTACCAACATAAGAGCAACAATAGCACTGAATTCCATAACAGGTATTTCTTTTTTGCTGCAGTATTTAAGCAAGTGCATTGTTTTTATGATTACTTAGCAGTTACATTAGGCTACACCATACAGACAAATGACCCTTGGTATTATACCAGGAATTGTATACAATTGTATACATCAAAGGGATCTACATTTGATGGTGAAATCCAAAGTTAATATATGCATGGAGAAAAAAGTCCCGTGATAATTACTCCCTGATGACAGTCTCAGTCTAAATGAGACTGTTTTAATGTGAAAGATTGATTTAACTTCTTGGGCAAATAGACAACTGAATATAAGAATGTATTAATCTATCAGTGATACAGATTCATGCATTCCCTTTTTATTTTGAAGTTCTTTCTTTTTTCATATGTGAGGAAATGGGCAAATTTCAAAGGTCCTATGAAAACTAAACCAAAATTCTCACCCATCTGCAGCAGTGAAATGCAATAGGCACAGCTGTTTTCATCAATGAAAAGATAAAATTGTACCTGTCTGCCATGTGGCTGTTAAAAATGAGAGCCGAACAGAAACAAGAGTTGGAAGTCCAATTCAGCACTACAAACATGGTTGAATTGAAAACCATCCCTTTAAGAGTGAAGTTTTTGTCAAATTTAATTTTACTCACATTTTAATTTTCTAAATATCACATTTTCCCATCTTGTTATGGAGACATTTGCAAATGTTGATAAGTTATCTAAAAATGAGGGAAATGTAGTTCTCACCTCTCCCTAACTACAAAGAGAAATTCTTATTCAAAGCCATTTTTTTTTTTCAGAAATGCTGTCTCTATGAGCAATTGGAGGGTCAATGAGTTTGCATGTTTCATCTTTTCTGGCTCCATTCCTTAGACTTCTGCACATCTGATGGTCTGAAGGTTCATGCGATAAGGAGCCCCAGATGGATTTGGTTCACAGCTTTGCACAGGGGTCTCTTTTAAAAATAGACAAGATAGATGGACTTTCTTCATTGACTAAGGCATTGTGCTTAGCAAAAGAGTTGAGTGGTGACATTAAGACATCAGGAGGCAAAGTACCCAGAGGAGGGCTTTCTTGGCGGTGGAGCCCCATCTATGGAATGCGCTCCCCAGAGAGGTCTGCCTGGCACCGTCGTTATTTGTTTTTCAGTGCCAGGTTAAGACCTTTTTATTTAAACAATATTTTAACAACGTTTAATATTGTCTATAGGTTTTCACTTCCAGCCAGAATGAATCAGGGTTTTTAATTTGTGTAATTTGTATTTTTTGTATTTGTATTGGGCACTATGTTGTCTATTTATGTTTATTTATGTAAGCTGTCCCAAGGCGTTAAGCAATGGGATGGCGTATAAAAACTCCAAATAAATAAATAAACACAATTTTTGTTTGCTTGTTTCTGTACAAGGGAAAATGGCAAAAAATGAGCCATGGCAACATGACAACATTTTAGTATTAACAAAAGTTGTTCCATTGGAAAGAATCTTGCATTCTTTGAAAAGATGATATATGCTTTAATCTTGAAGAGTATTCCTTTAGATTCTGGGGAATGCTTAAAAAGAAAATAAGATTATTGCTAACAAGCCTACCAGCCCGTTATTGTTAGACATATTATAGCACAATAGGTTAAAAACCACTGCACATTGTATCTAGTCACCAGTGGACCACAATTGCCTATTAATTGGCCCCTTTAGGTTGTCTTACAGCTTAGTGTTCACTTCAGCTTGTGTTCTCAGTTTTGTTCCTAAAATCCAACAATCTAACAATCTTGTGATAAAGCTTCATGCTAATTTACATTGCAGGGGTTGCTATAGCAACCTTTGAGAATGTTACCAGAGGCAATGTACCAGAGGTAATCTTTATCTCTATGAAGAAAGCATACTTTAAAGGTTTGTAGTACTCCTCAATAGCTTATTCCTTCTTCAAAATCTTCAGTTGGGTACTTCAATCCCAATAGTTTATTTTCAATCTCAAAATCTGAAGTGGTTGACTGTTTTCATAGTGAATAAGTCACTTTTGGAGACTTGTGGGAGAGCAGACGAGCCAAGAAGCAGTTTTGGCTGCAGCAGGAAAACCAGAATATGGACACTTATTCCATTTTGATGGAGCTGTAAATTTGTGCAAGGTCCACAGCGTGGGCAGCAAGCAACCATGACCAGGATGCCAGGACCAGGGTGTAGGTGCAGGGCGGAGTACTGCAGGGGTTTCATTGGGCTAGAGGCATGTTTATTTAACAGTGGAGAATAAAAACCAAGTGAGATGATAGACCCAAACAAAAAAAGTCCAAGATTACACAATTCAAGAACACAGTACAAAGGTCAAGTTCCTGAAAGATAATCATGTTCTAGAGCAATGTGAAGTCAAGGAGGATGGGTGTAGGTGCCTGGGAGACAGAGTTAGACTGGAAACAAGCATGGAAGCAAGAACAAACAGAGACAGACTGGAGCTAGGTGGGCTGGCAGGGCAGACAGGAACTAGGATTTAGGTGAGGCAAAGCATCAAACAGGAGGAAATCACCAGGACACTTGCATTGCTGTGGCAAAGAGCAGCAGTGCAGAGAAACCTCATATGCTGGTCTCCAGGGCCTCCAGCTGCACTGCATAACTGATCTTCAGCTGTTCCCTGCAAGCATCTGCAAAAGTGTTCCTGGTTCTGCAGGCGCTTGCAGAGTCACTCAGCACCTGATCCTGACAGTATGTGTCAAATAGCACTGAGCTAACATCCATGTTCCAGAGGAATATGTTTTTCTGCCTCAAGCTCAGGAGGCCTTAGAATTTCTATTGACAGTATGACTTTGTTTATGTTTGCTCCCTTTCTTTCTATTGGAAATCTATTCCTCGGCCTGGAACCTGCCTGGCTGCTCACTTCTGATCTAAAGCCCCGAGGAATCTGTGTCATCTTCTCATGGACTTACAGTTAAGTTCAGGAAGCTGAGGTGCCTGCCCGCCTGCAGGCCACCAGAAGATGATGCTTCAATGAAAGACCCTGGTTTTACTTTAGTCACAAATCATGACTAGCCACTCCCATTGATTTGAGTGATGAAAAGTGTGCCCTGGATCCAAGCCCATGTACTTTCCTTTCCACAGACAGTTTATTCTCTTCCAGTTGAGTTCTGAGTTCTGGATCATGTATCTTGGGAAGACAGAAAAAGGGTGGTGCACCGAAAGACTAGGCACAAAAGCCAGCCCTCTTGGGATCCCAAGCCAGCTCAGGAGGGTTCCCCCTGCCCTACCTCAACTACTGATAATCCAGTGTTTTCCAAGCTTTAGTTCAATTAGCCCTTATTCTAAAAGGTTGAAAGATCTCACCTAATGTGTAATTCCTGGCAGTAAGAACTTGTGTCCCCATGAATCATGATAAGCAATGTTAATAGCATTTACAGTGCAAGCCTATATATTTTTATCTGTAATTGAATCCAGGTAAGTGTGTGTAGGGTGTGCGTGTAGGGTGTATCAGTCTGCCTTCAGTGAAACATTTCATTTGGCATTTCTAATGCACCTTTGGGGTAACATTTAATTAATTTGTCTGCCATTTCAATAGTACCTGTTCATCCAATTCATTGTACTTCATCAGAAAACAAAACACTTAAGAGTTGTCTCAGTGGAACCGTATCGTGAATTGTGAAAGGTTGCATTGACGTGGGGATTAATTCTGAAGGCACAAGAACCTTCATAGACCATAAGGCAAATCCTAGGAGGCTTTTGAGTGCCTTCTTCTGACCTTAGCCTGGAACCTTCAAACTTTCTGAGTGAATACTGAATGCTACTTAATCATTCAGCAAAACCCAGTGAATAGCATTTCCACACACCTGCAACAGGAAAGCAGTAATACATGAACAATTGCTCACATCCCATAAAAAATAGAACAGGGAGAAAAGAGTAGAACATCCGTCTGACAGATCTCTAAGGCTGTGGTTTTCAGGGAGCTCAAGAGATCACTGCAGAAGAGTTGGGCAGTTCAAGGATTATAATGATGGTGAGCTCAAAAATCCAACAACCTGGGTGGCTGAGCTGACTGAGGTAAAGTATGGCACTCTGTTTTAGAAAAAAAATGACTGAATTTTTTATCCAAGATACAAAAGAACAAAGGGCTTGGAATTCAACTTTAATGGATATTTTCATTGAAACTAAAAATCCACAAAATCATACCAGAATATGAAACAAGACTAGAATCATGGAATCATAGAGCTGGAAAGGGCCTGAGGGCCACCAGGTCCACCCACCGCTCAGTGCAGGACTCCAAGTTTGTTCGTTCATTCATTCATTCATTCATTCATTCATTCATTCATTCAATACATTTATATGCTGCCTATTTTGCCTATGACTTCTTCAGGCATCTAACATAAGACAATTAAAATACATTAGAAAAAATAAAACAATGGCGTAAGTTAATATAAAACCTAATTAAATTAAATTAAATTAATAGAAGTGGAGGGTTAGGTAGCGACTAATAGATATTAAAATATCTTTTAAAGACATAGGTCTTCATCTGGCACCAAAGAGAGTTTAAAGAATGAATCTCCTTAGGGAGAGCATTCCAAAGCAGCAGCAGAAAAGCCCTCCTCCCAGCAGCCACCCCTCTCACTTCCCTAAGGGATGGCTCATGTAAGAGGGCCCCCTGCATTGCGTAGGCATATATGGGATAGACCACCCCTCTCAGATGGTTGCCCAGTTGCCTCTTGATCGCCTCTAGCACGGGAAAGCCCACAACCTCCCTAGGTCACTGGTTTCATTCTTGCACGGCTCTAACAGTCTGGAAATTCTTCCTGATGATCAGCCAGAATCTGGTTTCCTGCAACTTGAGTCCATTATTCCATGTCTTACACTGTGTTATTGTTCAGAAGAGATCGTGGTCATCTTCTTTGTGACAATTCTCTAAGTACTTGAAAAGTTCTATCCTAGGTTCATGCCCAGTTCTTTTAACCTCTCTTTATAGGACCTTGTTTCTACTACCTGGATCATCCTTAGCCCTCCATTGAATCCTTTTCTGCTTGTCTACATCTTTCTTAAACTGTGGTGCCCAGACCTGGACATAATGCTCCAGATGAGGTGTAACCAATGCTGAGTAAAGGGGAACGTCATGAGATTTGGAAGATTCATTGGCAATATTTAGCCTTCTTCAGGGCATATTTATATCTACATTCCCATGTTAGAAAAAGATACAGCCTCTTCATGATTTGGGTAACATAAATATTCAAGTCAAGGACTGGATCTGATGAATCTGCCTCAGCATCAATTATGATTTCACTTTTAATTTCAAATTTGCAGATGGATATTTTAACTTCATCAAGAGCTTCAAGTGTTATTGTATGGACTCTGAGTATGATTTTATTACCTGACTTTATATCTCGGCTGCAGATGAGAATGAATTGTCCCATAATCCTTCTACTTTCAGGAGGATTAATTTCCAGGTGGTATGGTTAAGACTTCAGCACAGAGCATGCTTTACAAAACAGAGCAAATGTGGCTAGGCTCAGTCTGTTCTGGTTGGGTTGTTTTTTTTTTTTTTGTTTTGTTTTGTTTTAATTGTCCAGTGTGACTGCAAATCACATGCTAGGAGTGCTTTGTCATGATACTGTGGCTTTACTGTTGAATGGAGCGCTGTTTCTACCAGCTCATTAATTGTACATGAGACCAGAGAGTGCAGGCTTCCCTGTTGAATAATGTATGCTCATTTATATAAAACAAAGAGAATCTCATTTGTTCCCAGTATTTTCCAGCTCCATGGGAAAGCATTTTTCCCCTGCTTTGACTCAACACCTACTAGTTCTCAACTGTCCTCAGCCTTTTTTGTTTCTTCTCCTTAAAAACAATGTTAAAAACATTGTTCCATGTGCATTTAAAAACAAAGTAGTGTTATTAGCAATGTAATGATTGCTGCCATAAACATTTATTGATTTATTTCAAAATGTGTTGTTTTAGCAAACGCATAATGATAAGTCAAATCACAATTGTTATTTCAGTCAGGTGAAAAGTGAAATGTAACACCATCTAACTAGGGATGAAAAGATCAACTTATTCCTGGTCCATGATGGTCACACATGTGTGCATTTCCTAAGTTCATTCTACATCAGCTTGTGACTTTTACTTTTAAAACATTTTTCTATCTCAATTTGCATTATTTTTCATGGATTTCCTTCCTGAAAATGCACCTTTTTTGTAAGCATGTTATGCTAAAATGTGTTTGTATCTGCATTTTTACCCCAAATTTTCATAAACATGTTTTTGAGCCAAGAACTGAATCACAGCATTCAGAGGAGTGCAAAAATGTAAGGATAGTCATGTTTTGTCCCATATATTAGAGAATTACTTTGGGTTTCAAAATCTAGGGTCAAGAACAAGTCTTTGATATGGGAGCTGGCATAGAAATAACTGTGTCAAATGCCTCTCTGAGTTCAGAAAAACTGATTCTAGAGAAGGGGTAAAAGGGACATTCCATGGGGCGGGCAAGGAAACAGCATCTTGCCACCCGTGTAGAAGCCTCCTTCCTCCTTCTCCAAAGATAGCCAAAACCCTCCTGCAGGAGGAGGTGTGCCCAGCTGAAGACTGCTCTACACTGGATGCTCAAAAGCTTCTGTGTTTGGGCACTGATAAGCACTGATGCATCCTTAGTCTGAGATGTGTAAATAAGGACAGTTCACTACAAAATACAGAAGAATGAAATTCTCAAGCCTTCATTCATATAGTACAAGGAACTAGTGAGATGTGAGCTCAGGATAATTGAGGAGCTCGAATTCTACCTCAACGCTCATTCCAACTTGGGTCCACATCAGATTTTAAGCTTCCATCTTCTTCTTATCTTATGAGAATTCATGTGTATTTTCATATGTGCATTTGGATTGTGTTTAAGTGCCACAGTCACTTTGAGGAGGTGTAAATTGGGTAAATGCTGGTAAAAGATATACTGAATTTCTTCAGTAGTATTTTTATCCATACCTAATCAGTATGTGCTTTTTCTTCTATTACACATCCCTCCAGGCTGCCTGATTTGAGAAGGCCCTGTAGGTGAAATGACCTCATGATGCCCTCTCCTGGGAATGGAGAAATGTGGGAAGCCAAAGAGACTGCAAGCTACCAGAGAGATTATTTCACCATGAATTCAGGACATGCTTCCTAAATAGGATAAGATGGTCTAAGTAAGATAAGCCCAAGAACCCTGAACCAAACGTATCAGAATTTCTCTAAAACTTCTCTTTTGAATCTCATCTCAAAAGCATTTTCTCATTTGTCAAACTGAATGAGAATGGTAAGAAAATATGTGGGATGATTGTTCAACACGGCAGCAATGAAAAGGGTGTCCAAGGACCCTGAAGTTGTGTTCCTGACTCACAGAGTAGGTGAGGGGAGTTGAAGGCTGCCTCCACCACTCCTCCTATTCTACACTGGATGCTTAGCATCCCTTGCACAGTGGGACCTGCAAAAGAATCAAAATCCCCCAGTCACACTCTTCCCCACTGTGGATGGATCTATCACATTTCTATGGACATTACGCTTATTATTTCCCCATTTGCATTTATACATAGAATTTAGCATGCAGAAGTCCTCATTTGTGGCCACACATTTATTTCCTCTTTCTTGACAATGTACAGGTGGCTACTCACCTGTGAGAGGCATTAGTGAAGTTTCAGTCCAAGCTCTGAAAAAAGATTTGGTTGAATACATTTCCAGATCAGTTTCCCTCCTAGCCAGCCAAATCCACTGTGGGCTTTGAATTCATCATGTCAGCTAATCACTGAATCCACCAGTGGAAAATAAGTTTTGGATTCCACTGCTGCAACAGTGCACTCCAAAGAGGATTCCTGGGAGAGTCCCCCCACTTACAGCCACTGCATGTAGCAGTTTAGGGCTATCCCACCAAGGGATTAGATGGTACTTACAGTCAGAAAGCATTAGCGAGCATTTCAGTCATGTTAATACTTGGCTGAGCTCTCTCTTATTAAATATGAATGAGGCAGATTAGCTCCATTAATGCTGAAACAGAAACTGCTACGGGGGCTCGTGGGGCCAAAAAGGCTTTACAAACTTTCAGACACAGAGCAGAAAACACATCCTCCTCCTTTCTCCTCTTGAGCTGAGGATCTTCCCAGACTTATTGCTACCAATGAATGGATGGTGCTTCTTTCCACTGTGTAAGACACCAAATCGTGTTTACTGTGATCTTTTTCTATTTTGGTCCTTCAGGGTTTTTTTTTAATTTACTTATGTTTAAAAACAAGCATTGCGTCGTGCACATGCTAGGGCATGGATGACCTGGCCAGGTATTCTCATGTAATGGGTTCCGTTGCTCTAACACTTTTTCGAGGAGTACTTTGAAACTTTGGCTGGTTCAAAATGCAGTTGCCAGGTTCTTAACAAAGGCCTATTGGCTCAAGCGTCAAGCATTGTTGGAGCAGTCCCATGAAGACCTTGTGTATGTGGGAGCAGGAGGGTCCCATGGCACCTCCATGATCTACTGCTGCTGTTTTGCTGTGACCGGAACAGGCAGAAGGAAGAGGGGAAGTGACCTGTTGGAACATTCGTAATATCCTGGTGGCCCTGTCTTTTGTTCTTGTCTGTTAATGCTGCTCTGTAGAAACTCCATAAGCATGAGTGATGCTGGTATATCATTATTATTATTATTGACTAATAGACTATTATTATTATTAATAATAATAATAATAATAATAGATTTTTATTTGATGCCGAGTTAGGTTGCAGTTCTAAAGTTGCCCTCCTACCAAGAAAAGGCCTAAGAGTTGCTCCACTGGCAGAGAAGAGGTCCACCAATATGAAGGCACTTAGAGGATTGCCCAATAGGCTGATGGAAAGGTCCACTGGTGGTGTTTCATCATAGGCAGGAGTTGAAATGCGTATGTTGGGGACTGATGGGAAGCAACCTTGGTTCTTCTGTATCCAAAGCCCACTAATCTCTTAACATCCTCTCCTCCCCACAAGGAGCCAACTGCATCAGGTCCGGAAGATATAGTTAACTTCTGCCTCATTGGAATCAGTCTCCCTCATTCAAGAGAGCCAGTGTACAAACAGTGTAGAGGCTAAGAATACAGGGCTAGAATTCAGGAAATCTGGGTTCTAGTCCCCACGCAGCCATGGAGCTCTTTGGGTGACTTTGGGCCAGTTACAGACTCTCAGCCCAACCTACCTCACAGGGTTGTTGTTGTGGGGATAAGCTGGAGGAGGAGAATGATGTAAGCTGCCTTGAGTCCTTTGCGGAAAAAAAGGCGGGATATGAATCTAAATAAATAAATAAATAAATAAATTTACCTAGTCCCATGATGATGATGATGTCTTCCTGAGGCACACAGTTTTAGAAGCCCTGAGGTTATAGGCTCTACCTTGCATTTAGGTAACAGTCCAGTGAAACTGGCTGTTGCATTCCAGACTCCGAAAAATATGAACATCCTCTGCATGGCTGGAAGAACTTGGAGAGATGATGTTGATGATGATGGTGGAGTCTTCCTCAGGCACACAGGTCTAGAAGGGCTAAGGATATTAGCACCAACCATTCACTTAGGATGCAATCCCATGACGCTTGCAATAACCCTTTGAACTCAAAGGACTACAGGCTTCCTCTGCATGGCAGGAGGAACCTGGTGGTGAAGGTCATGGAGCACAAGAGAATTGCTCTGTCCACTTATAATGCAAAAGATGAATGTGTTAAGGGAATCAGTGGAGTATCATGGAACGATGGGGTCCCTTTCCAGAGACCTCCATCAAGGTGATTGGAAGGTAGGTATGGTTTAGGGTCTCTGTTCCATGGCATTGTATTTTACAGTTAACAGAAGGTCAATCATGGTTACATGGTTTCTCTTTTTGTATATTTAGAATGGTAGATTTATTCCATAATGAATGCGAAGCCATTTTGCTCGAATGCATGCTTCACATTTGTGGGCAATTTAATTTCTCTCACCTTAGAGAATGTGGTTAATTAAGCTATGACTATTAAAGGGCCACTGTCTAATTAGAAATCTTTTCTTGCTACTGTACAATGTTTGTCAAAACTGAACAGAATGTTATAAACATCAAGCAGTGCAAATCCAGGGAAGAACAGCTGTGCAACCCTTGTAACAAAGAGAAACTTTTTGTTCCAACACTTGCAATTAAGGAGAAATGAGATCAGGGTGATTAAAAAAATCATTTCCCAGAATTAGCCATCTAATCTCATCCTTCTCTGCAGAAGCATTTTTCAGTGTTCATCTTGGTAAAGTATAAAGAATCTTTCTCGGGAAATGGTGGCTGTTGCTACATGCCATCACTTTGCCCCTGACGTACGGTGACCCTATGAATGAAAGCCCCCCAAAATCTCCCCCCCTTGACAATCTGGCTCAGCTCCTGTAGACTCAAGGCTGTGGCTTCCTTTAGGGCATTGACCCATCACATATTTTCCTTAACATTATTGTCTTCGCCAGTGAATCTTGCCTTCTCATGGTGTTCCTGAAGTATGTTTGCCTCAGTTTCATCATTTTTGCTTTCAGGGATAGTTCTGGCTTGATTTAATCTAGGATTCAGCTCTTTGGTTTTCTGTGATTCCTGGGTATTGGCAAAGCTCTCCTCCATGTTTAAAATGCCCCATTTTTTCCCTCTCAGCTTTCCTCACTGTCCAGCTTGGTTCCCAAACAGCTATATTGATTTATTTAAGTAACCCCTCGAAGCACAGACCAGCCTAACAAGGTTCTCCTATTTCAACTTTGCAAGAATCCTGTGATGTAAACTTGGTAGAAAGAAAGTGATTGAGCACCTGATTTCAAGGATGAATGGAGAACTGAATGTAGTTTACCTGGCCAAATCCAGCCCTTCATGTTATGGTGAATGTTCCAAATCAGAAGAAAGGCTCAGTCAGGATGACTTGATGGCACAGAGCAACAACAATGTGTGTGTCAGAAACCCTGGTCCATCACCCATGATATCTGGAAGCCATGCAGAGAACATGGTGATGATGCCTATGGTGATACCTTACATGAGATCAAGGACTACCAGGGACAGTGTAGGTGGTCCAGAGATGAAAAGTAGCTGGTGTAGGAAGTCCCTGCTCACATACATACTCACATATATGCTCCTTAAATATATCTTTGTGGCACTACAGGCAAAACTCTCTGGAAGGAAGGGAGAAGCTACCATCTGGATGAAGTCTTAGAAGAACCAATTCTTTATCCCCCACTATTAGTTGTGTCAGGTAAAAATCTTAATTTTGGACTTGGAAATAAATTCAGCAACTTGCTGTTATGGATACAAAAATCCATATCTGTATCAGATATTCACTTGCAGTGGAGAAGTATTTAGGTCTACCCTCTCTGATTTCCCCCTATCCACATGCCCAGCTCCTAATTTCTCTTTCTTACTGCTTTGGTAGTGATTGAAGAGAAAAAAGGCGAAAGGTCTCACCCAGGTAGCTTCATAGCCTTTGTAGCTTCTTGCTATGTCCTCAGTCACCAAAAGACAGGAACACTGGGAAATGTCATTGCTACTGCAATAATAGTTCCCAATGATGGGACACAGAGGAGCTCCACTGCCTAAATATTCTGGGCAGGTATTCACAGGAAGAGTTCCACGCTTCACTACTGCAGTCTCAAATTGTCCTCAAGCTGATCCATGTATATGCTTTGAAAGCCTGGCTATAGCATTGTCAAGTACATGAGACACCACCATTTCACTCTCTGAATTATGCTAGCCACTGGATTAAAGTATAGAGATTGCTAATGCTCACTTTATTATGGAAATGCATTAAGGGTGATACCAATTACATATATTTCAGGTGGTCAATATTTAATGCCTTCAGCAGGCAATCTATTTTGTTGAATTGTCCTAGGAGTACTTCTAGTTGAGCACAAGACCTGTGGTCAATATCCCAATGAATAAGTAAACTTGTCTGCAACCTGAAAGCCATAAGCCTTTCTCACCTGACTTGATCTTTGCCTGGGAAGAACCGCATGAAAGGGCAGAATACCTGCCTTCTGTCAAGGCAGATAATGTCCCCAAATTCTTTGACCTTTCTTTACTGTACATATGTTATAAATTATGCGTGAAATACTTTTTTGAACTTGCTTGTCTTTCTACGCAAATAATACAAAAAGTTAGCAAAACAATTTCTGCTCTCCCAAGGTTCTTCACAGGGCAAAGCTCTGTAAATTGTTCACTAGCAGCACAATCCTATATATATATGTATCTACCATGAGTTTAGTGAGATTCTTTCCTAGGTAGGCATTTACAGAATTGCAGCATAACTATGCAAGGACCTCTCTATCTATTTGAATTATAATAATTTGCCTATATTGGCTATGCTTGCACAAATCTTAATAAATCGTTATTCCATGGCAGAGACTAAAAACCTTGAGGTCCTCCAAAACTTTATCAAGGGTTGCCAACATTGTAAATTTTCCCTGCCAGCAGAGCCTCAAGGAAGTGTTAGATGTGCTTCACGGCACATTCTCAGTTCATGTGGAGTGACAGTAGAAACTAGCAGGCTTCGCCAGTGTCCCCTGTGAACAGAGTGTGCACTTTAGCATATATCTCATAATCTTTTACCGCATGGTGCCTCATAATACTCTTTAATTCACTCATATGTCCTGCTTCATGACAGACACACAAGGCAGTTCTCCCTTCAGCAGACACTTTGATGTGGAAGATGTTCCCTCAAGGTCTGAAATCTGAAAGCCACTGCCTGGTAAGCAAATGCTTTTGGGGGGTGGGGGGGAGATAATGGCACAAGAAAGAGCCATGTTGAATCAGATCTAGTCCAGCAAGCTATTTACCCTGCGGCCAATTAAACACCTATAGGAAACCCATAAGGAGGGCAATAGCAACCTCCTGCTCATGTTTCCTGGCAGCTGATGTGCAGAAGCATACCTCAGACACTGCTGGTAATAGATAGTTGTCAGGACCAGCAGCCATTTATAGCCCTCTTCTCCATGAACTTGTCTAATCCCCTTTTAAAGCCATCATTCCATTTTGTGGAAGTGGATTTCATAGCTCAACAACATGCTGCATGAAGTAAAATTCATTCTCATCTGTTGCCAGTCAGTTTCTGGGGGTGACTCCGTGTTCAGAGATTATGGCAGAAAGAGAAAAATATCTCCCTATGCACCTTCTCTACACCATTTATACTTTTGTGCACCTTTATCATTTCTTCCTTTACTTACCCTTTTCCAGAGCTGACCAGACATTGTAACTGAACCTCATAGAGCTGCTATGCCAACCACCTAATAACCTTCCCCTTCAGTATACTGTAGACACACTGAAGGTAATCTACCAGGCACCTGTAGCAACTTGTCAGTTACTGAATGTTGGCATTGCTGTATGCTAGAAGTTGAAAAAAAGAAGATCCATCTTCACATCTAACAAGCATGACATATGGCTGTGTACAACTTGTGTCTGTCTGTCTTTCAAAAGTTTTCATTGGCCATGGGAAGACAGAAGTTATCAGAGCTGCAAGTCAGAAAAGTCTTCGGCTGCTTTGGATGAATTACAATGTACTGATGTAGCTTTGCCTGATGAAGGGTACTTTGCCGAAGCTTAACTGGAAGGTGCCCATTCTGTCCAATGAATTCTAATTAAGTGTTCAAATACAGTAAAAGGTCACAGAATGCTGACCCAGATTAACTTGGTATAGATGGAGAGCAAACTTAACCACTAAGAATGCTCTTTGCAAAGGCTTCTATTCTGACATGCTACCAAAACCTGCAATAGTCTTACAGCTAATCAATGCGAGAACAGTATAGAAGATTAGAACATAAAATGCAGTAGGTCTTACATTTACTTAATGTCAGTATCTGATGATCTGTTACACTAGGGACTTATATATTGGCTTCAGTCTGGACAAGTCAAACTGAACATAGTGACTCACATTACATTTGCAAATTATGGAAGTTACATGTATTTGCATTACTTGTATGGATGAATGATGTATAGAAGATATATAGATAAAAGTGTGAATGAGCAAACATCCATCCATCCATCCACACCCTACAATGGCCCAGGTTAAAGAAATACAAAGAGGAAACCACAGAGTTGAACTGGAGATGGTTCGAAGCTATTTTCTAAGATACCCCAGAGTACCAAGTCACCTATCCTTTGAATAAGTATAAAAGTCAAACTAATTTAGCAAGTGAGATCCATTGACACAACAGCTTTCCATGCAGGGATGCCCATCTGTTTTTAAACTTGAAACATAGAAACAGAGTGAACCAGAAAGGGTCTCCTGGGCCATCTAGTCTGACCCCCCCCCCCCAGCTCCAGCCAGCTCCACTCATGACATGCCTCCCATGTGCATGTCCAGCCTATCCTTAAACACCCTCACTGATGGGGCTTCAATCACCTCCTGAGGAAGCCCATTGTATACCCTAGGAGTCCTAACCATCAGGAAGTACTTCCAAGCACACACCCTAAGAAGCCCACTAAACAGAAAAAAGAGAGAGAGCAGGCCTCATTCACTGGTTTTAGTTATACTGAAAAAAGAAATCTATTAAATTAATTTCTGAATGAAAATTCAGTCATTTTCAGTTTCCCCCTTTTGGTTATGTTTTACATTATTTTTATTGGGATAACGGAATTGAAGGTGGTTGAGTAAAGGATGAAGAAAAGTTGAAGAGGGTGAAAGAATGTGTGAGGAGCAAATTGATGTATATAAAATAGGGTCTGTGTTGACTGGGACATGTTGTAGGTGTAGGATTTTTTTCTGTGTAAACTTTCATAGGATTCTGCCTTAAATACTGGTAAAGGCATTAAAAATGGGAAGTCTAGATTTGCTTTTCTGTATGGTTTTACAGAAAAGTACATACATGCACACACACACACACACACACACACACACACAGGCTAATAATTAGATTAGAGGCAAGCTGATTATCCAAACAGATATTGCAATTCACCTTGAAACTAGTCCTTTGAAAACCTGGGCAGCAGGACAAAAAATAACTCATCCTCTATAGCAATAATCCTTCATCTTAAATGACTAAACATTTGTGTTTTTTTTAATCAATGCTAAGAATCCGTAATTGGAAGTTGTTAATTTAGGCCTTCCTTTAAGAGAAATTATGTTGTAATGTTTCTATGGAAAGCTGAAAGCAAAGATCTGTTGTCCCGAGGTTTACTTTGGTAATGAAAGAACGATAAAATGTAGGACATTGATTCTGCAAAGAAGGGGAAAAATCTTTGGACTGTGTTCATCCTGTCTATCCTGCAAGACCTCAGAAGAAAATTTATCTTTAAACCTTTTCAGTTAGTACCCTGACTTTATACATCTTTCATTTTATTAAAGCTTAACAGAGTAGTAAATTTCTTTTGCATGTCGTGCATGAGCTGCAAATATCTGCACCCAAACTGTCTGTCTTTATTTTCAATAACATAGCTAATGTGTAATGCTCTCTGGTTTTCTGATCACCCCCTCCCCTTTTAAACCTTATTCCTTGGTAGAGATGTATGAGAAATTTGATTTAAAGTAAAGATTTATCCAGATTTCATTCTGTGAATTGAACAAGGACTTGAAAGCAATCTCTGATTGAAGTTTATGCATGTCCAAATTTGATGTGCACAAGTTTGGGGAAAATATGCATCAATTACCATGTGAAACACTGTCCCTCTCTGCAAGATTGACATCTGATATGGACACAAGATGCATAAGATTTAAGTGGAAATTTAGAGAACAAGATTTAGTTGCATACATACCCCTATTCTTTGTAACGGTTAGGGGGGTGTAATGGCTGAATTGGTTAGGCAATGGAAGCATCTTGATGGATGCAATGATGAAGGATGGTTGGGATAGGAGACTTGGGTAAGGTAGAAGCCTGGAAATGAATATAAATGTGGACAGTACCAGAAGAGAAGACAGGATTAGGCATGGACAAACTGATAGGAATCAGCTGCATCCAAATGATGCTCTGGAAACTTTGTGCGATTTTGACCATGATAGGATAGCATATAGGAACCTAGTAGGCTTCTCCCAAAATGTTTCAGGGGCTATCACTTCCACATTAAAACTTGTGAGAAGGAAAAGATGGATGAACTCTGAAGAATCATTGTCTTTATTCTCCATAAGATAACTCGTAAGAGTGGCTCGGGAATTTATGAGGTAATTAGAGGTGACACTTCAGCTATATTAAAGTAGCCTAAGCACAGCAAAAGGAAGTGGTTGTGATGAACAGCTTTCTTGAATTAGATTGTGTCAGCATAAGAGACAGGCTCCCAACTTTGTGGTATCTGGAGGAAGCCAAGAAAAGGCAGGTGGAAAAGCCGAAGCATGCTATGTATCTAAGACATGCTACCGCTAAGTTCACACTTTTCACACGTTTTGATTGCTTGACCACTAGCATGGCTCGTAAGAGTGCGTGCGACTGAGTAGAACCCATCCAGTACAGTTTGACTGGGAAAGTTGGCAACCCAGTCACATGTGGGATCATTTTCAGAATATTAAAAAGTGAACCCCAATATAATATGGCACAGTTATCTATATATCTCCAACATACATAACTGCATTTGCTCATCTAAGATTGGCTCTATTTCTCATGCATGAAATCATAAAGGTAAATAAGTTGATCATGGGTTTCTGCCCATTTGCTGGGATCATAGTACATGTCCATGTATGTGGGAAGAGAGAAAGGAAATAAATACATTAGTGGAGACTGAGGGTACTATGTTTGTATGAGGAGCAAGGAACCTTTTTCTTTTTCTTGCAGACACCACACATGGCAAGTCAACAGAGGAAATGAACTGAAGCCCAAAGTGGAGATGACTCTTTTCCCAGCTCTTCTCTTTCTCTCTCCCTCTTTATTCCTGGCATCCTTGTCTTTCTTTCTGCCCAGCAACTGGCAGAAAGAAAGGGACAATAGCTCTTGCTGGAGGTCAGAACTGCCTGCTTGCAGAGGGCTTCTGAAATTAGGCCTTGGACTAACTGCTCCTGATGCAGTTAATGGATGCATACAGCTGACCATTAGCAAGTTACTGATGACATGTTGCCTTTTTCTATCACACATACAATACATATACTTGCGTTCCTTTCTTGATTTGCGGCTTTCAAAGTTCTTAAACTCCCACTGTTGCAGTACTGGAAAACTGAACTGGACATTTTAACATAATTAACTATAGAAGGCAACATTGTTAATACAAAATTCAATGTACTTGGGTAATAAAGTCTGTTTTTGCATATTAGGAAAAGGGTCCCTATGAAATAAGCACAGGACCAAAGTACAGACTGATGCAGCGTGTGTTTTTCATTCTCTGGAAAATGATCAAAGTAGGGTTGATGCAAATTCAGACAGCAAGCAGGCTGGAAGGTGTTTCATAGTCTCTGTCAGTATAATTATCAGTTTAAAAATTACAGTGCCCTTTCTACTGTGTATATAGAAGTGTTTGCCTTCCATTTCCTGGAGCAGGCTGTTCTAAAATGAGGTACTGCCTGCTTGATTACAAGAGGCTTAACTGGAATCAAATTGAATAAATATTGTTTGGGCCGTTCAGAACATATCAGCTCATTGACCCCACTGAATGCTTTGGAGAAAAGCACTTGCAACAAAGGACAGGAGATGTGTGTTTTCAAATTCTGTTCATTAGGGCTTGGCACACAGGCTACTTGTCCTAAGCTGGAAATTTGGCATCTGGACCCACTCACAGTCTTACATTCCAAACTGGCCGTGTCCTTGGGGGTCTCATTCTTGGCATCAGAATGAAATGCCTGCAGAGTGTGTCTCAGTCTTGCCCAGCTTGGTGCCCTCCTGTTGTTTTGGAGTTCATCTCATGGCAGCTGTAGCAGCATGGCCAATGGTCAGAAAGACTGACAGCTGTAGACTAAATACGTGGAGGTCACCAGTCTGGAAAAGGTGGATGCACACATGGACAGTTCATTTATGTGAGTACAAACCTTGATTAGCTTGGGAGGTTTGGAAGTTGGGCAACTGGCAAAGGGAGAAGAGTTAAAAAAGGAGATGGAAGAATGGAAGGAAGGATGGAAGAAATGAGAAGGATGTAAGTGTCCTTTTTCCAAAGCTCACATTTCACAATAATATATATATAAATTATATATATATAATTTCACATATAATAACAAAGAAAGGCATGCATCTATCCTGCTGCAGCTACTGTGAATCTATCATGTATCCAAAGACTAAAAAGCCTTCATGGTGTCGTGCCTATTCAGCTCGGCTGAAGTTGTGCTTTGTCTAGATTTACACCCACGCAGAGTTAACTGGAGGCTTTAGACTGCAGGGTGAAATCATTATCCAGTGCACTGAGTGTCAGAAGTTCTTTCTGTGTGGGGGTATGTTCAAGGGAAAGTCAGGAGTTCAACCTTACTTCTTTGGATTAGTGACACTGCCTTCCTTTATGCTGGCAAAACACTTTGGCATTGCGTCACATGACATGAATAATAAATAATACAGAGTGGCAAGCATTATCCCAGCAAATACTCTGCTGCACCGGAAAGGCTGGATCAGGTCCCAGGGCTCATTATGATAAATGCAGCCTTTTACATAAAAATGTAAAAATAAATTGCTCCCTACATGTTTTCAAGTCGAATTAACTTCTCAGTTTTCGTCTGCTAGTGTTTTAGAAACATCACTAGTGTTAGCATTGTGTAAACATAAAAATGTGTGCTTTTTCTGTCATGCAGCATAAACAGTTTTCTCAGCCAAGCTAATTGTATAAAGATTCCTACTGCCATTAAATGAGCTCACAAAAATAATGGATTGCATGTCATTGACTAGTATTTTTCAAACTTTTTCTTTGCACAGATTGTTTTTTACATTGACTCTTATATTACACTGCTGAGGATTTTGGGAATTATTTTCTGCTTTGGGGCTTCTTACAGGCATCTGGTTCACCAATGAGGAAAAAAGAACTCTAGACCAGACAACTGTCTGATGTGATCCAGTGGGGTTCTTCTTATGACCTCATTTTAGACTGCACACATACCACACTAAGCACTTAGTAGGCTATGAGCCTCATTACTGACCCATGTGAATTGAGAGCATGACCCATTGCTTCCTCATACCTCCACACTGCAGAGAAGCATCAAATATTGTATTCTTTCCGAGAACCTGATTGCCATTCCATTCCTGATATTATTAATAAACCCACGGTCAATTTCCAAGGAGCCTTTCCTGGCACATATTTTGAAATTCACTGCCCTAGATTGCATCAATAGCGCTTATGACGCTTCCTAAAACTCTGATTAAAATAGGACGCATTTATAATCTCAGCGAGGACAAGGACCTTAGACAAATTGGAGCTTGCATGATAAGGAGCCAGAGTATATAGACAATTTGGATGCCAGTTGTTTCCCCTTATGACCTCTAGCATCATGTGGGGTTCTTGATACCACTCTAATTAACCTGTGCTTCTTTCCTCCTGCCATTTTGGTATAGCTGTGTGTATGGAACATCCCAGCATTTCTAGGTGCCTGAATCTTCAGCTGCACTGGATCTACATGTAGACCTGGCCCTGTGCTGCCCAAGATGGCAGCCTCCTTCCACAGTTCCATATGCAGACATGGACTGGACCAGCAGTTAAACGCTGGAAGGCATGTCCTGAGCAGAGCCGGCTGGAGCTGGAGGTCAGACTAGATGGCCTGGGAGACCCCTTCTGATTCTCTCTGCTTCTATGTTTCGAAATGTTGCTTTCACATTGGGGATGTGATGGCATCCTCTACTGCACCTGAGGCAGCAGGCCCAGGTTAGGGTTAGGGCTGGGGTTAGGGACTGCTGCCCTCCCTCACTGGCACTTGAGGCAATTGTTTCACTCTGCCTAGTAGAGGGACCTGCCTTGTTCATATATCTGTGGTTTGGGTGAATTGTAAACTTAACCCTGTACATCAGTACAACTGAGTTAAAGCTCTGCCCAGTGTCTCCTCATGCCTATTCATGTGTAAGGAAGGACAAGCACTGATTTCCAGTACTTCCAGTTTAGTTCATCCACTGGTAAGTATGCAGCTCAGATTCTTGATCTAGGGCAGCTATGGGGAACCAAACAATTCTAGGTGAACATACGACAGAACAGATTGTTAATAGTTAACAAAAACAGAACAAGCGAAGCAAAGTTTTGTAATGTCTTGGAAAATTGGGAGCAAGCTGTTGAACATGTAGCTTTGTAATCATTGATCTAGAGGATGTTAGTCACGGTTAAATCTAATTGATTTCAATAGTTAATTAGGAAGAAAAGGGATACAAAACAAACAAACATATGCACATAAGCATCCTTTGAAGCACAACAACTGTCTGCTTTGCTCTTTATTGGCTGCTCCAAAACAAACAAACATGGCATATCAACCCTACCAGGTCAAACTGCTTTAACAAGCCCTCTGTGTAGGGAGCTTGGCATTCTAGCTCCATGTTGGTGGAAGAAAAAGCTAAGGATCTCAAAATTCTCAGGCCCTCATGCAACTGCAATTCCCAAGATACTGTGGGGAACCCTTGATGGTTAAAATGGTGCAGTTGATATGCCTCTTGCTGGGAAGTTGAGAGTATGGAAGAGAAGCTACCCTTGATGTGGATCAGCTGGTTTTCCTCTCCCACAACTAGCATTTAAATGTGGTGCTGCTGTTTCCTCTACCTCTTTCCCACATTTGGCTTCCATTTTTGTGAGGGAGGGATTGGGAATGTTATATTCTGGATTGCCCTTCTTTTCTCCTAATAATTAACTGTGCATAGAAACAATGGAAGCTGCCTTATGCTGGGTTAGACCAGTGGCCCATCTGTTATTTCTCTGTATTGTCAAAACTGAATGGCGGGAACTGTCTGAGGCTCAGGGCAGGAGTGTTTCTCCAGCTGAACTCAGAGGTTCTGGGGACGAAACCTGGGCCCTTCTGCATGCAAACAGCTACTCTCCCCTAAACCTCTGTCCCTCCCTAAGTTGAAAGAAGTGTAAGAAGAGAGAGAGAAAAAATCACCCATTCTGGTATGACAGAAGATTCACTCTAGTGTGGGCCTCTCCATTATGATGACTTACTTCAATTCTTGGTGGAACACTTTAAGGGAAAGTGACATTTGTGATAAGTAATGAATGAAAAAAATGGTCTGTGCTGCTGAAACTGCCACCTGTCTGAATGAACACCGTGCTGCTTAGAGCACCTCCTCATTTCAGAACAGCTCATTTAATGGACATGTAAAAATCCATATAAATGCACAGTACATAAGTTACAGCCGCCTGGGGGGAGCAGTAACTTTTGCAACTTCTTTTTACAATCTACATTAACCTTTTGCAATGAATACATACATCTAATTGTGCCCCGTAAATCTTTCACCCTTATATTTGCTTGTTAGTTCCGTTCTTGGGAATGCCAACTCCCCTCCCCACATGCATAAATAATAGGAAAGCTGTTACTTTATTCTGTGCAAGTGACACTGATCTGGATTAGACCCGTTTGGGTTTCTGATCCACAGCCTTGAACCTGTTCACAAAGTAGACTGGGCTGATATTTTCCCAGTTTCCCCCTGTTTCATCCCAAGGAATGGTTTGAAGAGAGATCCAGCAGCCACCTAGCTGAAGTTAAGCAGGTGTGGGTCTGATCAATAATTGGTGGGGAGACCAATTATTACTAATAATTATACTAATTTCATGTAGCCACCTTGAGTTCCATGATGGAAGAAAGGTGGGAAAGAAATGTAATAAACAACTAAGCAATAAAATCATATTCCAAGGAGAAACTTGATGTTTTACAGTGCATAAAGTGTTTAATGTAGAGCTGAGTCCAGATCACTTGTCATTTTTCTCAAGTACTTTAGGAATGTTTGATGTTCCCCTTTCAGGCAATTTTTCAGAGCACCTTATAAAATCTTCACTTATTGAGTAATATTGCTTCTACTTGCACTCAGAAATATCATGGCTACATTATACTGTGCTGCCATTTTTATTTCACTGTGCAAACCCTGGTTGGATGGACTTGTCCATGTGACTAGTCTAGGAAGCAAAAAGTGGCAGCAGTTAGGGAAAATAATAGTTCCAAGTAGACTGAAAGCAGGAGAAGCTGAACATCTACAATTTAAGGCAAACCTTAATATCACAGTTATTTTCTAGTTTATATTATAAATTGAAACCAAATAACATTTAGCACTGAAATCCCAGTCTCAAATATGTCCTGCACTGATGATTCTTAACTGCTGAAAGAAGAAAAGATAAATTTAA
This sequence comes from Varanus komodoensis, assembly GCF_004798865.1. Classification (NCBI taxonomy): domain Eukaryota; kingdom Metazoa; phylum Chordata; class Lepidosauria; order Squamata; family Varanidae; genus Varanus; species Varanus komodoensis. Next base: position 17,922,564 of record NW_025335349.1, read on the forward strand.
CTGCAGGGTTCTTTATCTTTCCCCTTTTGCTCCCTAAGCAATGGGCATCCCAAGGCCCATATTATGGTGCCTTTCTTTTCTCTGAACCAAAGGAATGAAGAATTAGTTAGGAGGCATATGAAATTCATTTCATGTTTGTTTTCAACCAGAATTTATCCAGTTTGCACTTCCTAGAAAAGAATGCAGATCTGCTGTTTAAGTCAGCACTTTGCAATGTGATTAATGGAACAAAAAATGCTTTGAAAAGTTTACATGAAAAATGTGTACTTTTGAAAAATGCACAAATACTTTTTAATCACTGGCAGAAAATACATATGTCTCAAAACTATGCAGAACTAATGCATACACTTTGAAAAGCATCCATGAAAATATGCATGTACTTTCCTACAAAAAAGCACCCCCCAGCAAAACAAAAACAAAAAAATGCTCACAATCTGATATGGCACAAGTTGAAATGAGCTTTGACGTAGAATTCAGAGAACCACAAGGAGTTTGTTACTGATTTGCACATCCCTGGTCATTAGCCATTAGTTTAAATCAGTCTGCCAGCCTACCTTCTAAATTTTGGAAGAAGTGAATGAACTTAATAGGCAGGTTTCAAAACTAATCATGCATCTGATTGAATCTACTCCTTCACTGCTATGAGAAGTCAGAGCCCACCTTGCATTTATTTAAACAATTTAATACAGAGCATCAGTTTGAATGTTTTAGGGCAGTTCAGAAAATATGATTAAAATTCAATCAGAAAGAAAACAAACAATGAAGCACTACTGAATAGAAACATCAAACATTAACAAGAGCCAGCAAAGATAAGGCATTTTTGTGATTAAAACAAACATACAACAAAAAGAGCAGAAGAGATAATTCTTGAGTCAATGTATTGCTATTTGCATTTTGATAAAATAACATTAAATAACAGTTCATGGAAGTGGAGATGACTTAGAAAAAATCATGGAACTATATAGGTCTATCAGTGCGATTATACTTAAAAGGTAAATTTACAGGCAGTATATACCTAAAGAACAGATCCTGAGGATAATCAACAGGGCTGGACTTACATTCATGTCTTGTTTATGTTTCCTAGGTAGAAAGAAGTCATTTGCAATATTATTATTGCTGTTGTTGTGATCAATATTTACCCCATCATGGTAAGGCTCTCTGAACAGTCTATTGTAAAATGCAATAAAATGTTATAAACTTCAAGAACTGGATTGACCTTTGGTTTGATCCAGCAAAGTTCTTATGCTTTTGAAACTGAATGAATTTTTGTTTTACAGAAACCCAAGAGCCAGTTTGGCAACAGAATTATAAAATAATGTGGAGAGCCACACTCACAATTCAGCTGTCCCTGTTATCATTCCCATCTTATAGTTTTGAAACCATCTACTATCTGTGATTGACACTATCAAAGGCAGACACAACATTGTTTTGGCATTTTCAAATTCTTAATATTGAAGGCTGTTCTAAATACAACTGGACAAAGCCATTCTCTGTTTAATCTGAATGAGGATACCAAGTAGAAAATGTGTATTTCTCGTTTTGCTTTATTTTTTTAAAATAGTTTGGTTGGTGGGCGGTATAATATTACTCTGAATGTTTGAAAAGTAGATCTGAAGGTAGCTATGTTCTTTGTTGTTATGATAGGGCTGGTTGAATTGCAATTACAAAGCTTCCCAGAGTAGACTTGCTGAAATGCATGCATGGCTGGATATCATAAAGAATTTATACTGAGGTGTTAGGAGTGATTTGAGATTCCCATTAAAAGGAATCGCCTTAATCATCCACAATAACATTGCATTAATTATTGAACAATCTAATCAGTAGTCTGAAATTGCTCACATGAAATATTTATCCATGGTGCAGATGAATTCTTAGAATTGTGATGTGTGCGCAGGCCCTGTCACCTGGTACATTGACAATGCCGTTATTTACAGTAGCAAGATGCTGAGAAAGCCTCTGGCAAGGTGGCCGGAACAGTGGTCATCCTCTGCTTGGGTTCGCCCTTTCTCCCACCACTCAAAGCACACCAGATCACATCACTTCCTGAAGAACTGCCTTTGCGGTTCTGTGACTTCAGCCACTAGCAGCCACTCCTGTTCCTTTTCTTAAATCAGTTTGCAAAAGCTCTGCCAGCTCACACTCCTTCCTGCTGTGTAAAAATGTTTATAATAATGTTAGGGAATGTTCCTGATAATGTTCCTACTTGCAGTGGTGCACTGCTTAGTATTGCACCAGATGATGCAGGAGGAAAGATGGACAGAGAGCTACCACTCTGCTTCTTCCACATGTTGCTGGGAGAGAAATGGGGGGGGGGGGAGGGAAGCAGTTTCAGGGTGTGTAAGGAGGGAAATTCTCCTCTAGCTCCAATTAAAATCCTAGCAGCAGAAGAATTTGTGAGGTCTTAAAGCTCACCCAGTGTTTGAAGGAAGCACTATGAGTGTAAGGCACTTGGACAAGACACCAGTTCCCCTTGCTTGGTGAGCAACCTCGTCAGTGCCATTGTCACCAGCTGCAGTTGCTTGTCTTCTGTCTCTTCATTGCTCCTGCTTGCTTGCTTGCTTGCTTGCTTGATGAGCAGCAAGCCAGGGAACAAGAAGGCAATGGCATTTCCTGGTCCTTCTCACGACCAACAGCCGCGGCTTGACCAGAGTAAGAGGGATACGAACGTGCAGGCTGCAGTGATGAAGAGAAGGAGAAAATCTAGGAGACTCTTGTCAGTGGGCCACTTCTTGGCAGCCTTGAGTATGATTCTTAGAATAAAGCCTGGCTATGAAAGTTTCAGCAACATCTGTACTTACATCTGCCTAGGCCGAAGGCCAATTCCATAATGAAATTGAGCAATGAGAAGAATGAGAGGATCATTATAAACATTGTAAATCATGGAAAGGGCAGGGAAATGAAAGCCAGTAGCAGAGAACTGAATAGCAGACAATTCAGAGACCCACAGAGAAAGTTGGAAGATAGGAAAAAGGCAATTAAATCAGCATTGTGATGAAGCCTCCATATGTTCATGGAAATGCAGAAGCACAGCCTAGGAATGATTCTTCTCTGGGTGAGCATCAAGCCTAGCAGCTAATTTGAATGGAAATTTGGAAGGAGAGTGCTCTGGAATTTACTGGGCTTAGTCAATCCACATGTTTAGCTCTTCTGTTTACATCAGAGGAACCTAACATGGGCAACCTTGTGTTTAATGTCAGCAGTCAGTCTAGCTGCAAATGTTCCTGCAAAACCTACATCGGTGCTGCGTGTTACATTCAGACAATGCACAGACCATCCATGTTGGCAGTGGAAGGGGTAGTTTTTTTTAACATATTTCTATTTGCACCTAGTTGGCATCATTTGAATGAACTATGCGTTTTGCCTAATTGTGCTGCTGATCAAATTGAAGAAGCACACAAATATGTATAGCAGGATGAGCCCTGATATTTAATTTCATCCCAGGTCTTTGCAGCCTTTTCCTTTCCTCCTACTGCCGGATTTGTTTCTTTGTGCTTGAGAGGCTGAGTTAGCCAGATACAGCACATACAGAATGGTGGTAAGAATTTCATTCACTTATTTCCTTAAGCCCTTGGAATACAAATACACTGGCAACCAGATCACACCTATGAATTATTCATATGGACTATTGTGAGGCTTCATTTATGGGCAACACAGGCAAACAAATAAGCAAAAGGTAGGGAAAGACCGTGGTGGGGGAGCTAATTCCTCCCTTACTTTCTCATTTGAGCTTCCAAATTCTAATGGTTGGGTTTACACAATCAGCTGCTCTTCTGGGTTACTTTTTGACTATCTGTATCCCATTTAACCTTAGTTGTTACAAAACCCATTCTTCTTCATTTGCTTTGGAGTGGTCATTTTTGAAATAAAGGGCCTCTTTTTTGCTAACACTCAGCAGTACTTGTTGCTGAATGCTGGAAATCTGAAGCTCAGATCATAGCTTGTGGGAAAAATTTCCTGGGATGTTTTCTGGAATCCGGCAAAGTACTCTGGACAAGAACATCCATCAACCCTGTAGAAGTTATTCCTCTACATGGTCAGAGAATGTGCGGGTGATGCTATGCATGCTAATCCTGGCCCCAGTGTCCCCACTATCTCCACCAACTTCTTGCATGATGCTCCCGGGACTATGAAAGACTCAAGAGTTCTATCCAATGTTAGACTAACTTAAGTCCCATTTGTTTTAATGGGTTTCCCAACATTGGTACAACACTATGTGTTTTCAGATGGCATTGTGAAACATAGAAACATAGAAAACAGAGCGAGTCAGAAGGGGTCTCCCAGGCCATCTAATCTGACCTCCGGCACCAGCCGGCTCCACTCACGACATGCCCACCATGTGGACGTCCAGCCTATCCTTGAACACCCACACCAATGGGGCCTCAACCACCTCCCGGGGAAGCCCATTCCACACCCTCGGGGTCCTGACTGTCAGGTAGTGCTTCCTGGCATCCAAAGAGAACCTTGGCTCCCTGAGCTTTACTCCTTTGGAGCATGTTCTGCCTTCCTCTGCAGGGGAGAACAGGTCTCTACCCATCTCCATGTGACATCCCCTCACATACCTGTATGTTGCCAACATATCCCCTCTGAGTCTCCTCTTCTCCAGGCTGAAGAGACCCATTTCCCTCAGACTCGCCTCATACGGCATCCCCTGCAAACCAGCCACCAACCTTGTGGCCCTACGCTGCACTGACTCCAACCTGGCTATATACTTACTGTAGTGAGGGGCCCAAAACTGAACACAATACTCCAGTTGCGGGTGCACTAGAGTCATGTAGAGTGGTAGTAATACCTCTCTTGATCTAGAAGCCACACTTCTGGCTATGCAACCAAGGGTGGCGTTTGCCCTCTTGACCACTGCATCACACTGCTGACTCATGTTTAGCCTGCAGTCAACCAGCACCCCGAGGTCCCTTTCACAAGTGCTGCTCTCCAGCCTAACCTGTACTTATGACAGCTATTCCTATGCCCCAAGTGCAAGACCTTGCACTTATCCACATTGAACGCCATCCTGTCATCTCCTGCCCACTTCCATAGTCTGTCCAGATCCTCTTGGATCTCGAGTACCTGCTCCTCAGTTGTGGCCACTGCTCCAGTTTTAGTGTTGTCTGTGAATTTGATCAGCAGACTGTTCACCCCTTCTTCCATGTCGTTAATGAAAAGATTAAACAGAATCGGCCCCAGGACAGAGCCCTGGGGGACCCCGCTTGTCACTGGCCGCCATCCCGATGATTCCCCGTTAATGTTTACCTTCTGCTTTCAGTCAGTCAACCATGCCCTAATCCACTGGACAGTGCTTTGGTGTATCCCAAAACTCCTCAGTTTCTCCACCAGGATATCATGGGGCACTTTGTCAAAGGCCTTGCTGAAATCCAGGTATACCACATCCACTGCATCCCCTCCATCTAGCCCTCTCGAAACCTTGTCATAGAAGATCTGCTTTGTGCATCAGATTCTGCAGCTACACCCGTGGGGATGGGATACTCGGTGTAGGGCCAGTACATGTAAACAAATACAGGTACATATGATCAGAGCGGAGCTTGAAGTTGCTCATAAGTCACATCTGGACTGCACACAGATAACCTGGTCTCAGTCTTCCATACTCTGGTGAGATGTACTATATCTTTATTTAAATGTAATCATTATATGTACATTTAGATCTCTTTGTAAAATTAGCACATATACCTTTAACGCAGACCATTGTCCTCTTTTTTGTTGATTCATTTCCTCTTTGGTTGACAATTCATATGTGGCCACTCTAGCCGGTAAGGAGGCACATGTCCAAACAGCTTACTGTGCAGACATATAAGAATCTTATGCAGCATTTTCACGCATGATATTGTAATTCATTCCCTCATCACTAACCAATGTCTGGATGTCAGGCTTCCAATGTGCCAGTTCACTGGTCTCTCTAGCCCTATTGGCATCCAGGCAGGGTGATGCTGGAGACTGAACGCAGGACTTTCTGTAAACAAAACACGTGCTCTACCACCATATTACAGGATGACTGCTGCAAACATTACAAAGTGATAAAGCAGCTTCAGCACAGAATTAATTTACTCACTCAGTCTAATGAACTAGGCATGCAGTAGTCCCAAGCCCTGCTCAGGTGTTACAAGCAAACATGGTGCAGCAACACATCAAAAAGTACAGTACTCCTCTTCCAAATGCTGATCCCACCTTTTTAGTCCCCCTTGCCCCATTAATGGCTCTAAAATGTTTTAACCTGTGGTAGGAGGTTGTACTAGATGTCTTCAACGACCTTTCCAACTTTATCATTCTATACAGATGGTATTGGTAGCCAACTGGGTGCTTATAACAAGGAAAGATAGCTTCAGTCCTAGATTCCATGACTGCTCTAGCAAACTGAAACATCAGGGACTCAGTGGTACCACTATGCCACTGACAGCCATTCAGCTCCATAAGTGTGCTGAAACTTGAAGTAGGTACAGCACAGGATACCATACCATATGCACATAGCCTAAATAAGATGCCTTTAAAAAGTGCGGTCCCTAACAGCTGCAATGTCTCAGCAGTGTGAAGCCTAAGTGAACATGGAACACTCCCAACCCAATGTATGCAACCAAAAAGCTTTTGTTTATTGAATTTCACTGCATTTTGAAAAAGTTGTGCCTACAATACAATTCACGATAAGCCAAAATTCCCTGGAAAAGGCAATCATGCCAGAGAAAGTAGAAGGAAGAAGAAGAAGAGGAAGAGGAAGAGGACCAAGTATGAGATAGATTGACTCCATCTGTAAAGGAAGCCACTGCCTTGAATTTGCAAGAACTGAAAAAGACCATGGACAGGGCCTTCTGAATTGCTGTCATACATAGGGTTGCCATAAGTGAGAGATTCTTTGATGGCACATAACAACAACAATACAGTATTGGATGCCTGGACCATTTAGGATCGCAGACATCAATCACATTTGCCTTCAGGAAGTCAGTAATACTATGAACATCATATTCAAAGCCCAGAATTGATTCTGAGAAGAATTTGAGTAGGAAAAAGGGAAGCAGAGAGTGGAAAAGGGGTTCTAAGGAAACTCTGAAGAGAGAAAAGGCCAGTCCTGAGGTGGCTAAGCCAAGCATAACACCTTTATCTCAGTTAAACATAGACAGCAATGGTGTCATACCTGATAGTTAATAACTGAAGCTTACTATTGTTTCTGAGTCCTGGAGTGCATGCTATAGACAGGTTTTAAGAAATAGCCTGCATTTGTGGAGTGTAGAACACAGCAGTGCTTCCACACCTTACCCCACATTCCCTGCCAGCAATCCTGCAGGTTCATCAGTGTGGCTTTATAGATACAGGGCTAGTATAATGGAATATAAATGGAATATATGAATGCATAAATAAATACAGTAGTGGCTGGAGAAGACATGCCCTGAGCCCAGAGTAACATGACATTGCTTTCAGATGTATGGGACTCCTGTTGCCTAAAAGCAGGTGGAGAAAAACTCATGAAAAAACCTGTGAGCAACTTATGAAAGAGGTAGGATTTATTTAGGGAGGAGAAAATGGAGTCAGGAGAAGAAGCAAAACAAGCAACCAAATGATTTAAACAAGAAAATAAAACCAGGCAGGGGAGACCAGAATCCATTAGTGATATGTTCTTTAAAGGTAGGTTATTTCTTAAAGTAAAAACTGTCTCTAGCTATGCTGTCCAGGACTTGGATGGAACTGGAGGTCCCAGTTACCAACAGTGGGTTGTCATTCATCTACTGAATAGTAACTGGGGGCAGGGCAGAACCTTTCTTTTCAATCTCTGTGGCTTTGTCCCTCCTCAAAACCCCCTCAAAAACTCTGCCTGCAGTGATGCCTTTGGGTCAAAATGGTGCGAGGCTGTGATGCTGTCCAAGTGCTGCACTCACACAGACTTCATACTCCTTCTCCCATCCTGCAAATAAGATGGGAGAAGGAACCCCAGAAGCTCCCAGAAGCTAAAATGGGTGAAAAAGCACTCATCCAGCTAACACACACACACCCCACACCTTATACAGTGCTTCTTCTGTGACACAGTGCATACTATACCTTCTCCTTTCCTGAGATGATAAACTGTCCTCCACAAGCTTCTGTACAGATAATGTTACTAGATAGTGCGCCCAGTGTTAAGATTATGAGTGATAAGCAAACATTACCTATGAAACTGTTGATGGGCACGTATCAAAATTCATTCTTCAAAACGTAAGCTATTTCTTGCTTGCTTTTTCTGAACACCTTCCTCAAGCCCAGCTCTGCTATACTGCCAAGTTCCAGATCAATTTGTCCAGCCATTTTCTCAGTATAAACTGTGAAACCTACAGACTTTACATTTCTGACTATAATGGCAGGATATGATTCAGCCAACTCATCATTAACATTGGGCGAAGGCTATGGCACTATAATTCATCAGTGCTGCTAGAGAAAATACTGAAGCAAAGGCATTAGTGCAGTCCCTAATGGCACTCGTATAAGAACAACAACAACAATATATTATCCCATGCATTTCTGAAAAGAGAAAAATCATGTTTCAATGCAAAGCTACCAGTTCCTATTCCTCAAGCCAGGTAAAGAAAGCACATTAAGTTAATTGCACAGATTGCATATGTAAGCTTATCCTGAATTGCCAGTTTCACAGTGTGGTGCTATACAAGGAGCCCAGTTGCGAAGGTTACCATAATTGAAAGTCCACATTTGTAGCCAAGGTTTTGACTTTAATTTTCTCACAGAAACAGAAATCTTTGGAGATCTGTCATGTTTACATTAATTTTATGGTGTCTGGAAAAAACAGAAAATAAACTATAAAAAGAAAAAAAAAGGAAAGTTTCTTAGATAAATTTGAATAAATCATTTGCAGTACATGGAATGAAATACATACCTAGGTGTGCATATGTGTATGTGAAAACTCAGCTATCAATATAAACAGTTAGGTGTAAGCTTCAAGAAAGGTAGGCCAAATATCCATATATTTATCCATTCACAAGTGCCATCTGAATACTACCTGTACAAATGTTGAAAGAGGCTTTAAGTCTTCAGTCCATTGTCTTACAGAGGGAGGACATTTATCCTTCCAGTGTTATAATATCCATCTTCTACCTGTCAAATAATTGAAGAGAACATATGCATCGGTAAATATCAAAGAGCATTCCAGTACGAAGTTTATCCTTATTATGACTTCCTCTCGTACAAAAGTGTCTTTTGGCAATGCCCAAAAGTAAACTAGAAGTATTGCACCTCTAGCAATTAGCCATCTTAGACAGACAGAAGCAGAGCCATGGCTAGTCACAAAACACCTATTTTCCAGAAGAGAAGCTGGTGATGCTAAAAGGAAACTATGAAGAAAAACAATGCTTAAGAATATAATATGAGGCAGATGTATTCTTTGATCACCAAAACACAAAACCACTCCTTGGAACCCAAATAAATATGGCACTGGAAGTAAGCGATTTGCTTTGCACCATGCTGGCTTCTGAAGTTAAAAGAACAGTTTAAACAGATTTAACAAAAACAGAAAAACAAAGGAATAACCAGGATGAGCAGGGAATCTGCAAGACACCGCAAAGGTGTACATGGACATATGGCAGGAGATCCCTCAGATGTTTCTGATCTACATTAATTAGCTATTATCTGCATCAGTTCAAGGCTGGATAGGACCATCAAGTAGCTATCTCCTACCCATATTCTTCCCAATCTAGTGAGGGAAGGTTAGAGAAAACAGGGCCATGGTGAAAAAAAGAAGCCATAAGAACTATAGCTTGCTTCTTCATTCACAGACACTTGAAACCTGTGGCAAGTTTCTCAGTTGTGAGGTGGCAAGGTGGAGTGATCTCTGTCTGATCTCTGAACAGCAATTTTGTTGTTGCGGAAAGACCTGGTGACCTATCTTAGAAAAACTTGCCAATAAAATCCTATGAGCAGCAATAGCAAGAGCATAATTTATTTTGTTAATTCATTTATTAAAAAAAAGGTTTGCATTTTATTTAAATATTGTCATGGTGGCTTTTGACAGATTTGTAAAAACCAACCAAAGGAACACAAAACCACATTTAAAGTCAATTTAAAAACCTACCTGTCAGTTTAAGACTAGTATTAAGGCAATTTCATGCTGGCTCAAGTGCCTCAAAGCCAGGAAGTTGGAAGCTAAGACTGATGGCTCAACTGATATTACCAGTGATCAATGATGATGAAGTGAAATGTCATAAATTGTGCTTGTTTACAGCTTTCCCTCCATGTACCCAAATTTTTCCTTGGTCTTTCAGGTCCTAATCCAGATGAGAAGGATAATCACAGTAGCCTGTTATTCTGGTCTTCTATTCCTTTAAAACTTAGGTGTTTACTGCTTTGCTAGAGGAATCTTCCTATGAGTGAGCCCTGTTGCTTGATTATTATTGCTTTGTGGGAGAAGGCCTAAAGCTGGAATTATAGACAGCCTCATGTCAGACCTTCTTTCCAGAATGTGAACAATGCATAAGGTGGCACAAAGATGGCCCTACTCTATCACTCATGGGTTCGTAAGTGTATTTGGGGAGAATCCACAGCCTCCCCAGAAAAATGCTTAGTGGCTAATGTGGTGTCTTTGAGGATGGAATCCCATAGACAGAATGCTTCAGTTACTAATTTCCACTAAGAGGGGCAACCCATGGACTGGCATCTGAAAATAGCAGTACATTGTGCTGACTCCCATGTGAATGAAGAAAAAAAATGCATCTCTCCTTTTTATAGGTATAACCTGTGGTCCTACTGAAGTGATGACATTCTCTAGGGTACTTGGACCATCACAATTCCTTGTATCTCACAACATTTTCCTTTTTGCCAACGCTCTTCTTTCACATTTTAATATGTCTCTGTTAACCACCTTGAATACAATCTTCATTGTCTTCATTAAGAAATTGCTGTTTGCCTGCAGCTGCCCAGTTACCCAATTAGTTATTGATCAACCATACATTGCCTTTTTGTTTCTATACTGATCACCTGACTGGCTGCTTAATTAATCCATTAATAATTGCTATCAATCCCTTTCATAACTGAATTAATTTTTTGCTTGCTTAATTCATGCATCCCATTAATGGTTGTGCATCTCAGATTAATTGCTAGGTTCATATTACCCCGAACAACTCTACCTTGCTGGTATAAGTTTTCTCTCCACCTACTCACCCTAAAAAGTCTTAATTCACTTTTAGCAGCATAATCTTTGCAACACATTTTGAATAAATCCACTGATATTCAAGTTATGTAACTCAAACCATTTATAGAAATAGAAATCGTTAGTCCATATCTCTAGGCATGAGTGACAGTTAATTATCATATCCACTGAATTCTCATTGAAAATCGAATGCAAAGTTTATCTGCTTCATGATCATAGCCTTGTTTCATTGTCTTCAAAAAACCTAATGTAAATATACCATTTACTAATAGCATATGTACTATATGCTATTTACTAATACAAACAATCTAAGGTTCATTTCATTATTGTTAACCCTAATGTGAAAACCAGATCTTATGCATATCTGATCTAGGTCATATGTTTCTTTCTATATCTGTACCAAATTATAGATTTTTCTTCCAGCTAAAATTCTTCACACCATTTGCACTTTTTGACCCTCCCCCAGCAGCTACAGTATTTGTGAACAAATATTCCATGATGTTACAGCTGGTTGGCTAATAACATGGCTTATAGCTCACAAAGTGTTTCTTTCCTTTCTTCTTTCCTTTTAAAACTTCTATCACCACATTTCTAGTTGGTTATGAAAAACTTTAGTCTTTGATGGTTCTTGCCCATGTGTCTTCTTCTTCTCCACAGCACAGAACAAGAACTATCCAAAGACTGAAGCAAATTTAAAATGGCCACAAATATTATGGGTCATAATTTGACTTAGCATAAGGCAGAATGACCTGGACTGATAGTATCACCCAGCAGGTACCAGGTGATACAACTCTTCTGGGTGCCTTTGGATCTGGAGCTGCTAATGGCTCTGGCCACCCTGTGATTTTGCCACTGATGCCCCTTCCACCACTGCTATTGCTGCTCCTCCTTCACAGCAGTTTGATAGATACCAACATGTTCATAAGAAGTTGTTGAGAAAAATTCTTCCAGATAATCCTAGTGTGGGAGGAAACAGCTCCCTTGGCCCTTTAGATTACACCCTGTTCAGTTTGTCTGGGTTTTATAGGTGATTGTTTGTGTGCTTGGTAAGCAATTATTAGTTTGATTCCTCATGATTAAACACCTACCTTGCTCATCATCTAGTCAATTGGACATTGACCATGATTCAGTATATAAATTGTGATTGTTTTGAAGTGTTCATCATAATAAAATTAGGTTGTAGCAACTAACCACAGCAATTTATTTTCTTTAGATGCATTTTCTTTTTGTGTCTCTATTTCCTTTCTTTCTACATTCTCATTATTTCCTTTTAATATTTCTTGGATTGAAACTCAACATTAAGAAAACTAAAATCATGGCATCCGGTCCTCTCACTTCCTAGCAAATAGATGGGGAAAAAATTAAGGTAGTGACAGATTTTATTTTCCTGGGCTCCAAGATTACCGCAGATGGGGACTGCAGCCAAGAAATTAAAAGAGGCTTGCTCCTTGGGAGGAAAGCTATGGCAAATCTAGACAGCATACTAAAAAGCAGAGACATCACCCTGCCAACAAAAGTGCATAAAGTCAAGGCTATGGTTTTCCCAGTTGCAATGGATGGCTGTGTTGTGAGGTGTCAGCTCACAGTTGTAAATGACCCACATTTATGCAGGCAATAAAACTAAAGTCTTTTATTGCTACTTTTCTATAAGATTTATGATGCTACAAATAAGCTCTACTGCAATGACCTTTACACGTTAGTTGCTATCTTCTTAGTGACGCCCCTCAGGGAACCCACGTGGGATTAGCTTTCTTTGTCCCACCTTTGCCCCCTGAGGTGGAACAAAGCCTCTTTTTGTTCCAATTTGTCTAGCTACATCTAAGAGTCGCGAGAGACAAATCTATCCCACCTCCTGCATCTTCTGTATCTTGTTCAGGAGACTTGGTGTCAGGAGGAAAGGGGGTATCCTGCCCATGCTCTTCAGGGGCAGAACGTGTAGTGTCTTTTCCCTTGGGGCCCTCATGTTCGGACAGAGGCTTGGCTGTTTGCCCAAGGGGTAAAGGGTCAGGCTGAGGGATGGCTATCTGTTCAGCTACTCCCAGGTCAGGTTGTGGAAGGGTCACTTGGCCACAGGGCCTCAAATATAAGTCCTCCTGTTCTGATGTCTGATTCTCTCTTTGGGCATTTGACTCTTCTTCATGAGGTGCTGCCTCTGTTGAGGCATCAGGCATGACAAGCTGTGAAAGTTGGACCATAAGGAAGGCTGAGAGCCCAAGAATTGAGGCCTTTGAATTGTGGTGCTGGAGGAGACTCCTGTGAGTCCCTTGGACTGCAAGGCGATCAAACCGGTCAGTCCTAGAGGAGATCAACCCTGACTGCTCTTTAGAAGGCCAAATCCTGAAGATGAAACTCAAATACTTTGGCTACCTAATGAGAAGGAAGGACTCCCTGGAGAAGAGCCTAATGCTGGGAACAATAGATGGCAAAAGAAAAAGGGGACGGCAGAGGATGAGGTGGCTGGATGGAGTCACTGAAGCAGTTGGTGTGAGCTTAAGTGGACTCTGGGGGATGGTGGAGGACAGGAAGGCCTGGAGGAATGTTGTCCATGGGGTCACGATGGGTCGGACGTGACTCCACAACTAACAACAACTGCAGAAAGTGAAGCAAAGCAAGCAAAGCAAATCCCCAGCATTCTCCATGCAAGAACTCAGTGCTTCACCCTCCTGTTTCCCATAGATTCCACCAAACCCCATTTTAACATTCTGTCTCCTGGGAGACAGAACTAGCAAGAGCTCTGAACACTGGAATAGCCTGCTCTTTGTTTCTTTGACTTTCCCCCTTAAAGCAGCAAGATTGGGGAGCTAAAACTGCTCCAGTCTGATTAGAAGCTAGTGCATCTAATCAATGGTCCCTCTTCTTCAACCCCTTTTCTCACTTTGAGGTTTTCCTTGTACAGAGGAGTTACTGAGTAATGTACTCCTATTTGGAGATGTGTTATAATGTCTCTGTGTCCCTCTGAGTCCCAAATATTCAGGTTTGTCTAACTTTAGATTTGGAATGCTTCAGCTGCCTTCATTTGGACAGCTCCAGGAACTGTATGAATCAGCCAAATTCTGTTCAGGTTTGGACTGAGTCTGAGGCATCCTCTCTCTTTCTCTCAGTCTTTGGCACATGCATGTGCACACAGGTTATATACACACATCTGAGAAACTCATATTTCAAGTACTCTCCCCTAAGATGCATGCAAACAGAGATGTTTTATTTACTATATTTATATTCTACCTTATTTCAAGCTGGCCTACAAGATCCTTGTCTCCATGTTACCCTCACAGCCCTGTTATGCTAAGAGTCAGTGACTGGCCCAGTGAGCTTCCTGACTGAGTGGGGACTAGAACTCAGATTGCCTAAATCCCAATCCAAGCATTAGTCCCAGTATAATTCAAAACAAAATGAAACCACACACTTAGAATAACCCAAGAAGCCAAAGCATGAAGGGAGACAAGACAGAAGAACAGAAACAGCCACGAATGCCCCACTGTAAACCTTTTTCAGAAATCAGCCTTAATTCTGGAGTCAAAGTGAGTAGCACCCTCAAAGTGAGTAGCACATTACACACAATGAAGTACATCCAGACTAAAAAGAGCAACAAGTATTTTATGTAAATATGAGATTTTGGAAGCCTTCTTGTCTTAGCTCAGGGAAGAAAAATGGTGGAGTTAGGAGGGGGAGGCAGCAGCAGCAGTGGCTGGTGGTTTTTTCTTTCAGTTACACAAAGTTTCTCCTGAACAGTTCCACGTCCAAAGTAAGAGGGAAGCAAAAATCACATTTAAAATTGCAAACTGCTCACAGAGCCCATGGGATATGGGAAGGTATATAACTGTAATGAATAAATAATTTGCTTATGGGTTCTTTCCTCCCACAGAAAACAATCCTCCCTTACTCACTTTCTCATAAATAAGCAGCTCTGAATATCCACGGGGCCCAATTGCCACCTGTCGGCACTGAGGGAACACGGCTGACACTCATGATAAGGTTACTTGTGTAGGCAGAGCCTGAACTCCAGCTTGATATGGTTCCACTCAAAAGGACAAAATGGATTTACAGTTTGCACTCTGTAGGAAAAGTTGTGAAAAGTGTTTGGCTGAGGTTCCCTGTGAAGAGACGTTTTGTCATCTTGACCCTATGAACACTTAAGAGTCTCCACAAAGAGCCACATGGTTCTCACGTGGAGAGACTCTTGTCTTCTAATGGTTAGGGCACAGGGCAGGCTCACTTTCCACCCCTGCCCCATGGTGTCTCCACATGTATCCATTTTCTTTTCCTTCTCCATATATATGAATGGTTTCACTTAGGACTGAAGGGCAAGTTTATATGCTGCATATTTGGTGTGACATTTTGCTATGGTGAAAACAATTTTTTCCCCGTCCTTCTGAGCCTGGGTGGCCTGACCATTATTGAGAGTGCTCTTGCTAAGATTGCAATACCTTTCCATGAGATCATACAAATATTTTATGCATTTGGTGATCCTTGCAGTAAAAAGCCCTTCCCATAACAACCCAAACACTATCTGTTACAGTGAGAGGCAATTTTCTAGGAATGTGCAATGGAGTGGAATCTCTGGTGTGGTGGAAACCACATATCATGGTTGGTCTGCTCCCCATCTTAGGTTCATAGGAAGCCACCTTATAATTTTACTATAGGAAGGCAGAAAACAAAAAAAGATGTTCGGTGGGGGGACACACTGGGAAGAAGAAGCAAAACTTATGTGGTCATTAGAACAGAATGAGAGTTCTGGGCTGTGCTAGCTAAAAGAAGCACCACCTCCTTAAGAACTGTAAGAAGTCAGCTTCTTGACTATAAAAGAAATACAATAGAACATAGGAAAATTGCTATATTGCAAAACAATATGCAATGCAAGTATAAGCAATACCAGAAACCGTTCTACAAAACCCTTTATGTGTGCATGCACATGCACACACATACATATATGTGTATGGACAGAAAAAGAGCCAAGCTGAACTTGACCAAAGATTCATTTCATCCAGCATTCTGTTCACCCAGAAGCCAAACAACTGCCTGCAGGAAATTGAAAGGCGGGCGATGTACACCAGCAATGGATGTACATAGACATACTCCCTCTCGTCCTCATTACATTTTAGCAAATTCCATGGTTCTGTATAAATGTGCATGTTTACTACCTAGTAGCTCACTTGCCAGAGAGAAAGAATGAGAGCTGTGCAAAATCATTTTCATATGGCAGTTTGCTTCCCTGTACACAATATTCAATGGCTTTCCTAGAGGCAAGATGTGCACTTAGTTCTGTGGTTGTTTCATGTTATAGCCGAGCAGCATTTACTTCTGGCTGTGACAGAACCCTCTGTATCTATGAGCCACTGGCAAGATGAATGCAATCCTGTGCATACAGCACTCTTAAAATGCCTGAATCAGTTGTGCTGATCAGTGCTATCTAATGATTTCTGTAAAGCACCGGTAAGAGTGGGGAAGGCAGCAGCCAGCCTCCTTGCATTTGCAAGGAAGGAAGCAGCTCAGGATGTTGCTGCAAAAGGAACACAACCCTGGATGGCCCTCAGAAAGGGGGAAAAAAGGATATCAAATAGTAGGGTCTTGAAGTCAAATTGAAATGGCTTGAGATGAGTTGCCAGGTGTATTGTGCCACTGTAACAATGGCTAAGGGCAGGTGACTTAGAAGAACTTAGAGCAATAAGCAGCATAATGCAATACAATTTCCACGACTGGCTAGAACCAGATGGTAAAGCAGTTTTCCACTGGCTGGGCATGAAGACCATTGAAATTTTCATTCATATCCAAAGTAAATGAATGTGAACTCCTGCAGTGGGGAAGGGGAGGGAAACCTTGACAAACATGGGAAATCTCTAGTCTTCCACTGGATTTTATGGGAGCCACCCCCTCCCCTCCCCATATCCCATTTCTTTACAGGGTTTCAGGCACTAACATCTGTAATGCTACTTGGGAGAAACATGGAAATATTGCTTTTTTTTTCTCCCCAGGAAGCCACAAAACAGTTGTATATAAATGATGTCTGTCTGTCTGTCTGTCTGTCTGTCTGTCTGTCTCTACTGGTTCAGCTACTGGGCTGCTAAAAACATCTGCTACTTGCGTCAACAGGGTGAGTTTCACATACCTCACTTCTATTGTACATGGGCACGACTTCTTCAGACTTGAAGGAGCTTCCTTAAACTATTGGCAACTCAGGTGGGCCAAGCCAGTGGTGGAGCACCTCTGATCAGCTTCACGAGGCCTCCTCTGACTGGGACTGAGCAGCCACTGCCTAAATGTTCCCACATTGTCCCTGTTGTAGTACCACTGGGGCAATGAGGGAATTTGAAATGGTGGCCTCTGGTGGACATCATGGCTCCATTTCAGCTCAGAGGAAAGTCTTATCCTGGCAGGGTGTTCATCATATTTTCAAATGACATTGAGGTGGAGGCAGTGGTGGCCCCAGGCTTTGGAGGGCTCTTGGGTAGGACACCCTCAGTAAGGTGTCTCCCTCAGGATATTATTAATAATATTTACATTGTACTATTCCTTTCACTGACTTTGCTTTTCCTCCCAGACAGTTATAGTAATTATGGATATAGGTCACTTCAGATCTTTTTTTTTTCGAGTGGGAAGTTGAACTTTCTAGTGGAACTTATACATTTTTATAAGAATAATAATAAAAATAACTGTAGATTATTATTATTATTATTATTATTATTAAAGATCCCTCACATTAACCCATATATGATGAAGAGGAGGTATACAATAAGAAAGAAACACTTTCTCCCCCAAACACTTGGTATAACACTCTTCCTCTTGCTAAGACTTTTGATTGTGCATGTGTGCGCATATTAGTTTTCTTTATGAACCAGGGGAAGTAAAGGTGATACTGCTCTGAAGTGACAGGCCGTGCTTTTTCAGTCTATGCGTGGGCTCTTCGAAGTAAATGAGGCATTATGCTCTAATTCAACAGCAGAGAGGTAGTAATGTAACCACCAACACATGTGCTGCATTATAGGGGAAAATGGGCATTATAAAATAAAACTGTTTGATTAGCAAGCTGTGACCTGTAAAAGAGCAGGAGCGTAAGTCGGGCGAAGGGAGACTTTTCAATTTGTGCATATTCCAACTCACAAAAGCAGCATTACCAATTCATTCATGCAAACTGTGCTGAGAAACTGAAACTTTTTCATTTGGCACTTATTGGATCCTTTTATAATAATAATAATAATTTTAAAAGAATTGAACTGAACATTGTGTTCATAAAAGAGAATTGCGAATAGTTGACCAAGTTATGCCCAGAGTTCTCCCTTGTAATCAGAGTTCAAAACTAATCTGTAATCTTAGGAATGTCTGTATTCTGTCTGTAATTTAGTTCTCAGAGGGAATGGGTAAATCTGGCATTTTGCTTTCTTCTTCATTTATCTTTATTTTCAATTCTCAAGTTCTTTCTTTTGCAGATATGAAGCAATCCATGAAAGTTGGTAAGTCCTTATTAAAAAATGAACTGAACTGAAATTCTTACCCATCTACACCATCCAAATGTGTTAGACACAGCTATTCCTAGCTTAGAGAAGACCGTATTGTATTTGCCTGCCATGTAGTCTTTAATAATGAGGAATCTGTCAGGAAAAAGGTGGCAACCCTAAATTAGCACTAGATCAGAAGAAGAAGGTTTAGACTAATGAGTTATGTAATCTAATGTTTTGTTCACATAGTGCCCAACCACCTGCCTAAGGGAAACCCACAATTGGGCAATAAGACTATTTTCCACACCCACAGTGTAAATACACATATCTTCTCTGGGAGTGCAGGCAGCACAGATCCATTAGCACTAGCAATAATCAATAGCCGTATCCTCATGAATTTGTCTAATACAGCTGAACACTGGGAGGGGTTCAAACACAAATTCTGAAGAACAGAGCACTCAAAACTGGATGGTGGCCAGCTTCAATGTCTCCCACATTTGGTTTTAAAATCTCTAGCTCTTTTCATCCTTAATATAGGTTATGTGAAAATTTCTGAATTCTTATCAAAATGAATTGGAACCTTTTCACCCTTTTATTGTTCTCAATAGAAACACCATACTGATTGGTTTAAGAAGGAGATCACTGTTTCATAAAAGCATCTTTGTATGAAATGGAGGAATCTGTCTAGTGTATCTGTATGCTGCCTACTCTCCATTACTCTAAGGGTGCAATTCTATGCATGTTTTGACTGAGAAAAAGTTCTGTAACTCTCAACATTCCCCAGCCAGTACCTTCTGCCTAAAATTTCATTGGATTGTGTCCTGAGTGTTGAATGACTTTTTTTTTTTTTTTTTGTATCTCGGAGAAGCCATGCCCAGAGGATAACTCCAAGCATTTTGGATGGGTAAAATCTTCAGTTTACTGTATTTTTCACAGTGCTATCTGTAAGTGTGCATTTTGAAGATTTATACCCCATCTTCCAACCAAGTGATCCTCAAGTCTGGTAAGTGTTAACAATAAATTTTTAAAAATCAGAACAATTAACAGAGCCACCAACACATATAGTAGCAAAGTCAAAAAGAACTTTCAATAATTTGGTAAGAGGCTTATTATGGTTGTAGAGTGACAAATGAGGCATCCAATTAAAGTGCAGAACATACAGATCTGCAGGAATGGTGGCTTCATCCATTTGTCTTCCACATCTGATAAAACTGAGATTTAAAGAACCGACTAAAGTAGCATCTATAATACTGAGTGAAAGAACTTTGCAGGTTTGAGCAGCTTGAGATGTTAGGAAAAAAGCTTAGGGAAGGTTTAAGTATATAAGGCCTAGAAATAGACTGGGGCTGGATGCTGTTAGAGGAAACATTACACGCATGCATGCATGCACGTGCATGCGCATGTACACACACACAGAGAAGGGGGGATTATTCCAGAGTAAGAGAGTGGAAAGATTGTTATGAGGAGTGGAGAAGTTATTAGACTAATCTGGAGATTCTCCCAAGTCTTCCTTTGCACCTTTTCTAAAATGCACTTCTTGAAGTCTGGCTTTGCATGTTTTCCTTGCCTTTGGCACTGCGCTGGGACACCAAACCCATGAAGCAGAGTTCAGTGTCTACTTCAGGTGGTGGATGTGGAGGTGGAAGATAATAATGGCAAGGTACTGCAGGACAGGATAGTGTGCGTCACACCTCCTGCTTTTCCTCCCCTCAGCTACCTTGCTGCTAGAGTGGTCACATACTCCTTTCTAGAAGGCCAAAGAACTTCAGAGATGCCAGAAGATGGCCCTCCATTTTGAAAGCATCCTCTTTTTAAATTTATTTTACTTTATTTATTAAAAGCTTTTGTATGCCGCCCTATTATACAAAATCTCAGGACAGCTTACAAAGGGATGTATGAGCTAAGTCTAGTTTAAAGAGGAAGACTCACCAAAATGAAGAGCTGTTCATTGAAGTTGTCTATCAACAGCACCTGGTCAGCAGACTGAACAAAGCCTCCAGTTCTCTGGTCAGGGTCCTCCACACTGTGGGGTGCATCATAACTAACTTGTCCGATTCATTTCAGTGATTCTACTCCCAAAGAAAACAGAGTTCAACTTTATGTCAAGAAGAACTGTCTTTCTATTTAAATTTTTGTTGTTTAGTTGCAAAGTCATGCCCGACCCATCATGACCCCATGGACAACATTCCTCCAGGATCTCCTATCCTTCATTATCCCTCGGAGTCCACCCAAGCCCACACCCACTGCCCCATTGACTCCATCTAGCCACCTCATCCTCTGCTGTCCCCTTCTTTTGCCTTCTTTGGTTTTTGTACATGGAATTAGAGAGAGGCCATCATTTTGTCCTTTGCCTCCAGCATCCAAATGTCTTGGACTGGTCCTGGCCGTGGGACACATTTTTATACATCTTTGGAACCGAAACCACTTTATTACAAAGGAACACTTGGGACAGTAGACTCTTATCCACTTAGATTTCACCTCTAACATCAATCTCAGGTTGTGATAAATAACTAATATCATGGCCCTCACATGCCTGCCTCCCTGTAAGGAAGGTCACAAGTGCCAGGCCTCTTGAGCAAAGCATCACAACTCTGGGAATGAGTATTAGGATTGTGACATTACATATATTCATTAGTGGCCTTAAAAAAAGAATTCAGTGTATTATTAAATCCTTTTCCTTGCTGTGTTAAGTATTTAATTTGTTAAGTTTTATTAGGTAGAAAGGCACAATGTTTGGCTCTGTTTTAATTGCAACATTTTGTTCAATGCCATTTGAAGCAGTAGGAATTAAACATGGAACAATACTATGTCATGTTTTTCTGGAGGTGAGCAATTAAATGGTTGCTGTTATGTTTTATGGCATAAACATACTGCCCTGTAAGCCCATTTTGATGCTGGGAAGTACAAGTAATCACAACATTATGTAAAAATTATTCTCCATCCCATTAAAATGAGCAGGACATTCTACTGAGGTCAATGTTGACACCTTGCTAAACAAGGAACGTTATCCTGATGTATGGAGTAAATATGTCATGATACATTATGGGGAGATAATATAGAAGAAGATGGATGTGTTTGTGCATGACATTTGGTAGATAATATTCTCTTTGTCCAAGCAATTACATACTAGACTGAGAGCAACTTTGCTAGATCTAAAGTAATTCAAAACATAGACCTTGCAGTAATACTGTTATAAATCTAGTGGATATTAGAAGGGTGTATCTTTCAAAGAACCCATATATTTGATCAGCGATGCTTCTTTTGAACACAGTGGCACCTCAAATGAAATAAATGGTGTATATGTTCATTGATTTCTAATAGGTAACACCCTGTTGCAATTAATTTTGCAATTAATTAAGAATTCAGATAGCTGGTCCCTTGGCCATTGGAGTTCCTCAGGCAGCTCTTTAACATTTACATGAAGCCAATAAAAAGGTCACTCAAAATTCAGGGGTTACATCTCATCAGTATGCTGATGATGCCAAGCTCTTTTTCTCTTTTTCAGGTGCTCTGAAGGAGCTTGATGGCTCCTTGATTCTAGAAGGTCCCCCTATCGGACTGCAATGCACTATTTCATCAGTTTAGGGTTCAGTCTTGCCTGAGCCCCTGAACTCAGAAGCTCACATTCACCCAGTGAAGAGCAAGAAAGCAGTTCAGGCAGCCTTTGTTTCTGCTAGACTGTTGTCTTGGCCACCCAATGAGGGTGTTTCATTGAAGAAGGAAGTTGTAGCAGCTTCAGGACACCTCATGGCTTAATCTGGAGGGACCAAGTTGGAGAAGTCTAGTGTCCCTCCCTGTCTGGCAAATATTTATGACATGCTGTGCATTTTATATGATTACCATAAAGAGATCAGAAATCTATTTCCTTCTATCCCAAATTTGCCAGTGGCATGAGCAGTTTTTCTATTTTTCTGTGCTTTCTTCAATATATAATAGATTTTATGACTCCTGAGTCATCTGAATAATTTTACTAAACATATCCCTTGATTTGTGGCTATGGTATTTTATAGTGCACGTTTCTGACATTTAATTAGAGTTCCTCCATCTACTGCTGAACCCAGCCCCTGTCAGTAGCCTCTGATCCAGGAAAGAAATGGACAATTTGCATATGTATATAGGGTCAACTATTGATTAACCTGTCTAGTATGATGTGCAACATTTGATAGACTCTCAATATAGAGGAATAATTAGCAGGTGGGATGATTTGTTAAGCATTGAAATTCAAAAGATCATCAGCAGTCTTAATGGAGTACTGCACCTTTCCACTTTTTCAACTAGGATTTCTGTTCCAAAATAATTTTTTGCATTACTAGTTGCTGTCTTGACAGAAGGGAATATGTTCTGTTCTAGGTCAATACAGTTGTCCAAATTTGTCTAAGTGGTTGTCGGTACTACTAGTCACCCATGAAAACTGGTTGTTTGGGCTGTCCAGTACTTCATACTGGGGGTGGGCAGAGTAGACCAGCACTTACTGGCTAGTTTTTCTAAGTTGATCATCAAGGGCTTCTAATTCCCAGTTGTCTAACTAAAGCAACAGACAGAAAGTTTTCCCTTTCTAAATGAGGTTGCTGCAAAACTAATTGAGGCTACCAGTCATGATGGCTATATGCCAGTTCTAGTAACAGAGCCAATATGCCTACATGCACCATTCATGGGAAGCCCGTGTGGGTGGGTGGCATGACATTCACATTCTACTGATTGGTTTTCCATGGGTAGCTGGTTGGTGAACAGAAGGTCAACTCAATGAATTCTTGCTTTGGTCCAGCATAGTTTTTCTTACATTCTTCTGTAGGTCCAAATGCATACAATTAAGGAAATATAGCGCCAGAGCCAGGGGAGTATAAAATCTATCATGGGGAAAAATCAAGGCAGGTGCTTGTCAATCTTCCCAGTCCTTCTTGTCTAGACACTTGAAGATGGAATCAGGCTTATTTCTCTAATGACCAGCTTAACAGACCTGCTTTCTATATTCAGAACTAAAAGGGACAGAATCTTACTTTAAAAAAAAAAGAAAGCTAAAAATTATGGAGCATGGCCTGAAATAAACTTGAAGGAGCAGGTCCCACATGCATCCTGTGACTATGGCCCTGAGCTTAGGTTATGTTCATTAATTGCATAGCATTGCACCATAGCTGTTAGGTTTTAGTAAATGGTTGTAACCTTTGCTGCCCTTTAAAAAGGTAGCTCCATTTCCCCCTGATATGCAAACTATATTTCTCTGTTAATAGAGATGTTTTTTATTTTTATTTTTTGAATTTGTACATTTCTGTGCAAAGAATATGAACTCTGTATAATGAATCACCTACATGCCTTCCAGCAGGCACGGGTGCTTAAATGAAGTTATTGGACACCTGGTGACAGATATCCACCCCCTCCCGACTCATGATAATCATATGCAAGGGGCTTCATCTCACTCCTATTCAAGACTCAGGCAAATGTCAACCATATTTGTTGGAAGAAGGATTAGTTACAGTAGAGATCAAGGGTATAATCTATTTTCCCCCATTGGGGTCAATGGTGCCATTGATTTTTGACATTTCTGAGAGTAACCTTTTAATGTAGCCTCATGGAGTAAAATAATTATCAGCAGTTTGACCAGAAGGTCAAAAAGAGATAGCTTATGCTTTCAAAGCTGTAAGTGAACCAAAAAAGTTAGCAACTTTTAATGTTGCAGACTGAAAAAATAGTCTCCTGTGTGTACCTTGTATACATACATTATGTGAAAAGGAATCACATAGAACAGAGTTGTGCGGGCATGTCTCTGCTCTTGCCTCTTAAGTAAGGTAGTGTGATTGCCTCCCCTCTGTGGTCATTCGTGCCCTGTGGATGGATGTCTGCATGGGAAAGACCTTCTTCATAGACCTCTGTAAGCATAGGCTTCCCCTTGCAAACTAATGGGTGGACACTGGGGTCTGTGCTGCCAAGAGCCTAGCTCCTCAGGGTTGGGATCACAGGAACAACCCCAGTTCCACCAATGCACATTCACACTCTCTTCCCTTTTCACCTCCTTCTCAGTGCAAGCCATCCCTTGGATTGGAAAAATAAATCAGAACTGCACTGTGACCAAAGTTAACATATGCCTTCACTAATCATCTGCTGCCTGTTTGTTGATCAGCAATTGCGTCATTCATTTCAATTCATATAAATACCAATTATTTAGCTAATTTTAATTCATATTGGTGTTCACAGGTTGTTTCACAATTCCCAAAGTGGGAAGAATGCATTACTTTGATGGAAATATATCTTAAAAGCTGTGTAATGGTGTTGTCAGCTTAGGTGTGGAAGTTCAGTTCCTTTGATCAGTTCTGAACCTCATTGATTCATTTAGGCGGAGTCATTTACGTAGACTCAGTTTCTGGCCCACCAGATGCGGCTGGATTTCATATCCCATCATTCCTGCTCACTGGCCATTCTAGTGGGACTTACAGGAGTTTGAATCCAACAACACTTTGTGGGCCATTGCACACCCCACCCCCTTAAATAAAGGGCTGTAACTCAGGAGTACAGCAAATGCTTAGTATATGTATTTGTAATCCAATTGTTAAATCGGGGCCATATCTAAGTATGACACTGTGAGGTCCCTCGGATGGTCATGCTACCTTCCTCTGACCTCTTTCCTTGGCTCTGTCTACTAGTCTTTTGATGTTGCTTGAATTTTGTGCAGTCTTTTCCCACTTTTAAGAGGCTGGAATGCTTAATGGCAGGTAACAAGAGTATTATACTAAAATATGTTGGATTTTTTTCTTTTTGTATTGTCCCACCTATTTATTTATGTATTTATTTCATTTATATTCCACTCTTTTTCCTTGAAGGAACTCAAGGAAGCTTGCAGAATCCTTCTTCTCCTCTCATTCTTATCCTCACAGCAGCCCTATGAAGTAGGTTAGGTCAGGAACTGGCCTAAAGTCACCCAGGAAGCTTTGTGGTTGAATGGGACCTAGAAACCTGATCTCCCAGACCCCACTCCAGCATTCTAACCACTGTACTTCACTGGTTCTCATCTCTGGCCCTGCTCCCTTTGGACTTGGGCTTGAACTTGTCTATGCCCAGGAACAGAATTCAGTCCTCAATCCAAAATGACTTCACTACTTTAGCTAGAGGATACCATACAGTAGGCCCACAAGAACAGCTATCAAGGACCTTTAAATAAGTCACTGGAGAGCCACTGCCAATTAGAATAGACCAATACCAGACGAAATGGACTAAAGGGGCAATCCTGTGCATACCTTGCAGTCCCCAGTATTCACTAGCCAAGCATGCAAATTCAGCAATTCTGAAAATTCATGCAATTTGTGGGAGTGAATTTTGCACACATTTCCCCAGTTTTAAGCACACACTGACACACTGAAATTACAGCCTGCTTTAAAAACAGATGCTCATGTGCTGTATCAGTCCACATAGACTGAAGCTGTGCCAGTGCAATGTTGATGGAACATAATTTGTGTAGGTGAACCAAGAAAAACCAGCAGAGCCAAATAGAGTTTTCCCCTCTCACATTTGTCACACATCCCTAATAGCTTAGGTAACATCCTTTGGAAAAAAAATGCATAACCTTCTGGTCAGCTCACTCAGGGTCATTGCACCATCAAATTGACTGACTTGTGGATTGGTGCAGAAACATCTGTGAGGGAATGCAGTTACTTAGAACTAGCAAATATAAAGTGGGTCTTGGAACAGACAGGAATTCTCAACAGTTCAGGAAGGTACATGCTTGGAGAACCCATCCTTTCTGGAACAAAATCTTATTGAGTAGTGTTGTCCTGCCATTGTGGTAATATGGCGAGCGTGATTGGATGGGAACCATTTACAGTATACATGATCTCTGCACACATTCCATATGTAATAATGGTGCGATATAATGTCAGAGGAGTTCCTGCATGTGGCTGCATTACTCCAGGTCTTTCTAGATCCCCGGTCTGACTGGGGCTGCTTAGCGTGCATCAGACACATTTATCAGCTGTTATTCAGCTATTACTTGAGTTCAGCATCAGATTAAATTTCTCCCACTGGAATTAGTGATGCATAAGAGTGATTAACATCATTTGTTACAGCTATCCCATAAAGAAAACCATTAAAAAAAGAGTGGACTTCTGCAAAAGGGCCAATATGAAATAGACACATCAATGACAGATAGTAAAAACATCCAGAGTTGCCTTTAAATCTATGAAATTGGTAATTAAAGCACATTAGCAGTGTCTGTAACCAAATGCATGCCATCTTCAAGGAGGAAGAGGGTGTTGCCAAATCCTCACTTGACTGCATTCTCTTATAGCTGCTTCTACTTACTCTCTCTTGTCGAACCTCTAGCACCATCATTGCAAATACCTCCAACATAGGCATAGTGTCCAATTTCACACACACTTTGCTTGAACCAGCAGAGATTTATTTCAAAGTAAACTTCTATTGATTTATATTGATAATCTTAGAACAGCCCTAGGACATAGATTACTACTATTGTCCCTCTGTTGCAGTGTGGGTGGAAATGGTTGCCTGCCTCTTCTGGTGTAGACAATGGATACTAGAATAAGTAATTCATTTTTATGCTTTCTGCTATTTATTTATTTATATTGCGATTTATATCCTGCCTTTTTCCCACAAAGGGCTCAAGGCAGCTGACATCATTCTCCTCCTCCATCTTATCCCCACAACAACAACCCTGTGAGGTAGGCTGGGCTGAGAGTCCGTGACTGGCCCAAAGTCACCCAGTGGGCTCCATGGCCGAGCGGGGACTCGAACCCGGATCCTCTGAGTCCCAGTCCCGTGCTCTAACCACCGCGCCACCCTGGCTCTTTGCTGCTTAGATAAAGTTATGGCAGGTAAGACACATGTTTATTGAACTTTTTAAAGTTTTAGGGTCATAGCGTACATGTTTTGTAGAAGTTTACAGAGCAATTCCAAGCCCTGCTGCAGGCTAGCGGAGGAGGGTTAGGATAGAATAGCAAGAACAGGAGTGGTGGCTGAGCATCAGCTGAGGATCTACACTCCAGCAAGAATCCACTGACAAGAGACCCTCAAAGTTGCTTCTGCTCGTTCCTCTCTGAAACCTCCCAGATCTTGCTTTGCACCAGGCAGTGGTGGTGAGAAGAAAGAGCAATAGATGCCACTGCATTTTTCTTAAAAGTTATCAAGCATGCATGGAGCAATGGCAGTTACTGGGAATAGTGGTGAGAAGATAGCCCATCTGTGGAAGAAGGAACATTGTTAGTGTCTTGCCCAAGGGCCACTACTCTGATACATCCCTGGATGCCAGCCTGAAGATTAATTAAGGGTACTGCCCTGTTGGAAAGGCTGCCAGAGGACTGTCTTCTGTTTTGAAGGCCCTCTCTTTAAAGGGCTGCCAGTTCCAAGTCTGGTTTGAAGCTGAAGAACCGCTACAAGGAAAGTTGGGCTTTGAAGTTGCCCAAGGAGAGCAGGCTGTGCAAAGCACAGGTTGCCCAGTTACTATTTTTCACACCATTAAAACATGTTACATTTGTAGTTAAATTACAATAATGATTTCAAAATGTGCATTGGTACATATAGAACAGAATATGCAAATATTAAGGAAATAGGTATTCTCTTTTGCCCTCTCTTCTGGTGATGCACACCTTCCTTTCTCGCAATTCACTTCCTTTCTGTGTCTGCCCTAAGATAAAAATCCTTCCCAGTGTTTTCAGGTAAAAAAGGGGAGCCACTTTTATTTTTAAAGGAACAAATTGGAAACAATCTGCCACGCCCACAGGGCATTGGCAGGACCAGGAAGTGGTGTATCTCCTGCCATTGAACTCCCCCACACTTTTAGGATTGTTGTGTCTTTTGGTTAAGGCTACATTCCTATCACATGTATCCAGGAGTAAGTCCACTGAATACAATAGTTCTTACATCTGAAGAGATATGCACAGGATTGAACTGCAAGTCTGATAAGAACTTGGCCATCATCGTCATTGTCCTGTTCCTCCTCCCCCTCCTCCTTCTTGCTATTTAATTGATTGATTGATTGATTGATTCATTCATTCATTCATTCATTCATTCATTCATTCATTCATTCGTGTATTCATTTGATATTTATGCCTCCCAAAAGCCAAGGCTTTTGGGGTTTGTCTTGGCTATCTAATATTTGCTTTTCAGAATTATTATTTAGGTTTTTGATCATTTTCTATCACAAGAAGTGTTGCCTATTGTTCATTTTAGGGGGCTGCAAAAAGGAAGTATCATTTGAAACATGATAGCTTTATGTTGCTGAAGTTATGTATTTCTAACAGTTTCCCAGTTTAGAACTGCTTTGATTTTTGGCTTTTTGTTTAAAAGAGTGCCTGCTTTCTGTTTATCTTCTAGTGATTATTGGACTTGTTATGTTGTACCACACAACAAACTAAAAAAAAAAAAAACAACAAAAATCTTTTCAGGCTCTGATATTGATAAATTTACTTTATGCACATGTTGGAATTCTCCTTGCTCTCAGAATTTCTTTGTCGGCTTGTCTGATGTCAACTAAGAAAGTTTTGCATTAGGTTGCATTGCCTTTCTGGGCTGGTCCAGGTTGGACAATTCCCAGCAAAGTGCACTGAAGTGTGGTCTTCTGCCAAACCACTTCCTGCTTGCTTCGCCTTCCGTCTGTGTCCCCTCCATCTGTGGGCTTACTGGTTCAGGCAGAAGTGGCTAAATTTGGAAAGTAACCCACCATTTGGACATTGTTAACCATACCATAGGGTGATACTATATTGAGTATAATGATATTTTGACTTGGGAAAATCCAAATGCAGGTGGATTCCCAGCTGCCACCATCAACCTGCACCCCCAATTTTGCAGGGTGTGATCATATGGAAGCACTCAGGGTCAGTGTCAAGAATAAGCATGGTTGGTGCCCCTGGTTGCTCTCTCCTCCACCTTCATAACCTGCTTGTTCACTTACCTTTCCTGACAACAGTGAGAATAAGAAGAAGAAGATGCCACTGCCTTTTGGCTCACCAGCATTTTGACAATGCCGAAAGCCAAACGTGCCCTAATGTTGAGGGAGAGGAGAAAAGGTAGCAATATTGGCCAGTGACAATAGTTAGGTGGAGGAGGAAGTCTCACTCTGAAGGGAGCTCATTCAGTTTTCATGTCCCAAAAAGTTAGTGCTGATGCTGGTAGGGATGGCGGTCTCTACTTGCATACCAACAGCAGTTTGAGGGTGCTGAGTGCTGCTCTTAGCCTTGGATGCTTTCCCGACAGGATGTGCCTTCCATTCATTCCATTGCACCTTGATGGCACAGATGCATTTTTAATGTCACACCTGGATTACATCATGCGCAGAAACGAAAGCAGCCTTGGCAGTGTGCTCCTTTTTAATCCAAACTGAAGAAGCTTGAAGAGAATAAGAGCAAAAACAAGGTGGAGGAGGGCTAGCCTCAGCAAGGCCTCAAGGATAAGCACATTGGGAGCAAAATATGCCAGGGAAAGCAAATACAACTTCTGTGAGAGGATGATTTTTATAGATATAGTCCTTTTATTTCCTAGTTTGGTTTGTTTGTTTCTGTAAGCTGTCCAAAGTCTCTTTATATTTTCACAAGGTTTATTAATCATGGTTTGACACTGTTCCTTTTGCACCGAAATTCTAACTAGAACATCTCCTTCTCTCTGTAGGGTAATCCAAGCACTGTTTATTTCCTGGGCAATTCTAAACAGGCTCTAAACATTCTTTTGCTGTCTACATAAATAAACTCAAACCTTGTTTCCAGGAGAGGAAGAATCTAGTGAGGGTGGAAAACACAACACAGATGGGTCAGTTTATTTCAGCTGCAACTACACTGACATTTCCAAAGCTGCTCTGCCATTTGAAGATCACCTCTACCACATAGATTCCATGGAGTAGGATAAGATGACCCAGCCCTGGTACTCCTGTACACTACAACTCAGTTTCCACAGCACAGTTAGTGCTGTGCTGCATTTCTTCCTGTATTTATGCAACTTGATTGCTTCCCCAAGCAATGGACTGTTCTTTTTTAGCTACCTTCATAGAGAATGGTGAAAATTCTGGATAAATGCCTTAGTGTGAAGCAGTAAGGCATTTATCCAGCCCTGCCCATAGGACAACCAATGCACACATTTGACCTTTTTTCCCCTGCAGTGGAGGGCAGGATGCGTTCCAATGGAGCAAAGTTCAGAATCAAGATTCAGGGTGGATGCCAGGAAGTACTTCCTGACAGTTAGGGCCCCTAGGGTATTGAATGGTCTTCCATGGGAGATGGTTGAAGCCCCATTGGTGAGGGTGTTCAAGGATAGGCTGGACATGTGCATGGTAGGCATGTCATGAGCGGAGCTGGCTGGAGCCGGGGGTCAGACTAGATGGCCCAGGAGACCCCTTCTGACTCCCTCTGTTTCTATGTTTCTTGTTTATAATTGCACATGTTGCAATCTCCCTCCATCCCTCCCTCCCTCCCTCCCTCCCTCTGTGTGTGTGTGTGTGTGTGTGTGTGTGTCTTTAAAGGGCGCCATCACCTAAGGATGTCCTTATTTGTAAAAAAAGATGTATGGACAGAAGGAAGTAGGACATTTGATTGCAGGGGGAAAAAACCCTTCAGGCAAAAAGATATGGGGTGGGAAATGGGAGGTGAAGTACATGTGGACAAAAGGCCAGCTAATCTGGGGATAGGGGGGCAGATGCAACCAAGATCTACAGCAAGAGGCCACTGAGAGTGTGTGTGTTGGGGAGCAGATGGCATGCCACAGAACTGCGACTCCAGCCCTAGTGGGCTGCCCTGGAATGCATCATTTAAGAGCTTACCTTACCATAATGAGGTGGCTGAGATCTGAATGATTTTTCTTTTTCAGTTTAGGTCTAGTTCTCCTATGCTTTGCAGTCTCCTGCACTCCCAGATGACTTTGCCAGGACTTCCTTATTTCAGGCTTTCCAGTACTGCTGCCTTTGGAGTACCTGGACACATTATGTGGAGGAAGAGAAAAAGAGGAGTTGATGGTGGTTGTTTTCTTTGATCAACAGAAAAAGAAGTGTCTCAGATGCTCAATACTCAAAAGTTTGTCTTAAAATGAACTAAATTGTCTCCATCAGGAAATGCAGAGTCCATTCAATTATGAAAGGGAGGTTATGTAATTCAGCAGCAAAGGGTGGGGTGGGGGAGAGGCGAGCTCACTTTGATCCTGCCAATGTTGCATTATATGGAGGCTAAGGTGTGGTTTGTCCTGACATTACTGGTACTGAATTAGTTAAGACCTGAACTGAGAGTGTTTTTATGCCATAATTAATGGGCCTTGTCACTGTTCTTGTTGTAACTAATGGGCAGGTGCATTACCCGATCTATGGAAAAACTATTATCATATTATCATCTACTTTCATTTTACAGGGCCCCTTTTAGATGAATAATTCATACAAAAGTACATAATTGTGATTCACTAATTTCACTGCAGTTATAAAATAAAATCTATAAAGGGACTGCTGAGTGGAAGACTTTCAACAGACTTTAATGGGGGTTGCAAAATGAATAGCTGAGAAGGAACCAAGAGATACTTCATAAAATGGAGGTCAACTAGCAACCCAAGGGCCAGTTACAACTTCCAAAGCCATTTTAAACTGGCCCTTGGCACATCTGCTACATCTTCATCAAGGGATACAGAAATATGTGACTATGGTTTCTCACACGGGGGGAGGAGGAACATGTTTTCAAGATACTATGAAACAGAGTTGTAACAATGGTGAATGGAATCTCTATTCCATTATCTTTCAAACTGCATCTCTGCTTTGCCTGCAATATGCTACCTGTATGCCAAGCACAAGATCTTTCGGTCCTGGAAGTCCTGCTAGATGCTACTGGCCTGAAGAACACACCAGAACTGAGGAGAAAATAGATAAAAAGTAGGACAGGTCTGAGATATTGTTGATCCTCTGACCCTTTGTGGTGTATAGCACCCAAAGCTTTTGAAACAAACAGGCATGCACCCTCACCACTATTCTGGGTAGATGTTGATGAAACATGATCTGTATTTTATACAGACAAGATATTTTGGGGAGCATATACATGTAGCATTATGAAGACTGGAAAAATTAGAATGATTAACAATCGTTTACTGGGCAGAATGTTGCACTGGGATTGTGGAGGCCAGGACCAAGCCTGACAATGTTACTTGGTGACTTTGGTTTGGCATTGCTCATTTACATGCATGATTTATACATACAAATTCATGTAAATGCTTCTCTAGTGTTGCATTTCCTCCTTTTTCCAGCTATGTGCATGGCCAACCTAGCAGCTTCTTATTTACTGGAGTAGTTGCATGTATATCAAGACACCTAGTTCAATCCTAACTTCCTCTATAGTGCTAAGGTTCCATAAGCAAAAGAGCAAAGCAAAAGATAACTGATATATTTCACACAAACTATCCCCCCATATGTGTATGTTAATCAGACAGACAAACAAAAATGATAAGCAGTTCATGGGATCTATAATAAAAGCATCTGTAAGTACTTAATACATCTATTTTTCAAAACCTTTACAAATTATGCATACCATACTTTCGCAATTACCATTTTCCCTTTCATTTTCAATACACAAAAGATGGCACAAGCAAAAGAGGAGTTCATTGTTTGCTATTGACATTAATGCTTTAAAAAATCATTTGGACTGTAAAAAGCATCTGCAGGCTCATCTGTAGACTATTACCTTCCATCAAGGTAGAATGAATTTAATTATTTCTAACTATCTTCAGCAAAAGTATGTCCATGCTTAGCCTTCAGTATCTCTGAGGATGACAACTGCACAATCCCCTTTGACAGCTTGTTCCATTGACCATGAACTGGAATTAAGTAAGTGTACAAAGAAGGGCAAATAGACCTCTGCATTTAAATAACATTAGACTTTAACTCAAACTGATAAAAGCCAGGTTATTCTGTTAAGCTTGTCTCTGCATATTACCATAATTGATTGCATTGTGTGACTTCTTTTTTCTTCTGCTTTCAAGGGTGGAAGCCAATGTGTCCTAACTGAATTTCCTAGCTATGTCAAAATGGAATAGAATTTCTTCCTTTTTATCTTCCTGACTATTATGATTATTTTGCACTCTTTCAGTACTGACAACCCAAACCATATAAGACATCATTTTTAAAAAGTAGAAGCAAGTAAGAACAGTGGAATAAAAAAAGAAAAAAGGGGGGTGCCAGGAAGCAGAGACTCCCACACCCTTTCATTCACTCAGATGAGCAAAGAAACCTCTTCAGTTATCTGTGAGTTTATTTTGATCTCTCTTTCCAAATAGCTTAATATCTGTGCCAGTTATGGAAGGAATTGAAAACTTCACACCTTGATGTCATACACAATGCACCATATGCGCACGCGCACACACACATGATCGGTGATTCCATGTAGGCATGTTGAAGGTACGGCAATTAATTAATTAATTAATGCATTGATATCCTGCCTTTTTCCTTCTTGCAAGGAACCCAAGGCAGCATTTACAGTCCTCTTTCCATCTTATCCTTGCAATAACCCTGTGACCTATGTTAGGCTCAGCATCCATGTCTAGTCCAAGTCACTCATGGAGTCTAAAACCCCATCTTCCAAGTTCCAGTTTGTCTCTCTAACCACTAGACCACACAGGTGGTTTTTCAGTTTGAAAACAAAGAAGTCTTAGTTTTATTTTGGCTGGTAATGTTCAAGGCATTTCAGTGTGTAAAACAGATCCTAACTGTATGTATTCAAAAGTAAAGGTCATCAGACTAGGATCCCAAAGTCAGAACTACATTTCATGAGATGCATGACCAGGATCAGTCACAACAGTGCTACATCCTCCTCTCTTTCTCAGAACTGTGTAAAAGAAAGAGGAGTCATCACTTTAGTTACAGGTTACTGGCCATCTGTATAAAAGTCTTGTCCTGACAGCATTAGATGAAACTACAGATGAAATTTGCAATTTCATTTAACTACAGATGAAATTTGCCTGCATATCAGTTCTGGCAAAATGTCTGCAAGACCTTCAAAGGAAGCTCAAATATTTTCAATAAGATCTGTGAATTATCTAAATGGATCTATTTTTATGTGTTCTGAGCAGTTCTTTACAACTTGTCTTTGAAACCCAAACACTTTTATAGAAGTAAGTAATTACATTCCAATTAAATATTCAGACTTAAAACCTGTAGCAAGGCAGATCCATGTTAAACACACTGATGAATCACAGCATGGGAGTTTTGGTCCTTGGCATTAAACAGAAGACAATTTTCTGAGTAGCATTCATCACGATATGACAATTTAAGCTGTGGACCTTGAGTAAGAGGGTTTCAGTATGAATTGAAGGAATGAGCCTCCAGCTGTACCCTGATTACATTAGATTATATTACTTCTGACTGGCTGAATGACCAGGGTAAAAAGCATTTAACTGCAAAATATGTAGTGCATATATTTTACAGGACTTGAATTTTGACTTAGATTCCCCATTGAAGAAACTGGCTATCTGTAATGTTAGCCAGAGCCTTTGGATTTAACTGGAAGTGAGTCACTATTTCAGGTAGCTGCAGGCTGCATTTCCATATCCTAATACTGTACTTCTGGAGTGAGAAATCAAAAGCTTCCAAGGCAGGGATGGATGATTATGATTCTAAATCAGTTGCTGTGCCCATCGCTTATGCTTAGGCTGTTCTTTGTAGCCAGACTGAGTTTCTGCCATTGCAACAAGCCCTCTATCAAACACAGACAGAATTAACATTATATGTTTCATCTCAACTTTTATTAGCTTGATCAGTACGAACCCAAATGGATTCCTCTGTACTTCCAAAGCTGGAGGCACACCAGAACTCAGTTCAGCAAGTGAGGGGGTGGGGGATAAAGTCTCCATTACTGGGAGAAACTAAATGGGAATAAGTCAAGGGTTGGACAGGTATATTTATAGTTAAGCACGACGGGTATCAGTCCCCTCACAACAAAATCCATTGCTTTAGCAGAAAGTGAACATTGGTTTCTTGTTCCTCAAATTCAGGCCACCAGCTGTTGCTTCCTTTCAGTATTCTTTCTGATTGACTTCGCACTTTATCCAAATCTTAGAAAGGAAAAAAAGGGGCATCCTTCCAATTGCTTTAATAGGCTTGATCGAGTCTGTGATGAGCCATGAGAGCAATACATCCAATTCTTCTGTTATCTGTCATAGCAGAGCTCATTAAATCCGCGCCATGGCTTCACTGTGGGTTCATTTTTGTAGTCTCCAAAAAGTGGAAAAGAAACCAATAACATCTTACCCCTTTATAGTGGAGTTTGACTTTAGAATAATTGAGCTTGTGACTCAACGAGGTGCACTGATATATAGGTTCTTTAGAGCAATTCATTTCTCCTTTTCACTGCTTTAGTCTGAAATACATCACCTGGTTATGGATTAGTTGTTCATTACACCATGAAGCAGCAATTATTGAATAGCATTCTGTCCCATGGAAGATTATCAAAACTCGGGTCACCTATATTTAGTCCACAGTGTGCCAGTTTACACATCATTCTATGATTGTCAGGCTAAAGAAAAGCTCTTCAGTGAAGATGCAATGTAGATCAACCTTTCACATGTTCCAGCATTATTGATCGCTTTGCTCCAAAATCAGCTTTGGAGCAAGCCCAGCTACCTATAGAATTCTAATTTTGAGGAAGATCTGTCCCATTAGAAAAGGAGCACCAAGATTCAATTATGGATGGGTGAGATGCTTGTTTTGTTGAGACTTTTTTAGAACAGATTTTTTCCTGCTGCTGTAATAGTGTTGACAGAGTTGACATGTGACAAGACTGGCATTTGGGCTTATAATTGCTCCGGAAATTAAAAGGCATGAGCATGTCTGTCAAGTCTGTTTTCAAGGACTTCTTCTTTTTCCCAATTCTGTGCAGATTTTTTTAAAATGGAGAAAAGTATGCATTTTTGTATGTTCATTTTTAAGATGACCCCCTTTAGCTGATGCATGAATGCATGCCTGTCCCCATTGAATTAAGTGTATTTGTGCATAATTTAGAACTGTGTGCATTTCTGTGCATTTTTAGAGCAAGGGGATTTTATTTCATAGATTCTGTCCACTGTGAGTTGAAGTTCCTCCTTTGAGCAGTTAAAAGCCACAGACTTGCAAATTATTCCTTATTGTCCCAAAGTACAAATCACCAGACTGATTCTCTGAGCATGCACAGAGCAGTTTGTTGAACCCAGTCAAGTGTTTATCTCCAGGAACTCTCCTTATGAACATGCCCTTCAGGAGGGGCTTCCTGAAAGCAAGCATACCTCTTCTCCATGTGCTGATCATTTAATCTAGACACCTGCCTCTGCTGACACTTCAGCTTGGGGTCAAAAGCCAGGGGTGCCTGGTCTGCATCTGAGAACCCCTCATTCTCTGAGTTCAACCAGCTGTACATC
Source organism: Varanus komodoensis (assembly GCF_004798865.1). Classification (NCBI taxonomy): domain Eukaryota; kingdom Metazoa; phylum Chordata; class Lepidosauria; order Squamata; family Varanidae; genus Varanus; species Varanus komodoensis. Next base: position 17,959,455 of record NW_025335349.1, read on the forward strand.
TTGGTTATTCCCAAGAACTGCCTTCCTGGCAAAGTTAAAAACCTGGCCTTGAGCTAAAAATGTCTATCATCTCAGTGTTTCAGTATGTCCCATCCTCCCCAGTTCCTCTTTGATCTGATTCACATTCCAGTTCTGAATCTTCTGAATTCCAGAATTCTGTGAGAATGAGTGCCCAAAGTAGCCATCCTTCTCATTCCCAACACTACAATCCTTCGATCAGATGGAGATGTTAAATGGAGCACCTGAAAGCTGAAGAAACACCTTGCCTCCCTCTGAAAACATGAAATAAAATCATGTGTGTGCTGAATGATCAGCCACTGTCATCCAGCATGTCAGAAATGGCAAAATATTTTGAAATGAAAGGGAAATGTTTTGGCATGTAAAAGTAAAAAAAGTCTTCCAGTTATTAGCATTTCAAAATTGCTTTAGGGGAAAAATGATTTTTCACGGACTCCTACTGAAATCAGTGCTGTACTGTATATAATACTGTATATCGATGCTTCCTAGATTCAGTCATATTTAGAGCAGACCTGAAATAAATGGTTCCTAAACTGGTTATGACCAACTTAAGTGCCATTGATTTCAATGGATCTACTCTAAATATGACTACATTTGGATTCAGCTCAAGGGAATTTATATTGGTTTAATTGCCATTACACTTTTCAAAACATGGTGTTGGAAGACAGCTTTGTGAATACTTTGGATTGACAGAAAGACAAACAAGTCTTTGACTTTTTTTGGTCCCAGAGCAAATCAAGTCTGAGCTTTTCCCAGAAGCAAAAATGACAAAACTGTCATAAGTCAAACACATCAAGAAAAGGCAAAACTCACTGGAGAAGACAATCAAAGGCAGAAGATGAAAGGGAAGACCAAATAGGAGATGGATTGACTCCATAAAGGATGCGGCAGCCTTGAACTTGGAAGAACTGAATGGAGCAAGGTATTTTGGAAGGCTTTCATTCATAGGGTCACAATAACCTGGAGACAGCTTGATGGCACATAGCAGCAACAACAAACTGCCATTGTATCTTCCAAAGAATCTTGGAGATTGTAGTGTGATAAGAGTGCTGAACGTTCCTTCCTCATTTCATGGTCCACCCATAGTCAGTTCCTAGGCTTTCCTAAGGAACATCTGATAAATAGGATGGTAAAGGTAAAGGTTTCCCCTTGACATTAAGTCCAGTCATGCCTGACTCTAGGGGGCAGTGCTCATCTCTGTTTCCTAGCCGAGGGAGCCAGCGTTTGTCTGCAGACAGTCTCCATGGTCATGTGGCTGGCATGACTAAACACCGAAGTGCACAGAATGCTATTACCTGCCCACCGAAGTGGTACCTGTTAATCTACTTGCATTTGCATGCTTTCAAACTGCAGGGTTGGCAGGAGCTGGGACGGAGCAATGGGAACTCACCCCGTTGTGCAGATTCGAACCGGCAACCTTTCGATCAACCAACCCAGCAGCACAGTGGTTTAAACCACTGTGCCATCTGCAGTCCCTTAAATAGAATGGAGATGCACTCAAAAACCACCTTTTCCTGGCTGAGAACCAGAGCATATGGATACTTCTGAGAAACTCTGCTCTTAAGTGCAGATATTTTAATAGAAAATGCATTTGACAAAAATCAGATCTAAAACCTGTTTAAGCTATCTATACAAGAATCTCAGATCTTGTGATTAAATTTGTGGAAGCTATTGTAGCTTTTGAAATTTGGTTATAAATTTGACTTTTAAATTGTGTCTTGTAATTTTTATTTGTATGCTTTTACTGTTATCTATATTTTATTTTATGTTGCATTTTTCCCTTTGGAATTTATTTATTTATTTGATTTATATGCCACCTGATTTGTCATAGGCTCTCTGGGCAGCTTACATACAACTTGTGAGCATTTTGATGAGGGAAATGGAGTGTTTATATATGCTAAGTGCTCTTAATCCCTGGGCACTAATCCGGGTTGTTCATGGAAACTTGAAGTTTTTTTGTTTTGTTTTTTTTGCACATGTTTCTCATCTTTTGTACTGGCCCTCTATTTGAACTTTTCCTGCCTAAATTTTGTTTAGTTTTTCATGAAATCAATTACCTTCTCCTCTCCTGCTTAAGCATACATTCCTTTTAGCAAATAGCAGTCTCCTTAGGAAACATGGTCTTTTAAAGACACACAAACACGCTTCAAGAATGTGGAAATTAGAAATACAAATAGAATTGTCTGCATTGTTTTATCCCATGGATCTGAAGCTTGTATCTGTATTCTAGCTCCACCCTTGCAGAAAGCCGGTGCCCAAACTTCAAACCTGAAATGCCAACGTATCAGTGAAGACTTGAATTTTGCATTGGTGCTTATCCGCATTGAGAACAGTCCTATGTGAAACTTACATGGTAGATACTGTTTCTGGCTACATTGCCGTTATTCACAGCAGCTGTTTTCTACAGAAATCTTCCACAACTGGCTGGGGAATGCTGGAAGTTGTAGGACTATTCTCTTTCTAGATAAAAGCATAGGTTTGCATACTAAGGCACTGGGTGTTTTGCTCACAAATGCAAATGAGTTGTAAGATTGGTCTCCTGAAAGCTGAATACTCTTGGTTCACATATCCAGGTGTCTATGCATTGTGCGTGTGTTATGGATGGATACACCTGTCAATTTTGGTTTCTGTCAGTTTCTCATTGTTCAAGTTTGGGTATGTTCATCACATGTTTATACATTTAGAAGCATTTATTCCAAACTTAAACAGAACCAAACCAGAAAAGTCCTTTATGAACACAACATATTTATTATTACATTCCTATCCCACCTCTTTTTCCTCTAGAGCAGAATCCAAAGTGATGTCCATGGATTTTCTCCTCTTTATTTTATCCTCACAACAATCCTGTGAGATAGGTTATGCTGTGAGTGTGTGATTGGTCCAGTCCCTGCCAGTGAGCTCTATGGCTGAGCTGGGAACAGCATCTGGATCCCCCAAGCTCATCAGTCTAACCACATTACAACACTGGATCTTAGTATAGCCTGCTCATCAGTTGCATGTTATCAAGAATTTTGAATGGATGTTTAATGTTAATTGTCATTAATAAACACTTTTCCAGATGCATTCATTGCTTGCAGAACTCCATCACAAAATTTGGATAAATGCAAATTTTTAAGGATAACTGAGTCTAGGTTGGCACTGCAGATCTCAAAAGTGTGGAATTAGTCAAGTTTGCATTATAATGCATTATTATGCACACTTAATAAATTCCCCATATCCTTGTTATGCATATATGCACACACAGAGAGATAATCCTCATCCATTTCTTCATTGCACTTACATAAAAGTGGCTCCACTGAATTGCAATGGGTTTGATGTAATGTGAAGGTTGTCTCAGTGGTGCTTGATCTCTGATGGTAATTCATAAATGCAAGTATCACTTTATGTTAGCCATGGTCCATAGAGCTCTCATCAAATGAGGAAGATGAAAATGCACTTGGTGGACAAGTGAGCAAAAGTAATTCTATGTTTTCTCCATCACCACACAGAAGATGACTGAATGCCAAGATAGACAAAACTCCTGCTTTCTTCATGTGTAGGAAGGATATTTTTTCCTGCTGCAGATTGTAAGTAGCTGAACATAATGCAAGTATGCGCTGTGGCTTTCTGCCTGCTCTAAACACATCACTGTGGAGGGAATGGCCACTAGTAAAACAGAAAGCACCTGTTATTGCAGCCAAAGAAACTAGACAAAACTACCAGTTCCTTTCTGTGATCCCCACTCACTTGTCCTGTTCCAAAAGCAGTCAAATCAGCTAGTTTCTAACTGTGCTAGCTTCCTCAATTCCTCCACATTCTCAACAATGCTGCATCTGGAAAAAAATGTAGGAAGGTACAGGAATTTGGGTCTGTTCTATGTGGTCAGATTAACTGCACAGACTCCTAATGGAGAGAATAGGAAAGGTTACTGGAAACTAGTACCAATAATGATCTCTTCTAAGCTTGCCTCAGGTGGTATACAAATTAACCAGGCTTTGCTCAATGTGCAGTGCTCCATTATGAAACATATTGTAGCAGAAACATTAAGGAAGTCAAGGAAAAAAGGATTTGTCAGAAAAATATACTTCTTACATCTCTGTAGGTAGAGAGTATAAAAACTTTCTGCAACAGAAAAAGGACATGTATGTAAGATTATCTTTGATAAATCGGGTCATAGCAAACTTGGAAAGAAAGACATCTTTGGTCATTAATGTGCTAATAGCTTAGATATATCATATATACTGGTGTATAAGGCAACTTGCATATAAGATGATGTCAATATTCTGGGCTGTTTTTCTGGTGTTTGTCATATGACGGGTATATAAGACAGCCATCAATTTTTGCATTGCTATTTTTGGTCTCAGGGTTAATCTTCTACACTGATATATATCATAATAACATGTGGAACAAGTGACTAGAAGTATATTTCAGAAAAATATTTGCATATATCAGTGTATAAGGTGACTCACATATAAGACAAGGTCAGCATTTGGGGCTGTTTATATATGTCGGGCATATAAGATGTCCCCAATTTTTGTTTTGCTCATTTTGGTTTCAAGGGTTGTCTTATACACTGGTATATATGGTATAAATTTCTTCCACACCCACTTTATGCTCTGTTTAGGCAATCTTCTGTTGGAACCCAGAACTCACTGCAGGAGCTCTCTGCTTTTGTTTGTTTCCCCCTTCCGCTCTAACTGGGATTCTATAACCCCCAATTAAATAATTGGCTTGATTATTTCTCTGCCTACTAAGAAGGCATATTCCTAGGAGAATTGTTTAAATCTAATCCTATCTGGCAGTGCTTTGAGTTCATTTCAATGTTTATGTATATAAAAAGCATCATGAGGAAATCCCACAGGGTTGGGGTGTAAGTATTGCCATTTCCATCCAGAAAAGAGGCTTTAAAGCAGTTCTAAATAATGTTAGGCCAATTGGTTTACTCAACCTGGCTTCTAAATTGTATTCTAAATATTTGTCAGGTCAGTTACAGTCTGGGCTCACTGAACACACAATGATAGTGGAAAAGCAGGCAGGGTTCCAAAAGGGGACACCCACAACAGAACAATGCTTTGTTCTCCATCATTGGATACAAAGATTTTCTCAAATAGATAGGAATACATACGAAGCCACTAATTGTTTCGTTTAGCTCGGCCTTTGCCCTCAACGAGTTCTTATAAGACCTAAAGGTTTTTCCACTAATATTGATGGAAGGCTCTATTTTGTAATTAAGATATTGCATTCTAAGACCAGTCTTACACTAAGTTTTGGAGTGAATAAATTGTAAGCAGAAAGTATGCCAGCAGATAGAAAAGTTATGAAGGGATGAGTATCAGTTCTATTTCCTTTGAATTTTTATATTAATAACATTGTCCAGGAATGGTTTTGTATTTTCCTCTTTCAGTCCATGGTGCTGAATTCTCAATCCTTCTAGACACACATATTTCACAATGATCTGGACTACATTAACTGCAAGTGCAAATAGTTTTGACTAAGCTGAGTGAGTTCTGCATCACAGGACATGTAACTGTTAGCCCTACTAAGACCAAAATAGTTTTAATGAGAAGAAGAGGAAGGCTCACACATGGAGGAATAGATAATCTATTGAACTGTTACGCAACTTTAGATAACAAGAGTCTTTGCTTCAGTGCTCAGCTTTTATGGAGACATTTGAACACAACTTAATTCAAAATGCCTCAATCCATTCAATCTCTCCTGCAGATTTTTTAAGAGTCCATGGGAGAGCTCACCCCTGTAATTAAGGCATTCTTGAACAAGGTAGGTCCCCAGTGAACATACAGGGAAGATATATGTGAGTACACAAGAGCCTCTATGCACTGGATTGATACTACTTTCCTTTCAGTTGAGTTAAGTGTCTCTGTTATTCTGGCAAGTTAAAGGATGCATCCCAGATGACTGTCCAGTTGCATCTTGAATGCCTCTAGTGTGGGAGAGCCCACAACCGCCCTAGGTCAGTGCCTCCATTGTCATACTGCTCTTACAGTCAGGAAGTTTTTCCTGATGTTCAGCCAGAATCTGGTTTCCTGTAACTTAAGCCTGTTATTCTGTGTTCTGCAGTCTGGGATGATGGAGAAGAGCTCCTGGTCTTTCTCTTTGTGACAGCCTTTCAAGTGTGTGTAGAGCACTATCCTATCTCCCCTCAGTCTTCTCTTCTCAAGGGTAAACATGCCCATTTTCTTGCATCTCTCCTCATAGGGCTTTGCTTCTGGTCTCTGGATCATGTTTGTTGCCCTCTTCTAAACCTTTTCTAGCTTTTCAAGGAGGGAGCAGGTTGAAAAGTCTCTTGTCAGTGGGTCCCCTAATGAGATGTGAGCCCTTGGCCAACCATTGACACCAGCTCTGGAACCACAGTTGCCTTCATTCCACACTATTGGGATGTGGCTGTGACTTCACACACAACTGAAACACTCTAGGTTCCCTATCTCTGGTGTGGAAAATGAGCTGCCTTAAGTGGACAAGCTACAGTTACATCCAGGTGCTGGGTTAAAGCAGCTTTATTGGGAAAATGGCAATATTTTAAGATTTGAAATGGGGTGGAGGGATCAGTCATCCATATATCTGCCTAAAGATTCTTACAAACTTTGCCACTAATTTTGAAATGAGTAATATGAGTAACACAGTGGCAAGGGACAATAAGATTTTTCTGGTTGTATGTTCTACACCAAATGCACAATGGGATGCAGCATACTTAACTTAGGATTTATTTTAAATTATCTGTTCTGTTCTTGAAAATCTTTTGGTTTTCTCAGCCAAAGTGAACTAGGTACAGCTCTGATCTTTTGCTATACATTGTTGAATATTCTGGTAAGTAGTCACTAGAGCAAATCATAACTTTCTAGTGAAATTATAAAGTTGTTTTTTATATAAGTTTTAAATGTCACAGTGAAAGCAAAAGGAAGCTCTTCTTATTTCTGGGTCACTCTTGGTCTGGCCTCTTGCATTCTTTTGCCACTGGAAAATGTAAGCAGGGCACTGATTTATTCTTCCTGAAAAGATGTTTCGTGTTTTCTTTCAATCAAGCAAAAGCTGCTTTCCACATTGCTGGCAAAGATTGATCTGTGTCCTCTAATCCACCCCTATTCCTCACCATTAAAGAACCTCAGGTTGTTTACATTAAAAACAGAAGACTTACAGGGAATGCTTTAGGCTCCCTGGGGTATCTCTGGGCAGCTGCTCTGTGATTGTTTAATTTCTGATGCTCAAAAATCCCTAAAGGGTACACATTATTTGTTAAGAGAACTGTCAGTCACTGCTCCTACCTTCCTTTGTTGTCAAGTGACCACTTCCAAAAGCTAGAAGGTTGCCAGTGCTACTTTAGAAAGTGAAATTCACAATAACTTTAAGAGCTAGTATTTACCATAGTCCTGCAAAAATTAACTTAGAGAAAACTGACTGTGATGTTCAAAAAGAAGGGTTTAGGTTGGGGCAGAAGAATCAAATATCAAGTTCTTTCTCTCCCATATGAAATTTACAATTTAAAAATCTGAACTAAACTGAAATGCTCACCCATCTGCACAAAATAAATTCCATCAGTAACCTGGAGAAAATCAGGTTATTCTCCTTGCCTGTATTAAAGTAGTTAAAGATTAGGCCAGGAAAATAAGGTGGCAGTCCTAATTAAGTAGTAACACGTTTGAATACACAGGAGTTCACACCAGACTTCTAAGAGCAAAGTACTCAAGCCCTTGGAACTGGTTGGATGAATGTGTTGAACTTTCTATCACATTCATGTAATACTGTTGTGTGTGTGTGTGCGCGTGTTCCTTGAATATGAAGAATTTTGCAAACTTGGTAAAAACTTATCAAAACTGAACTGAACCTAAATGAACTGAACTTCTTGCTCATCCTTCAGCTAAGGTTGTGCCTGCATAACATTTGGTTTTTTTGATGCTGAAAAGAAGGCTCTGTTAGCTGGTAAATGCTTTTCCTTGTTAAATATGCAGCTAGTTTCATGGGATTTGTGAAAATATCACATTACTATTAGTGGTTTAGAGACAATAAAATAAGGCATTATTGAGTGAAGAACACAGACAAAACAAATGAAGAAGAGCCCCATTGGAGCAAGTGTACCCAGTCCATCATTCTGTTAATATAGTGACCAACCATGAGAACCCAGCAGGACATACATGTAATGGTACCCTCCCACACATGTTCTTCAGTGACTGATAGGCAGTGGCATACTGCCACTGATGCAGCTGATAATGTATAGCCACCCTCACCATTAACCACTGATAGCTTTATCAAAACTGAATATGTCTAGTCCCATACAGAAATTGGTGGCCATCACTACATCTTATGGCAATGAAGTCCATACATTAACTCAGTGATGCATGTAGAAGTGCATAAAATACGAGTCTTCCACCAATCTGTAACCTGGAAAGGCACTGGCACGCAGCACCAAAAGCCATTTAGCTAGATAGAACCACTGTCTTACTCTGCATGGCAGCTACTTATCTGCCTCTGTTTCTGGGAGAAAAGGCAGCATAACATTACATTTATCATTCATTTGATCGTTTGTTTGTTCACTTGTTTTTTTTAAAGATCTTTAGGCCACTTTAAGGGTAGAACCCTGACAAAAACCCTATCTTCTTCAATTAGTCTGAGCTTGCTTAACTTCACGAGTCTCTGAGGAAGTCTATATATGCTCACTGATATGTTGCTGCACAATTGTGGTTTTCAATCCTTTGTTTTTCATTTTCCTTTAATTCGAACCAGTTCTTATGTGAAAAGTGTACTGTTTTTACACAACAACAGATGGCATTTCCTTCTAAAACTGAATGGAGACCCATTTATGCAAGTCAGTATAGCCTTCCAAAACCCATGAATGATGCATCTTTGAGTGTTATACAAACCCTGGGCATGCTCACCAAGAATTTGGACTCTGGGATGCTACAAAGCAGATCAAAATCTGGGAAGTCAAAAAGATGGAATCCAGTGGATTTTCCACCCAAGTGGATTCCTCATACATCCCTAAATATATATCCAAGAAGCTGACGAAAATTGAGTTCTGTTTCCAGAAAAGATACACTGTAGGAAAGAACATTTACAGATAATCTTTCGTACTTTACTAGCTACAATACTTCACTCTCGTTATTTTTCTACATGCCATAGTATTTGTTACAAGGAGCTGTATCAAATATGACTTCACAGTAGCCATGTGACAGTCAGCATTCTTTATGTTTCATCTTTGGTGACACCTGATGTCCTCATCCCCAGTGTCATACTGCTGTGCTCTATCAGGGAATTTGCCCACCGCTTTGGGCAATGTCTCAGGGAAGAAGCCAAAACATAGAAACACAGAAACATAGAAACAGAGCGAGTCAGAAGGGTCTCCTGGGCCATCTAGTCTGACCCCCGGCTCCAGACAGCTCTGCTCATGACATGCCCACCATGTGCATTTCTAGCCTATCCTTGAACACCCTCACTGATGGGGTCTCAACCACCTCCTGTGGAAGCCCATTCCATACCCTAAGGGTCCTAACTGTCAGGAAGTACTTCATGGCATCTAAATTGAACCTTGAAGAGGAGGCTGGAACACATCTAGGATTGCAGTCCTGGGGCTACTGAATTACTTTGGCATTTACTGAGAGCAAAGTTTTCTGTTCAGGTTAGAAGAACCTTCCTGGAAACTCCATCTTCAATAAGGTGAGCAGCTTTTTCTTGCAGGGATTGGCTTCTCCTGGGAAATGGAGGTTGGAGGAGCTGCTTGGATTCTGTTCCTCTGATTCCTGCTGTTCCCAAGTTCCAATCCTCCAAGTCAGTGGGGAGTGGCTTCTCTTGAGTAAGGGTGTTGTATGCATTGGACATTAGGGCTGAGGCAGTGGGCCCCAGTTTAGGGTCAGGAACTGGTTCTGGTGCCTCCCCCATTTGCTATCACTGGAGGCTTCAGCTTTTGAGTCTTCTTTGTCCTGCACCATACAGCCTTTCCACATTTTATTTCATGAATAAGGCTCTTGCTGTGGTTTGTCAAGAGAGGCTCTTGACCTTGTTGGGAAAATAAAAAAGAAGACAATAAATACCTCTAGAAGTATTTGTACCACTCTCAGGTGTAGCCAGGATGACCTATACTTTTTGTTTGCCACCTGGAAACCGCTGCAAGACTCTCACCCCCTAATTTATTGCAACAAGATAAAATAGGGCTCTCTTCATTATGTCTAGTAATTGTGGAAAGGAAGAAAAGCTAGGGGGAAGTTTTGTTCATAACCAATTAACATCTGGCTTCCCTAATAACCAAGGTTTAACATCCAGTACAGTAAAAATCTTAGAAGAAAGAGAGAAGGAGGGAGGGATGTACGTTTAGAAACTACAGTAACAATGCTGGCAATTAGTGTAAATTCCCCTGCTGTTCAAGAAAATGTGCAGATCTAGTTATTTCGGAAGGCTGCAGTGTAGTTACTGCTATAAAGAAGAGAATGCAGAATGCATTCTGCTGGCTGTGTAAGATTGGAATTAATGACAGCAGCACTGCACCCAAGAAAATATTGTAAATGTGACTGAGATGGAGCACCATCGCAAGAAGGCAACAGTAAAGATGAATGGAAGTTAACTGGTGCAATAAAAATACCCTGCTTTCCTAAGCAGTCTCATTTGGAGAAGACATTACTTGAAACTTAGGAGACATCTAAACTATGTTCATTGAACAGTCTTATTCCTTCTTTTCAGGGAATCTGGGGAATCCTGGGAATTGTAGTCCAGTGGGGGTATAGTTCATTTATTTATGAAATACAATTCTATGATTCTTTTTATCATAGAATCTTTTTTCATAGATTCTTTTATCATGGAATAGCAGAGGTTCCTTCTTGTAAAGTAAATGTAAAGCTTGTCATTGCAAGCTTATACTGTTTTCAGTATGAGCGCTTGCTAAGGAATAGTAAGAATATGTTGAGATTTAGTACTAGTTTGCCAGTAATTTTAAGAATTCCCATGAAAACCAGTGGAGGCTGGTGGCTCAGAGGCTGCAAGGGTGTGTATCCACCTGGACTTCATTCAAAACTTTAAAGGTACTATCCATGGTGCTGAGTAAAAACCAGAGTAGCTTACAGGACCCCACTGACATTGGAACCAGAAGCCTCCAGTGATGAAAGCAAGCATGATCTGGAATAAAATATACACATCTGAAGATTTTCAAGCATTGCTACATGTTTCAGATTACTAAACATGATTCGTATGACATAAAACTCGATGCATATTCTCTTTACTTAGAAGCAATTAATTGGGTTTATTGCCAAAGAGATGAGATTGCAGCCTCAGAACAAGAAAAACTGAGGGGATGGTTCACACATATAGGTAAACCACTGGATGACTGGAACATGAATAGTCTAAATGCTATTCATCTCCCTTGCTATCATACATTTGAGATGTAACTTCTTATATAGCTGGTCTGTGCCACCAGATCAAAGGATAAAGGAAACTCGTTGGTTATGGAGGAAGGATGAGGTCAATTCACAAAAGACAGTCAAGTGAGGCAGCTGTAGAAAGTAGGTTTGGAGGGACAAGAGAGCCCAAAGTCCAGGGGAGCATAGCATGATCAGTTGAGACAGTAATAAGAAACAGACATTGGAAGAGCCTCATGGCACAGAAAGCTAGTTTCTTCACAAGCCTTCACAAAATGGAAACTGACTGCATCATTGTTGTATGATCTCTTGCTCCACCAATGTGTCTATGGATACTCTGACCATCTGGGAAGTGCTCATCATATGACTGTTTTGTGGTGCTTCTACGGAAAAAGCCCTTTGCAATTTAAGCTGATGATTCAGTCAACACAGTTCAGACTGAGATGTGAAATTATATTACAATGAAGCAGCCTATATTCTGCATTGCAGGCATGAGAAAAGTAGCAACAGTTTTTGATGGGAGGACAGATAGGAATTGTATGAGGCCAGATCTCCAACAGTAAGAAGAAGGAGGAGCAAGGCAGGGAAAACATGAGAGTACTTGGTCTCCAGAGTCTCATGGCTTTTAAAATATTTGGACTGCATGAGGCAGAGGTGGATGATCTGTGCTCCTTCAGCCTGATTTCCTGTAGCCCTTAATCTAATTACAGAAGCCCTCTCCATGTGATCAGCTCAAGCATTTATCAAGAGCAAGCTGTCTCTCTCCTGACAGACTGCTGTGTGGGAAGGAACCAGGAGACAGGTAAAAGGGAGAGACATGAAGAGAGAGAAAAGAAAGCGGCCAGATGAAAAAGAGGAAAGGGTAACCCACCCACTTATGGTCCTGGCCTTAACCACTGTCCACATACACCTTCCAGAGGAAGCCCACTTCTGTTTAAGGAGAAAGGCTTTATTCCAACTTATAAACTGCAGTGATTTGAGATCACTTGACATGAATGAACCAGAAACCTTAATCAACTTGCACCTTGGGTGATAACTCGTACCTACGATGAAAGCTATGAGTTTAGCTAGAACAGTATGACTTGACATGGAAAGAAAAAATGCTGATGGAGTATGAGTAAATTAAAAGAACAGTAGAGCATGCATGGTTTTGGCTTTATCCATCAATTTTCCCCATCCTTCTATATCCAGAAGATTAGCTTTTTTTTGTCAGGTTATATTCTGGAGATTCTCAGAGGACAGCCACTCTCCCAAACTTTCCCTGCCTTCCTTCTCAACTTATGAGAAATGATTCCTTTGCTGGTATCTTGGCAGCAAGGGTCTGATCTCTCATCCTTCAAACACTTCTCTCTCTTCACTGGCCAGAGAAAGAGCAGAGTGTTCCTTATGGGATACTCTCTTGCCTCCAGAATACCCATAATAGTGACACACAGCCACAGTGTCTGCTTTTGAGCAGTGTTGCCCAAGGCAGGCAAATAATGAGGTTGCATTTCAAAGGTCTTATCCACAATGGTGACAGCCGGGAGTCTATTCTGTGCTTTTGGAGTAGAAATGGTGCCTCTTCCAGGATCCACCCAAGGCAAGTGCTATGTTCAAGCAGACAAAGCATCACCAGCTTGAAATTGAAGCATTTAGGCACCTGTTAGCTAGTATTCAGGATAGGCCATTGAAAATTATTACAGTTTATACTTTTTTAACAACCTTTGACTTGATTCTTAGAACATTTAAGCCAGCCTCCATCAAATTCTGACCATACACATAAATAGTAACCTATTATCTGGTAAAATGAATCTTAACATTCAGTTAAGATACATTCCGAAAAAGCTTCTCTAAATTGAAAATCAGCTCACCAAGCGTCCATCATTCTGCCCTAGTTGGAAAAGTCCCTAAACAGACATAGTCTAAGCTTATTAGTTAAAAGGAACAGGAAACTCAGCTATGGCAATATGAATGAAAATTTTGGTCCCCCCCCCCCCGCCAAGTGTCATGCATTTCCTTTTACCTTTATTTTAAATTACAATAATTTTCATCTTACAATTTTTTGCATTTTCTCATTGATTTTAATGGGCAATGTAGCCAATGTTATAGAATACCTCCAATGTAAAACAAATATGAGAGAGAATACAATGTAGATTTCACATTTGGTTTCATTGTTCACCTTTGTTGTCATATAAACTAAATGTAAAATTAATGTGTTCATTTCATTTTCCATCTTATGTTAAAAAAGCAATACAAAAGCCAATTTCTCCTACTCTGCACGAAATGAGTGTTACTAGTTATCTATGGGCACCCTATGAAAATTGTAATGGCATGTAACTCAGTAGTCCCGACATCCTGGCTCCAGTCATAGCACTTCCTGTATGCGTCACAGGCAACAGGAGAGCTGCACTAGCACAGTCGTTGGAATGCTGGACTGGGAATGGGGACAGCCAGGTTCTATTGCTTAGTTTGCCATGAAGCGAACTGGGTGACATTGGGCCAGTCACTGGTTTTCAGAGTAACTTACTTCACAGGGTTGTCATGCAGATAGAATGGAGTGAGGGGGACATGTCCTCCACTTTAGACTCCTCAGAGGTAAGGGGAGATATAAAAATGCAACAAAGAACCTAAAATAATACCTTGAGAAATACATGATTTGACAAGAAATATGTGATAAAAGCAATCTTGGTGACTAGATAGCGGGACAGTAGCAGCAACAGATTGAAAAGCAGTTGCAATTTGTTGTAGGAGTGACAGCTGTCTTCTGAATGTTTCTTATTCATCCTGTTCTTAGAAAGTTGACTTATCTTAATATTGTGCCAATAATTCATCCAGAATATGGACAAAATCTTGTGAAGACACTGTGGCAGCACCCTCAAAAAGGTGCTATAAATGACTGGGGGGATATTTTTATTCCAGCCATGAATTTGGGATCTTTTACCAGTAGGTGCCAGACTTGCTCCATAAAAGCCAGCTTCTATTGTAACAAATGCTGCAATATGGATTACAGTGGAAACTGAAAACACAAGTTGTGCTGTCAAGAGGGGTGGGGGAGGCAGTTAATGAACTCCAAAGGAAGAACACAAAACAAACCCCCAGAACAAGCACAAGACCAGAGTAAAACATGGATCTGAGATTAATCACTTCTAGGTGATTTCTACATTGATCCCATAGAAAAATAAATATGTTCCAGGATATGAAAAGAAAACGTGTGCATACCAGAGAAAAGAGTCACTAGTAGGTTGGTGGCAGTTACTGAAGCTACAACTTCACAGCTGTCTTTCCTTTTTATGGATATAGAACAAAACTGTATGGTACATTACAAGCTAGGGAAAATAGATTGCTGTATACTGAATTATAATGCTTGAAGATATCCCTGAAGTTTGGTTGACTCTTTGAACCAGATGATGAATTTATTCATCCCCACATGAAAGTTTCAGTTCAAGAAATGGGGAAGCTCCCTTCTTTCCAATGCACTTTTCTGAGTGCCTCGAAAGTTGAATTTAGAAAAGTGGTTGCCACAGAAATGGACTTCTCTCTGGTGGCTCCCTCATTTTGGAACTCCTCACTAAGGGAAATTTCTCCTGCTCCCTTTTTAATATGATCTTTTGGATGCCAAGCACTTTGTGGTAGTGTGCCATGCAATCCTATACATGCCAATGCAAAGTAAGTCCAACTGCTTGCAATGGGCACTAGTTGAACAAACTGCATTTAATCTATTAAATTAAACTGTATTAAATTTGTTGTCTGCCTGTTGCTTTCTTTTTTTTTTTTTGATATATTTGTTTTGGTTTGGCTTTTGCAGATTGAATCAGTTTGGCTTCATCTTTTGGCTGTATTTTATCATGCTGTACTCTTTTATTATCATATCATGCATTATTCTGCTGTCTTCAGTGTGATCAGGAATAAAGGGTGAATATGATCCCCCTTGCCCAAATAACATGCACTTATTTCATCAGCTGTTAAGCATGAGACAAAAGCAGCTTAAAGCATATCAGAAAAAATGTCCCCGGGGAGAGATGATTTCCCATGCTAACTACAAGACAAAGCAAAGATGTCTTCCTTAATTGGTAATGCTCACTTTTTTCCCCAAGCCTGCTTTGTGAAAGGACCTTTGAATGTTGGCCCTAGAGCTGGAGGAATTGAGAGTTGGTGCTGTTGTTAATTCAATAGGACTTCCTAGTCCTTTCTTTTCAGTTCCTTCTATTCTGGTGTGCATCGCTGATACTGTTGAGGATGCCAATATTGATTCACCACCAATCCATTTTTCCGAAGATGCCTCTCAGCATTTCCTGAATACAGTCATGGCATCTGCAGGAGAGAAGGAAGCAGGATTCACAGTCTTGTCAGAAAATGCATATCTCTTGAGGGATGGGGTCATGTCCCTGCCTCTAGCACAATGCTCATGCAAGGTACCCTTGTGCCTGTCTCTCATGTGCCACCATGTAAGTAAGTGATCTCAGGAAGCTGGCCAGATGGCACATGAGGTGGGAGATCCAGCCAGGCAGCACACAAGGTGGGCAAGGCAGGAAGGTGGTGGGCATCATAGGGCCAGGTGTTGGAGGGATTGCAGTGGGTGAGATGACAGGGATATCCAATCAGCACCCTGCTCCTGGCAACGCAGCCATTGCTGGGTGAACATGGCGGTAGGAAACGGCAGCAGCCCACCTTGTTCGCTTTTGCTGCCAGACTTGCTGGTCAGGTGGCATATGAGGTGGAGGACATGCTTTCCTTTCCCCCAGCCACTTTGTAGCATACTGTACATGTCAACTAAGAGAGGCCTCTGGGATACAACAGGAGGACAGAAATTAGTGACTGCACAGAATTGCAGAAGAGTAAGTTGCGAATTCAGTAAGAAAAATACAAAAGCAAGAAGTTGAATTTTTCTTTCTGAATATATGCAAGGCATTTTTACAAGTTAATCAGTTGGATAAGTGATGAAGCTGTTCTGGCTGATGATCAGGTGGGATTCAGACAAGGCAGATCCACGGTAGATCATTGCTTTGTCCTAGCCCATTTAATCAATATATATTCTAGGAAACCAGTTGGAACATTATATGCAACTTCAATTGATCTGAAGGCAGTGTTGGAATCAATTTCCCATACAAAACTTTGAATAAATTAAACTCCCTAACTACAGGCAAAAAGAATCTTCATTTTAATTATATGTTTATACAATAATACCTGGCCGAACATAAGGACATAAGAAAAGCCATGCTTGATCAGACCAAAGGTCCATCTACTCCAGCACTCTGTTCATGTGGTAGCAAACCAGCTGCCCAGAAGATTGCTCAAGAAGGAGGGGTGCAAGACCTCCTCCTGCCCAAGCTCCTCAGCAACTGGGGTATGCAGGAGGCCACCTCTGGTAAAGGAAGGGGCACTTACTCAGCAATGCTAGTTTCCACTGATAGCATCTTCCCTCGTGAATCTGTCTGATTCACTTTTAAACCATCCATTTTGATGATTCACAATGAAACCATCACCACTTCCCATAGCAATGAATTCCACACTTTAACTTACATTGTGTAAAGAAAACCTTCCTTTTCTCTGCTATAAACCTCCTACCAATCAACTTCATGGGATGACCCCTGGTTCAAGTGTTATGGGAGAAGGAGAAAAATGCTTCCCTCTCCACTATCTCCACATTATTTTAAAATCTCTATCATGTCTCCTCCAACTTGCTTTTTTCTAAGCAGGACGGTGTCAGATGTAGTAGCTGCTCCTCACAGGGGAGTTACTCCAGGCCCCTGATGATTTTCATTGCCCCTTTTACAACTCACTATATCCTTTTTCAGGTAAGCTGACCGGTACTGAACACAATATTTTATATGCAGACCTACCAAAGCTTTGTGCAAGTGCAGTAAGATCAGTTCTATTTTATTTTCTGTTCCTAAATATGCCTATGATGGAGTCATCTTTTTTAACTGCCGCTGTACACTGGGCTGACATTATCATGGAACTGTCCAGTACTATCTCAAGATCCCTCTCTTGCTTAGTCTCTGCTAGCTCAGATCCCATCAGCACATACTTGACTGGGGAGTTTTGCCCCAACGTGCCTTAATTCACACTTGCTTACACTGAACTGCATTTGCCAGTTTTGCTGCCCATTCTCCCAGCTTGGAGCAATTCCTTTGGAGCTCCTCATGATCCTCTTTGGTTTTAACCACCCTAAATAGTTTAGTCTCTCCAGTAAACTTTGCTACTTCACTCTTTACCCCTTAGGCAGATCATTTATGAAGAGCTGGAAAAGCATTGGTCCTAATGAAGAACCCTGCAGATGGACAACTTATGGGACCTGTGCTAGTCACAGAGCCAGACAAGGCTTACTGTCCAAGATAGCCTTGAAGGGAGAGCCTCAGCAAGTTTCGGGGACTATTTCATTGCTGGACATCTGACTTCCAAATGAGATATAAAACAAGGTTCTTTGGTGCTAAAACTTTTAAAATAATCTAATACAGCTCATCTGAGACTTAAGCCACATTTCATCATAGATCCTTGTATATTAGTTTTCCAGAAGTGTCAGTGAAAAAAGAAAATAAAGGAACATTTTCTTTTCACTTCAAAACCTTTGAATGAAATATTAATAAAAGGCATACATTCCTCCTCCACTTCTGAAAATCACTATCTACAGATTAAAAGTTACTTAGGGTACTCTTTACCATTTATCATAATGTCACTTCAGGGAATAAGATGCTACCCACAACTGGGTGGGAGAAATTAACTGTGACAGATTACATTTGGGCACGTAGGTTTAATTTTTCATTGATAGTCATGCAGTGAAAGTTGCACCCACATCTCACATTGTAAAACAGAACAGATTTTGACATATGCTGGAGGAAATATTGCAGGTTTCCTGTACCTGCTATTTTCAATGAGATTAGCTGGATTTTCTGTTCTGAATTTGGGGGGCTTGGTGTAAGAGGTAATTAGAAAGGTGTTATTGTGAGCTTATCACTTTCTCAGTGGCTAGACATTCCTCAAGAAGTCCTTTTCAGTAACAATGTGAAAACCTGCCCAGAATCGAACTCTCTTGAATTTGTTAGACATACTTCCTGCATTGGAAAGCAGCTGAGCTGAGTCCACAAACTCTCTGGAATGCTTGTGGCCCCCTTCTTTGTGCTAAATTATTCTCCCACTAAATATGTACCCCCCACAAACACTGCGCATGATGTGCACAACCATGGCCAGTGATATGTGTACTTGCACAGCCCACACCATTGCCCAACAGCAGAGAGAATGTGGCTCCCCTCGCTGCTTAACATTTCTGCAAAGGCCCTCTTTCCTGTCACCTGCATGGCACCTGCACAGGTTTGCCCATGCAAACAGTACTGAAATAACATGTGGGTGTTTTCTTTCTGATCACTAGGTGGTGGCCCATGACATCACAGGAGTCTGGTGACCTCATGGAGCAGGGGCCGACTGGAGTTGGGAGATGGGCTCAGGATCTTAAACTGATTCAACCAGCTTACACAGCTTGTGCAGGGCATATGTAAGTCATGTGTGGGTTTGCAGGGGCTGTGTGTGCAAACCAGCAAGGCTAGTTGTAGCTGTGCTTCTGAAATGCTATGCACAACAGTTGGACTCACTTTCCACTGGACAAATGACTGGCATGAGGTAGATTTATGGCAGAGAGAAAGTAACATAAAACCCAAGGAGCCAAGCTGAGACAACGCAATGGATTCCCACCCTCAGACCAGATCCCTTACACATTGTGACTGTCCAAGTTTGTTGCCTTTGAGTAAGATAATGTGGAAGACTTATGCTATTTTTGTAAATGTTCTTTTTTCTCTTCTCTTCCACTGTGGAATAGTTGTTTTACTCCTAGTAATATTATTATTAGTAGTATTAATATTCTACTGCAATTGCAGTCTTGCCTTGCCTTGCCAGGTCTTGCCAGGAACACATCACTTGCAAGATTCTCAACCTCTCTGTTTTGCCCTCGCAACAACAGCCCTGTGAGGTAGGTTAATCTGAGAGGTAGTAACTGATCGAAAATTGCCTGACTGAGGACTGCAGAGCGGATCTCCTGAGTCCCAGGCCATCGCTCTTAACCACTACACTACACTGGCTCTATTTAAGGAAAGGTTGAGTCTCTTAGTTTTGCTTTCTCTCTCATTTGGATCTTTTAAATCTCAACTTTTTCTATCCCATATTTGAAGAAATTTGCCAGTTTTGATTATATTCTTATGAAAACAAACTGAAATGCAACCCTGGCCCATCTGCACCAGTCAAATTCAATGAATATCGCTATTCTCGGCATGGAAAAGATTGTGCCTCAACTGTCTGCCATAGACCTGTTAAAAATGAGAACCATTAACATGGTTGAATACACAGGTATTCAAGTTGAAACTCTAATGGGCTAAATACTTGAAGCCCTGGACAGAGATGGATCGATCTGACAGTGCAGGTTGTTTCTCATTTCAATTTTCCACCTCATTCAGGTTTTTAAAATGTCAAGTTATTTCCATCCTGTTTATAATGAAATTTGTGAATTTTGGGAAGTTCTTATAAAAACAAACTGAACAAAGTTCTTGCCCATTCCGAGATACAGCTAACAAAGAGAAGTGGGTATGGCTGTTCTAAGTGCTGGCTGCTCGTGTTTTACTACTTTCTTTAGTCTCCAAGGAAAAGTACGGATGAGCAAATGAGCAATCTCTGAAATTGCCAAGACTCTGCAAATATCTGCTCAGTGCTTGTCTTGCACTGATTTGCATGTGCAGTTGAGAGCCTTGTTCATTTGGCATAAATGGAAAATTGTACCAAAGCAACAGCTATCAAACATGAAAGTGGCACAGAACCCTCCCCCCCCCATTAAACTGTGGTTGATTTAAAATGACTGCATTTTGAGAAAGCTGAGCATATTAGAAAGTTGTGCATTTTATGGAAGTTACATATTTTGAGAGAGTTGTGCAATTTGGAAAAGGTGTGTAGTGTTCAAGTATTCATTTTTGAAATGTGAACACAAATATGGACACTTGAAGATATTCTCTGATAAAATGTGCTCCCCCTCCTCCCTTTTTGGATATTCAAGCAATTCTCATATATCCCTAAAGAAAAGTTAGTTGAGACTAGTGGTGTCTGGAAAACACATCCCTCATATTTTCAACTATTCTCATTAAATCTGATTTGCAGAACTACACCTACTTGGAGTATTATTATTTTTTTAAAATGTGGATTGGTAAAGAGGTTCTTTTTTTTCTTTGCTTGGTTGTTTGGTTGCTTTTTGGCTCCAGCAAATCAAGAATGTTAAACCCAGGGATTTTGAGGAATCTGTTTGGGGCCAGGAATCCATTGCATTCACTGGGTTCAGCTCGCTGAACTCTGTTCTGCTTTGAAGCAGCTCGGAGTCTGAGTTCCTGCATGCCCGGCATTCTGGGGCCACTCACCAGGAATCAAGGGTCACACACTGTGCAAGCAGTACCCCTTATTCATCACCCTTAAGTGATGGTCTGAAGGTACATCAGGCATCTACTGTGTTGGAGCTAAGCAAGTCTAGGGCTAGCCTGAGGCTGGAGGGGTGACTACCTACAAACTGCATATAGCCACGCTGAGATCCACAGTGGGAGAAAAGTGGGATATTTGTTGTTGTTAGTTGTGAAGTAGTGTCCGCCCCATTGCAACCCCATGGACACAATTCCTCCAGGCCTTCCTGTCCTCCACCATCCCCCAGAATCCACTTAAGCTCACGCCGACTGCTTCCATGAAACCATCTAGACACCTCATTCTCTGCCGTCCCCTTTTGCCATCTATTGTTTCCAGCATTAGGCTCTTCTCCAGTGAGTCCTTCCTTCTCATTAGGTGGCCAAAGTATTTGAGTTTCATCTTCAGTATCTGGCCTTCTAAAGAGCAGTCAGCGTTGATCTCCTCTAGGACTGACTGGTTTGTTCACCTTGCAGTCCAAGGGACTCGCAGGAGTCTTTTCCAGCAGCACAATTCAAAGGCCTCAATTCTTTGGCACTCAGCCTTCCTTATGGTCCAGCTTTCACAGCCATACATTGTAACATACAAAACCATAGCCTTGACTATATGCACTTTTGTTGGCAGGGTGATGTCTCTGCTCTTTAGTATGCTGTCTAGATTTGCCATAGCTTTCCTCCCCAGGAGCAAGCGTCTTTTAATTTCTTGGCTTCAGGTCCCATCTGCATTGATCTTGGAGCCCAGGAAAATAAAATCTGTCACTACCTCCATTTCTTTCCCATCTATTTGCCAGGAAGTGATAGGATTGGATCACTTCCATAATCTTAGTTTTCTTAGTTGAGTTTCTTAGTTTTCTTAGTTGAGTTTTCCTAGTTTTCTTAGTTTTCTAAATGTTGAGTTTCAAGCCAACTTTTCGGCTCTTCTCCTTCACCCACATCAAGAGGCTCTTTAGTTCTTCTACACTTTCTGCCATTAGAATGGTATCATCTGCATATCTGAGGTTGTTGATATTTCTCCCAGCAATCTTAATTCCAACTTGTGATTCATCTAGCCCCACCTTTCTCATGATGTGCTCTGCATATAAGTTTCTCAGGGCGACAGTATACAGCCTTGCCAAACTCCTTTCTCAATTTTGAACGAATCAGTGGTTCTGTGTCCAGTTCTCACTGTTGCTTCTTGACCCACATATAAGTTTCTCAAGAGACAAATCAGATAGTCTGGTACTCCCATCTCTAAGAACTTGTCACAATTTGTTGTGATCCACACAATCAAAGGCTTTAGCATAGTCAATGAAGCAGAAGTAGATGTTTTTCTGGAACTCCCTAGCTTTCTGCATGATCCAGCAAAGGTTGGCAATTTGATCTCTAGTTCCTCTCCCTCTTCGAAATCCTGCCTGTACTCCTGGTAGTTCTCAGTCCACATACTGCTGGAGCCTAGCTTGTAGGATTTTGAGCATAACTTTGCTAGCATGTGAAATGAGTGCAATGGTGCAGTAGTTTGAACATTCTTTGGCATTGCCCTTCTTTGGGATCGGAATGTAAACTGACCTTTTCCAATCCTGTGGCCACTGTTGAGTTTTCCAAATTTGCTGGCATATTACTGCATCATTTTTTAAGATTTTGATAGCTCTGGTGGAATACTGTCACTTCCACTAGCGTTGTTGTTGCTCAGACTTCCTAAGGTCCATTTGACTTCACATTCCAGGATGTCTGGCTTGAGGTCAGTGACCACCCCATCATGGTTATCAGGGACATTAAGCTCTTTCTTGTATAGTTCTTCTGTGTAATCTTGACACCTCTTCTTAATCTGTTCTGCCTCTATTAGGTCCCTGATGTTTTGGTCCTTTATCATGCCCATCTTTGCATGAAATATCCCCTTCATATCTCCAATTTTCTTGAAGAGATCTCTGGTCCTCCCTATTCTATTGTTTTCTTCTATTTCTTTGCACTGTTCATTTAAGAAGGCATTCATATCTCTTCTACCTATTCTCTGGAATTCTGCATTCAATTGGGTGTATCCTTCCCTTTCTCTCTTGCCTTTCGCTTCCCTTCTTTCCTCAGCTATTTGTAAAGCTTCCTCAGACAGCCATTTTGCTTTCTTGCATTTCTTTTTCTTTGGGATGGTTTTAGTTGTTGCCTCTTGTACAATGTTGTGAACCTCTGTCCATAGTTCTTCAGGTACTCTGTCTATCAGATCTAATTCCTTAAATCGATTTGTCACTTCTACTGTATATTCATCAGGTATATGATTTAGGTCATACCTGAGTGGCCTAGTGCTTTTCCCTACTTTCTTCAATTTAAGCCTAAATCTTGCAACAAGAAGCTCATAATCTGAGCTACAGTCAGCTCCTGGTCTAGTTTTTACTGACTGTATAGAGCTTCTCCATCTTTGGCTGCAGAGCACATAGTCAATCTGATTTCTGTGTTGACCGTCTGGTGATGTCCATGTGTAGAGTCGTCTCTTGGGTTGTTGGAAAAGAGTGTTTGCTATGACCATCGTATTCTCTTGACAAAATTCTACCAGCCTGTGCCCTGCTTCATTTTGTACTCCAAGGCCAAACTTGCCTGTTATTCTGGTTATCTTTTGGCTTCCTACTTTAGCATTCCAACCCTCCATGATGATGACATCATTTTTTGGTGTTAATTCGAGAAGATGTTGTAGGCCTTCATAGAACCGGTCAACTTCAGCCTCTTCAGCACCAGTGGGTGAGGCATAGACTTGGACTACTGTGATGTTGAATGGTTTGCCTTGGATTCAAACTGGGATCGTTCTGTCGTTTTGGAGATTGTGTACATATAATCAATAAATCAATAAAATTCATGTCATCTGCTGCAGTATAAATAGCTGCTACATGTGGCATGGAAGAAAGATGGTGGTTGCTCCTCCATGAGAATCACCAGAAATGGAGCCCTGGGCAACTGCTAGCAATTTCGCTTTGCTACACTGCAGGACCTGCCAGGAATGGTGCTTCGCATGATGGCTTCATAAGCAGCATTGATGCAGAAGAAGGTTGTCAGTTGTGTGGCCTTCATTCCATGAGCATTTATGGACTTTCTCTTGGCTTGGCTCAATTTCAAAACTGAGCCAAACACAAGAGGAATTCCTCAAATACTAGAGGAATGTCGTCATCCCAACCCTAGCTGAACTGGTAGTAGAACATGGAAAAGGAGAGAATGAAGAAGAGGAACATTAGGTGTGTGCTTGACAACTAATGTAAGAACGAGGCTCCCATCAGTCCAGGGTCTAAAATTATATAGCTGCATCACTAGCTCCAAATCTTGATGCTTGCCACCCATATTGGAAAACACACATTTCTTTAATCTTTTCCTTTTTATGTTTGAATATACTGAATGATGTATTAGAGGTGGGCATACTAATCAAATTGATTCTATTCTTTGTATTTACTGTACATTCCTGTGTTTTTGAAACAAAAAGTTCATGTTTTTGACTGGTTAGACAGTCTTTTAATAAAGCAACATTGTGATATCTGGTAGGCACAAACAATAATTTTGCAGAATAAGACATAGACAAAATCCATACACATGACAGAGAGACAATAAAGTGGTGAGTCACAGATTGTGCATTGTTTTAGGTAGCCCCACAGCATTTTCTAAGATTCTCAATGTGCCCATTGGTACAAAAAGTCAGTCTGTTCCACCTAAGGTTAAAGTCTCCTTAAAATCCATACTTGTTGTTATATGTGTATAGATGGAAGTTAAGTGTCCATGAGAATAGGGACACATGGCAACACATTGTTCAATTGATGCATTTGCCTTTGATCCCCTAATCGTATAGGAACAAGAAACCCACGCTAATTGTTTTCATAGAAATATGGTGATCTGTGCCACCGTTCATGAACAGCTATCACCCTAGCTGTGATAGCTGATCCACCTGACAAACTCCCGGTCTGGAATCTTGGAAAAAAAGCCCTCTTTCAAAATTTCCAATTGTGTCTAGGCCTCCATCACAGACTGAGACGTTCCTAGCAACCTCCTTGCTTGTTTATTGGCATCAGGGTTTCCTCTCACCCACTTTCTCTTTTTTAGCTGGTCCATACATAGTTGCATTTGTCTAATCAATTCTATTCTGCATGAAGGTTGTGTACTGATTAATCTCTTCTATTCTGTAATAAACCACAGTCAAGATATGATTTGTATTTAGTTGTAATGTTTATACTGAGGAGGGTAAAAGTATAACCTTCTCATGATGGGTGACCAGATAACAGACAAATGCAGCAGGACCTTGTCAGCAAGGCAAGGTGGCTAGAAGACCAGAGTCCAGTCACCAGTCTA
Source organism: Varanus komodoensis (assembly GCF_004798865.1). Classification (NCBI taxonomy): domain Eukaryota; kingdom Metazoa; phylum Chordata; class Lepidosauria; order Squamata; family Varanidae; genus Varanus; species Varanus komodoensis. The sequence goes on from NW_025335349.1 coordinate 17,984,494, forward strand.
AATCACAAGTCCAAGTCACAATACCAAATAGGCAGGGTCAAAACCAGAAGTCATTCATACAGCTGGGTGAGGTACAGTCGAAATAAGGTGAGTGTGGTCAAAATGAGTCAGAAGCCGGGAGCCAGAAGCCAGAAAACAGCACAATGAGGAGGGGGCACTTTGGAACCAGGATTCAGACAAGAATCTACTCAATGAAGGGTCTCAGAACACTGGAGGCTGGAGTTGCTGAGGCATCTTTCAGAGGGAAGGGCCAGTTCTTAAATAGTTCTTCCCCCGGGGCTGAGTAGAATCTGAGATTAGTCCTTCAACAACCAGGGCTGTTATTCTGGCATTTGGCCAGGAAGAACAGCCCCGAAACTGCCCAGATCTTGACAGACATTGACTGCAAGCCTGGGTTTTGCAATTTCATGCACTGAGCCACCACACATACGCACTTGAACGTGTGGGGTCCTTAACAAGTCCTATACCTTAACAAGTACCAATCAAAATCGGGGAAGGATAGATGAGTCTATTTCTGCTCCATATCAATATCATGTGTTCATGCATGAGTCTGTTCCATCCTATTTCCATATATATATGGAAATTGTCATAAAATTGTCATGAAAATTCATAGGTAGCTAAGTAGTGTGAAAGTATTTTTTTCTCAAAACCTGAATTAAAATGTATTTCATCCAAAGGCATGCATGTCTAAAGGATTTTATCCTAAAGTAGACTTGTTAACATATTTTGGCTATGGTTTTTAAGCCAAGAAGTACATCAAAAAATTTGGTGATATACAAAATTCGAAAGACAATTACATTACAATCTTCACATTAGCCTAGGAGGTGTGGAACATGTCAGTTTGTACTAAAAATCACAAATAATGATTTAGTCAAGCATTCCTAATCAAAACTGACATCTGCTGCCTCTTTTTGAATTGCCAAAATTCAATAAGTTTAAGTTCCAAAAGGGTACTAGTATTAAAATGTCTACATGACATTATATTTTTAGCTGTCCAGTTTAATATGTAAAGTTTAACTTCCAGAAATATTTGTCTTTGGAGGACCCAACATGATGGGCTGTAGTACCCTAGTGTGTGTGCAATTGGTGGTGAGGCCAGATTTTCACCAGTTTAGCTTACCCAACTCTATTCAGCAGTGATTGAACTTTGCACAACCAATGCTCAAATGAGACTAGACATAGCCCTATACATGTATAATAAGGCATTTCCTCCACCAATTGTCCAGACAAATTTTCTAGCAAATGGCCACCATAAATGCAGATTATTCTGGAATGACATGACAACCATATGACCATCAAAACTTCACCTATTACTTTCCCAATCTTCTCTTCTTCCAGTCTCCAGTCTCAGTTTTCTCTTTAAGATTGTGATGTCCTGCTTCTTACCAAAACAAACCAAATAAAAACAAGTATCCTTGAAGGGGATAATTTGTGGATGAATTGAATGCCAGCACTCAACAGTTTGATTTGACTTGATATCAGTGTCATAGATGGATCATGAAAATGACAAGAAAGGAAAAAGTGAAATCCCATCAGAGCATTTTTTGAACAATAACTTTGAACATGTGGTAGTGGGAGGAGGGTGTTTTTTTATTTTTTATTTTCTGTGAGACTTTTGCTAAACACTTACACTTAGTGTCCTAAGGCTAGTTAATGGTTCTGACTGACCTTTGTAAAAAGCTGCAGCAGAAACCATTAGATTAAACGGAGCTGTAGTACACCTGTCTGCGTGACTCCACCTCTTGCTGAATCATTCTGCATCTTTTGCAGACACTTGGCCCCCTTTCTGTCAGGTTTGTACTCCCTGGGATGTTACTGACTGGGAAATGAGATTCTCTTACCCCCACCCCCTTTCCCCTAGAGGGCTGACTTCCCCACCGATGCCAACTGGTTTATGACTGAGAATTGTGTCCTTAGAGCTAAAAAGTAGAGGTAAAAGTTCCCCTGCACATACATGCTAGTGGTGTCCAATTCTGGGGTTGGTGCTCATCTCCATTTGTAAGCTGAAGAGCCAGTGTTGTCCAAAGACTCAATTTCAAAGCACATGGAACGCTGTTACCTTTCCCACCAAAGTGGTACCTATTTATCTACTTGCATTTCCCTGCTTTTGAATCGCTAGGTAGGCATTAACCAGGACAAAGTTGCAGACACTCACCCTGCTCAGATTCGAACAGCCGACTTTCCAATCAACAGCCCAGTGACTCAACAGTTTAAGCCACATCACCCATGCCTCAACCTCCGATCTAGCAATTATTAATTCATTATATTTATGTTTTTTCTATACTGTCATTCATTAAAAACCTAACGAGGGTTTACACCAAACATTACTGGGCTTCAGTTTCTGAACATACATTAAGTTATGCCTGCATGGTAAGCAAACATGCGAAGGCTTTGGTTCCTTCACTCTTGAACTGTTTAGCTTTTCTAAAGAATCAGATGTCCATTACACCACTGCCTTCAGTGGGTCTTGCTTACAGGAAGCTTGTACGGCCTGCAGTCTTAGGCTGCAGACCTGTTACCAACCAGTACTTAGGTGTAAGCAGAACTGAACACAGTGGGATTTACCTCTGAGAAAAATGTGTAAGATTCACTGCATAGTGCATCTCATATTATCTCACTGCAAATAAATTCCTAGCTGAGGTTCTTTTTTCATCACATTTCATGTTTCTCACTACTTTTTAGCAGATGTATTTAATAAGCCATGCTGTTACTTGTTGCCTGTTGATGGGGCTCATTGTTCTACTGTTCAAAAAATGTTGACACAACCACAATGATATTTTTAAGGCTAATGCATCTCTCATTAGCATCTGACTACTTCAGTTAATAGGGTATGTTTCCCTCCCATTCTCTAGTGATTTATGATGCTAAATTAACAATATAATTCACAAGTCATTCCTGTTTTTCACATCTCCTTCTGCAGACATCTGAGTGGTCTCAAAACAAAGCTTTATGCGATTTGCTTCTTAAGTATTTTAACAGAAGTGCTCTGTGTATACCATAAGAACTTTAAAAGATGGGAGAAAGGATGAAAATGAGTCAGTGAATGAAGGAGAAGCAGTGTTGAGGAACTATTCCCTGATATGCATTCAGATTAATTTTATTTTCTTCTGCTTCATTTGGAAACTGGAGGCAGCCTTGTAGACATTATAGATCAGAGTCATAGGACAGAATAGGCAATTGTGATCCTACAGGTTATTTGAGGACCTGAGTACTTGTGCTTCCTTCACAAATGTTTGCCACACTCAACTCTATGTGCAAACAGTGACTTTCACATTGGCAATTAACACAATCAAGATTTCAATGCAGCCAGAATCCTAATCAGAACAGGGCTCACATGTGAGCAGCCCAAGCGACTCTTCTGAGGTGGTCAAATTCAATAGGCAGGTATTGGGGTCCGGGCTGGGGTGTATGACCTTCGACAGGGATGTTGAATGCCAGACCCATGGGCCAAAGGTCCTAGTCTGGTCCTCCTGATGGCCACTCACACTTCTCTTGGCCCCACATTTTTTCCAGACTGTCTTTCATTTGGTGGTTTCCCAGTTGCTGCAGGACTACAGCTTAATATGAAGAAAACAACAAACATGTCCACAGAAAAAAAACACAGCTTTACAATTAATAATAAAGAAATCAAAACTATGAAATATTTTACATACCTCAGCTCAGTAATCACTTCAAAGGAAAACTGACGCCAAGAAATTTGAAGACATCTGATACTTGCAAGGGAAGCTATGAAAGAACTAGAAAAGAAAAAGTATAAGGATGTTTTACTGGAGACCAAGGCCAAGATCAACCACACGATTGCCTTCCTAATCACTATGCAGGGGTGTGCAAGCTGGACAGTGAAGAAACCCAACAGGAAGAAAATTAATGCATTCAAAATATGGTGCTCAAGGAAGACCTTTGCAAGTACCCTTGACTGATAAAAACAAACAAATGAGTCCTAGATCTAATCAAACCAGAGCTTTCCCTAGAAGCAAAACTGAAGCTCTCATACTTCAGGCATATCATGAGGAGGCAAAATTCTCTGGAGAAAACAAGTTGAAGGGAAGAAGACAAGAAGAAGAAAAGGAAGACCAAATACATGATGGATTGATTCTATAAAAGAAGCCACAGCTGTGAAATTATAAAAGCTGAGCAGGAGCATCATGGCCATTTTGGATGGCTTTCATTCATAAGGTCACCATAAGTCAGACATGTCTTGACAGCACACACCAACAACAACAAAAGCTGAAAAACCTTTCCTAAGGCTTAGTTACCACCAGTAATAGCTTTAAGCTAAAATATTCTTGCCTTTTTGGTACCTCTGCACTTGGCCCTCCCTAATGTCAGATTGTAGCCCTACAGAGCTTCTTCAAACCAGATTTGGTCCTTGAACTGAAAGATGCTCAACACTCCTAACACTGGTGGTGAGCCAGGCTGATGTATTCAAAGAATCTTTGAGTCCTACTTTCTGAAAAGAATTTTATAATATGCTCAATCAGTATTCCTGTTATCTCACGTGTGCTTTTAGATATGGAAGTTCTTGACAGCCAGTGAACATCAAATATGTCAACTTTTGTTTCAACACAAGTTTAATTCCATTTAAAATTCCTCCTCACTTTTCCAAACAATATGTTTGGGTTCTTCCTTGTAAATTGCTGCACTTCAAATGGAATTACATTAATTAAATATACAAGACAAAAAGCAGACATTAATAAAACTGCCAAGGAGACCACAACAACATTTTTAATTTTGATTTGTGTTTTTGTTTTTCCTGTCTCAGTTCAGTATGTTTGAGGGGGTTTTTTCCACCCTTAATAGGTTCTCGTCTGAATTGTATCCAAGAACTCTGCCAATTTGCGTGCGAGACAAAAATCAGAAAACAAGCCCTTGTGCTTTTTACCAAATGCCTGATCATTAAAGTATCTAATTAAGTCAAGCTTAATATTTTTGCGTGCAAATGTATCCCCTGAAGCTTTTCAAGATGTGCGGTCTCATTTTGTAATTTTGGTGAAAAGGGAAAAACCAGCAGACAATTCACAAAGGTCAGATATCTGAATGTAATCCATAAATAATCCAATTAAGGAACTGATGAAAAAACTTAAATCTTCTAAAGAAAATAGTTCACATTTCACGAAGAAGCTATATATCCTTCAGTTATAAAGAAACATCTACTAGTAGAGATGAATCATGGATCAGTCTAGTTCTGGTCCATGTCAGTTTCGCATGAATTCATAGATCTATTTGATTGATTGTCTGCATTAGTCAATGCTTTGGTGCTTTCCTTTTCTGTAGTTTGTAGTTGTTTTCCATTCTGAACAGTTATATTCTCTTTCCTAAGGTTTCGCTACTAGAAGTAAAAGCATTAAGCTAAAATATGATGGTATATTTGGCTTTTTGGCTCCTTCCCTGAGAACTTCTCCTAAACTGAATCCGGCCTTAAGGCTGAAACAGTTTCAACCTGCATGTTCCTCCTCCTCTTCTAATGGAAATTCAAACTTAAATGCATCTCTTTGACATACTTCCCCAATCTATACATTTCTTAAGATTGAAATTCTGTGTACTTTGCCAGAACATACCAGGAGGGATATAGGATTTGGGGGGATTCACATCTATAGGGAGAGAAGAATGACTGCCCTGATAAGTCTCCTCCAGGCAGAGTAGCTGTCGGAGCTTCTGTGTTGCCGAAATTCCAGCATCAAAAATCAGTCTGCAAAGATGCTAGGAAGGACTATGAAGTCATGCACTTGCAATTCAGTCACATAAATGTGTGCAGGGTCATTGCTGTGGTGTCATACTTGATTAGTATTTCCCAAATTGTACACTGGGGACCACAATTGTACTGGGAAAGAACAGCAAATAAATAAAAAGTAAATAAAGGGCACAATTCTATGTCCAATTAGCTGGATAAATGTCTTACAACTCCCAGCAGACCCCAACCAGGCTGGTTGGGGAATGCTGGGAGCTGTAGGACGTTTTAAAACAAAATCTAAGCAGGCGTAAGATTGTGCCCTAAATAATCCAGGGCTGATCTGAGCCAAAAACATCCATCCACATGAGAGACAACGTACCTGCATGAAGAATTACACTGGTCTCACATTGTTCCAGTCCACAGACATGCTGGGGAAACTGGCTCATTCCTAAGCAGATCCTTTGCTCCTTGGTCATAGCAAGCAACATGCTATATGCAAATGGGAGTAAGGAATCTTAAAGGAATGCTGCATATCCACGTGGAGGAGAAATGAAAGGAAAGGGCATGCTCTGCCCTTTCCGAGCCAGCCATTTCTTTCTACTCAAAATGGCTGCTTCCCAAGCTAGAAGAAATCAACAAGAAAAAGCAACCCATGTATTTTTGATCAAAAATATGGATGAGGGAAAAAGAGAGAAAGCTCGGGAACCCAAGCTGGCTGCTGCCTCACAACCACAACCACACAAAGCACACAATGGTTGTAAGTCTGAAGAGGGAATCTTCATGTTTTTCCTTGGTGCATACTTCCTTCTTGACAGTCTTGCCTGAGACAGATGATAGATTGATAGATGGATGGATGGATGGATGGATGGATGGATGGATAGCCATCCACTTCATATTTTTAAAAAATCTCTAAGAAGGCAATCTTTCCTTTCTGGCGTCTGATGTTTGGGTGATGCTAGGAGTTGTCAGATTTTTTCTGCCTAGACATACGAGAACATAATCCCCTAATCAGGCCAGGGAAAGCCTGGATGATCAAATATATTTTCAAGAGGCAATTAAAACATTACATAGTCTCTGCCTCTCAAGGTACAGGTAGAACAGTGTCCCAGAGGGTGGGTGCCTCCATTGAGAAGGCCCTGTTCTATCATGTCGTATCATATCATGACCTATATTCTATTGGTCATGGGATACTGGGGATATTCAGGGGCAGGGTTACCATGCACAGTCCCATTCCTCCATCTTTTTTGTTCCAGGAAATCAAGGCTTCTTACGTAATCATGCTCCTCTCAGTCTTATGCTCAGAACAACCCTTTCAGGTAGGTTAGGCTGAGAGTTAATAACTGACCCAAAAGTTATGCAGTGAGCTCCAAGGTTGAGTGGGCGCTAGAACCCAGGTCTCTTGGATTCCAGTCTAGCACTTTAAACACTACGCTGCACTGCCTTTTTATGGTCTTCTCCCTGATCTTTCACTTTGCTCAAAGTTCCTGAAGAGAACCACACAAACGGCCATGAATTTCAGTTCAGCCTAAATAAAGTGGTACTTTTAACACCCACTGTTGGCAATGATGCCAGACAAGATGCATAGATCTTCCTGAACAATATTGCATCTTCTAGCAGCTGGGAGTCTCTGGATCTGCTGAAAATTTAGCAGATGCCTGCGGAAAAAGCTGAGAACTCTATTTCCCTAGCTGTTCCAACTTGTTCACAGCCAAATTCACTGCTGGTATAAACTGTTGTGTAGGCTCCTGGAATTTTGTGTTGGTGTCATAATTGCATTGTTGTAAAGTATTGAGGAAGCTGATACCAGCAAGATAGTTTCATAAGCCATTTGTTTGCATTAAATATGCTTTAAAAAGGGCAGTGTGATAAATTGGCAAAGCTCTTCAACGCAGCCCTTCTGTCCTTTTGGCTAGAAAAAAGGAGACCGTCTCCTTTGCCCTCCCTCCTCCCAGCACTCACCCATCCTGCCGCAATTATGAAGGGCACATGGAGTGTACAGGCCATTGAATCCTCCCCCACTGCTGTCAGCCCCCAGCTGTGACACGGTGCCTCAAGTGTGGCGAACGGCCCAGCCATTCACTTGCTTTTGTGTGCTTGAAATGAAGCGCAATCAGAGTCAAGCAAACCTTGTCACAATAATGTTCTGGAAGTGAAAACTTTGGCTCCCTGGCTATGCACAGCTCGTCTGGTTGTTATGACATGATAGAAGGAGATCAGGAGAGGCTCCGACTGGGCCATGAAGAAGGATGCTATGGCTACACTGCAACCAATAAGCTTTCACGTGAATGAGAGATTCTCTGTTTCAAAGTATGTGTATCACCTGTGACTTCTCTTACGATCATGCATGAAAGTTACGTCCTCTATCCTGCTTAAATACTTAACTGGTGTTTAAGCACTGATGCACTGATGCTTTAACACAGTGGTTATATTTGGATAGGGTTCCCACCCCACTAAACTTGTCTCACAGGTCCTGCTCCTGCATCTCTGGTGTATGGCTGGAGCTTCATGTACTTACGGAGCTCTGCAGCAACAAAGTCTACCTTGTCTGGTTCATTGTTTGTATGCATATTCTCTGTCTCTTTTACAGAGATAACCCAGCATTGAAATGAATGGGATAAGCCCATGCCACCATGCAGAGTTTCAGATGGTGCTTCTTTGATAAGCCAGTGGTATGGGCATTAGAGTTATGGAACATGCATGAGAGCAAAATCAAGGCTGTCAAAGTTCTCCAAATGTCATCTCAAAATTCATTTCATCCTGTGTCCATGGCAAATGGTGATCTTTCTTTCCTCCTGCAACACCTTTTCGAAGGGAAATTATCTGTATTGTCTAAATTAAAATCAAATATCGAGTGAAATGAATTTCTCATAAATCCTCACTCAAGGGAATGAGGAAGTACATTGCACCATTACATGCCATTATTCCTCTGAACACAGGCGCATGACTGGTGTTCTTAGGCTGGCACATCTAAGATCTTTTTTCTCCTAGATGTAATGGCCTTATCAATGATCATTACAAAAAGCCATGTATATCGTTCCAGTGTCAAGCACACAACTAATATTTCTCTCTCCATCACCACACCTTGACATTCCATTCTGTTCAACTTCTGTTAACCTAAATCAAACAAACAAATAAATAAAAACACATCTTGCTAACACTTATAAAAATAAACTAACAAACAGGTGTATATAAAAGTAATAAAAACACCTACCTGGGCACTATAATCGCACACACCCTTTGGGATCTCCTCAGCACACTGATGCTTTGTCTACTTAAGCAATAGCACGCAAACCTGAATATCAACAGCAGAAGGAACAATAATAGTCCCAGTGATGATGGTGGAGGTGGTGGTGATAATGATGCTGGTGTTTGTAAATGCTGACTTACATTCTCCTATATAAAATCATTGAAGTTAAGATAATTTGAGTTAATGGTATAGGGAAAGGCATAGAATAGAAGTGTGTGTGAGTGGGGGGGGGGAAGGGGGGAGAGAGAAATGACTGTTCTCCAATGATCTATTATTTATTTATTAAAATATTTCCCCCATCCTAGGAAATTTATGACAACCATAAGCTAGAAATAAAATATGCATGAAACAACTTTAAGAATATGCACAGTCCTACCAGAACAGCGTGTGTATAGCTTCTGCTCTTAGTTGTATCGAACTGAATTCAGCAACAGCTAATTCCATGCAGATGAAGGACATAAAGTAAAAAGTAAAGGTAAAAGTCAAGAAGAGAGTATGAAGAAATAATAACAACAATAATACTCACAGGAAACTAAGATCCATTCAGTACTAGAAATCACTAAAGGAACTTTGACAATAACTAATATTTCCACAGTACTGGAAGTCCAGAAAGAAAGGGGCATATCGAACTTCCTCTTTTGGTCAAGAGTGGAAAAACAATTTATTTCTGGCCTTCATCAGTTGTACGTATATTCCATTGGATATCTGCATCACTCTAAGAGTATTATTAGAAATTCCCATTCCTCCTGATTAGTTCAGTTTGACTGTAATTGCCCCAATATCCACATTTCTGTATGATTTTTGAACCAAGAACTGCATTACAAAAATTGGATAAGTGTGAAACCAAAGGATATGCTCTAATCTGTAAAATAATCTGGGAAATATAAATTAGGTAAATTCACTTGAAGATGTGGAGCAAACAAAGATGTTCCCCATTCCTACATTTGGGAACGGCGTTTAGTTTTGATATCACCATTGGAAAGATCCCCTTCCCCATTCAAATGCAAAGCAGGGCTTCCAAGGAACATCATCATTTCCAAAAGGCTTCGTATGGGAGTAGTTTGCTCTGAAGTCTACTTGAGCCTGAAAATCAGATGGACCATCCAACTTTACATGGCCTTTGCTTTCAAAGCACGTATTTCAGTTTGTATACCATCAATATCCTATTAACTTATGTCCTAAAGCAAAATGAGCTGAAATGTAGATTCAAATAACAATCATTAATCTGCCATGTATCCTGTCATTGTGAAGAAGTTTTGTTAAATGTATCTTGCATGTTTACAGCAATGTGAAGATGATGTGATGTGTTTTGTATTCTGTAATTTTCTAAAGGATCTCCACTCCATTTAGGAGTGCAGAAGTGCACCCGTTTATCTGGCACAGTCCTGTTTACTAAAGAAGTGCACTTACAAAAATACTTATTCCTTCGTTCATTCAGATGGGGTGTGTGTATGTGTTTCAAATACACTTGCATGGACCACTGTAGTACAACCTACCCTTCTGTGTGTCCAGCAGAAGTATGGAATCTTCAGGGAAGGTTCATGACTTAGTGGTAAACATGTGCTTGGCATGCTGAAGTTCTCAAGGTCAAGCCACAAAATCTCCAGGTAGGGCTAGGACTCCTGGCTGAAAGTCTAGAACAAGAGTCTGGTTCAGTACAAGACTGGTGTCAATATATTGCCTTTCCTTTTTGTGATTTCACTGCACATAAAAATGTTACCTTGTGAAGATGGGTCTGCATGCTCTCACCAAACCACATGTATTGCTTATCTCATGCAATTCTAGATTCAAGGGCCTTCAAGGCCAGAGCAAAATGTCTCCCAATTAGACTGAATGATTTGGACTGACTTGCTGTGAGAACTTCCCTCACCCCCTCTGAAAACCTAGGAACAGTTTTTGCCTGGGCAGCAGGACCAGAGACTCACCTGTATTGAGGCTCACCTTTCTTTGAGACTTTTAAGCACCCAATGAGGGATGCTTTGTTTCTTCTTTCTTGTCTTTGGCTCATGATGCTCAGTATTACAGTTTTGACCTTGTCATATTTGAAGATGCAGGCTTAGGTATGTATAGATTGAGAAAAGGATGAGAATTATGTAAACCTCCTTGAGTTCCTTGAAAGATTGAGGTACTTTTCAAATACTTAAAAGACTGTCACACAGAAGAGGACCAGGAAGTCTTTTCAATCAAACCAGAGTGCAGGACATGGAATAAGGGGCTTAAGCTGCAGGAAGCCAGCCTCTGGCTGGACATCAGGAAAATCTCCTGACTCTAAGAGCAGTATAGCAATGGAACCAAAGACCTAGAGAGGTTGTGGGCTTTCCCACACTGGAGGCATTCAAAAGGCAGATGGACAGCCATCTGTCAGGAATGCTTTAATGGAGTTCTGTATCAAGCAGGTGGTTGGATGCAGTGGCCTTATAGGCTCCTTCCAAATCTAATATTCTGTGATGGTATGATTATATGAAAGGAGCAAGGATAGGCTAGAAATATAATGAATGAATGAATTTGATACTTTTCAAAAGTATCTTTTGAAATAATGTTTTCAGTGGCTCTGTTAAAGCCTTTTATTTTATTTTATTCCCTTTCCTACGTAAATACATAGGAAATATAGAGTGGCCAAAATCTATTTGCTTACTTTGGCTTACAATTAAGTAGGGACTGTACTGAGTTCTGCTTTCTTTATGGTGCCATTTGTGGTTTAAATTATTTTACACTGTCTTAGAAAGGTTTTTCTGCAAAGGTTTCCCCACTTATTCAACATCTAAATAAAAGAATGCATTAAACTGCATTGATACAAATAGAGATTGCTTATACCCTGACTGTAGCATGTGGGGTGGAGGGGCGATTTTTCTGTGGTGGGGGTCAGAGAATTTCAAAAAGGGTGAGTCCCCAGAGGTGACCACTTTATTCATCCTGTGCAGAAATTAGGCTGCTGCCCCTGAATTATGGAGCAAAGAGCAGGAGGTGGGATTTTCTATGATCAGCTGAAGGGAGGGCATGATCCTTCTCTCCAACCAGTGATTTTCCCTGCCTAGGGAGGAAGAATAAGGGCCTGGAAGTAGGGGGTGAGGCTGGTGGTATCTACCTAGTGCAGATAGGGAAGTAATATGGCTTCAGCCACAACATTAACCCAGGGCTACAGCTGGGGCATGCGAGATACTTAACAGGCTTGGCACTGTATCATTGCGGAGCCAGGAGTAATCAGTATGGATTGGGAATTACACTGCATTACTATGGTGTCAGCGCTAACTGTGTCATTGTGTGACCAGGAGTAATATTGTATCGTTATGTATCCAAGAGTGACATTGTACTGTGGCTTGGTGCCTTGAATGAAGAAGCTTTGCTTCAATGCAAAGCTGTATGCCAACAAAACTTGGTAGACCTGAAAGAATGAAGTACACTTAACCTATTTTCACCTCTTTTTGTCCCTTATTTCAGTTGTTCCTTGCAGCAGAAGAGCATCATCAAATGTCCCTTAATAGGAAACAATCAAGAAAGAGCTCTCTGGGCCAGGCAGTACTTTTTCTCCAACATGTTTCTTTCACTATAAATAGAGCTTCTGTGTCTCCCCTCTATCAAGAGAGTTTGAGTTTGTGCAAATAGATTTCAAAATAGTATACTGGCCTCTGCTGTTATAGCAACGGGGAAAAAGAAAGAAAGAAGAACAATCTAACAGATTTTTATTGGATGGAAATGGTAATTTGAAACATTAAACAGCATGATGTAGGCATTTCTTTCACACCATGCTCCACTATTAACATAATTCTTCTTTTAGGGAGTAGAGTCAACCAAAATATTTGGGAATTGCATTGAAAACCCAGAATAAACCCAAAGTGGGAAAGACTAATACGTATCTTGGTGGAAAGCAAACCAAGATTTAAGAAGGCTGTTATGAAATACAATTATGAAATATTCTGGACCCTCCTGGAAACCATGCAGGTAAAGAGGACTTCCTGAAAGATCTAGAGCTACTGTTAACTAAGCTATGGATCACATTTCTCAAACTGGCTTGTATTCAATGGTGTTCTATAAGCAGAAGGAAACCACTTGTGGCTTGGATTTACCCTTCCCATCTACAAGCCCACATGTATGTGTCATGTCAACTTTGGAAGTTTAGGGAGCCTCTAGAGATACATGTGTATGTGTGAGGTGGGGGGGTATATCAGGAGGAAAGTATGAGGAAGTATCATCACATCAACAAACTCCCTTTCAAGTGTGAGTTGGATTCAAAACTTTGGAAGAGGAACAGACCATCTCAAACCCACTCCCTCTTGGGATCATGATCAAGTCCTCCCAGCAATGCTCTAAAATGCAATGGTGTTCTTGCTGCACCACTTTATCCTTGACCTTTCAGGCCCACCATCTACCGAAATGCAACCCCTGAGAGGTTTCCTAAAGTTTGGTCTTCAGGCTGAAATAGACTCTGCACCTCTGATTTAGAAGGGGCAGCAAAGTCAAATTTACTTGAAACCTGTTTAGTCTCATTTCTGCTACACACTTTTTTTCTTGTTATTGATTTCTTTGTATTGCAGGTTTAATGAGGATAGAAATATAAAAATGTTAGATTTACCAGATCAGGGAGAATGCTCAGGGAAAAAGAGAGATGAGAAAAGAGGTGGTTTGGGAAAGCTGTACACATGAGATACAATGACCAGGAAGCAAGGTTGGTAGGGTTTGTTTGTGTGTTTATTGCATTTTAATGCTTCCCCTTTAGGCCAAGGGCTCTCTGGGTGGTTCACAAGAAATGACAATAACATAAATATAATAAACAAAACAATACCAGCTAAAAGCCACATAAAATCAAACTACTATAAAGTGTGACAAACAGGAGGCTAAAAACAATAAAAGCAGCAGCAAAAATAAATAAAAGCATGATTTTGAAAACAAACAAATTGTCTTTACTTGGTGATGAAAACAAAGTAATGAGTGTGCCAGTTGCACCTCTTTTGGAAGGGAATTCCAAAGATGAGGTGTAGTAACAGAGAAGGCCCCTTTTCTAGCTATTTCCCCCCTTACTTCTTTGGAGGGGTCATGAAGGAGTGCCTCCATTGATGATCTGGTAGTGATCTGGTTTACCCAATGGAATGGCAGTAAAATCCACACAACACTTAGTTAAACTACTGAATTCACTTCCAAAAGATGTGAAATTGGATGGCTTTTATAGGTGATTGGACAAGTTTATGGAGGATTAGTGTATCAATTGCAACTGGTCCTGACAGATATATGCTACCTCCAACACCAGGGCAAGCATGCCTATGCATACCAGGTCCTGGAAAATACAGGCAGGAAAGTTCTTTTGCACTCCAGTCTTGCTTGTGGGTTTCCTCTGGGCAGCTGGCTGGGCACTGTACTAACAGAATGCTAAACAGGCTGGTTCCTTCATCTGACCTAGTATGGTCCTTCTTATGATCTTAAAAGCAAACAAAATACCACTGTATCTCTGTATAGCCACTCTAAGAGCACAATCATTCCTAGGGACATCCCTGAGGCCACTCAGTTAGGTATCCTTGGTCCAAGTGCAACATTTGACCAGCCATAGGAGTTTACTGTCTGACATGGATACAGTAAACTAATTTCTACACCTATGCTAACTGAACTCAGAGGCCATCTTAATTTATTCTGGTGGGGCTAGGCAATAGGCTGTCCTGCAGGTGTCTGATGCCCCCAGTAATCCCATAAGCCCCAGGCAGCAGGGGGTACAGTCAGCCATGATGGAGTTTGTAGTCCAAAACATTTTATTGATTGATTGATTGATTTATATCCTGCCTTTTTTCCTACAAAGGACTCAAGGCAGCTTACATCTCCTCCTCCATCTTATCCCCACAACAGCAACCCTGTGAGGTAGGTTGGGCTGAGAGTCTGTGACTGGCTCAAAGTCACCCAGTTGGCTCCATGGCCGAGCAGGGACTCGAACCCAGGTCGTCTGAGTCCAAGTCCCATTCTCTTAACCACTACACCAAACTGGCTCTCTGCAGACATCTGCAGGATAATATCTGCTGGATACCAAGTTCCTGCACTAATGTAGAAGCCCTGAAGATTCTTCTAACCTACACTGCTTGCAAAGGACTCCCAAGGAGCTGGAGATTAGCCAAGAATCAGACTGCCCTGTAGCAGCCCAGAGTAACCAGCCCTGCATAGTAGCTGTCCAAAGCCCAGGGCATGGACACCTTTCCACTTCCATAGTCAGTCTTGCTTCTGCATTGTCCTAAGCCCAGGAGCTGGCCTTTAGACCCTGACCAGAGTTCATTGTGGGCACACTTTAACTCATCCTGACACTTGGCAGTATGTTGGCAGTCTGTACATGACACTTTGGGTTAGCATTCCTGTCTAAACAAATGCCTGTCAGGAATGAACTCATTTTTTTTCCCCCACAAGCAGTTTTACACCATTTGAAGCAATTGTTCACCCGTTAAGGTCGGTCAAGCAAGAATATACTGCAAAACTTACCAGGAAGGAAGGGAAGGAAGGAAGGAAGGAAGGAAGGAAGGAAGGAAGGACAGAAAGACAGACAGACAGACAGACAGAGACTTCATGGAGTTACTCCTGAGTATGATTTTTCAAATGGTACCTGCTGAATACACTTGGCTAAATTAGAGAGATATATTTGGACAACAACTTCCAGCATCCCCAGCCAGCCATGTAGCCCCATAACATCTGGAGAACAGGAGGTTTGTGAAAGCTGATCTAAATCAATATACCAAAAGCCCAGCACTGAGATTTGTTATCCCTTCTTTATAATGTGATTATGCCCCAGTGACCTCTGTCCCTGTACAAAATGGGAGTAGAAAATTAAGCTTGGGGGCACATGTGACCCTCCTGGGGTTACAGGTTAGCCCTCTGGGACTTTCAAAATGTCCATGACCTCTTCCCCAGTCCAAACCCATTTTTCTCCAACCATTCATCAACCTCTGGTAGTCCCTTGACTTTTACAGTTTTTTCCATTTCCAAAATGTTCAAATACCTCTCCTAAGGCATTAGGAGGCAGCCAGAGAACATCAATCTAAACTATGTTCAATATGAGAGTCCTGATTAGCTTGATCACATTTGATAAAAACATAAAAACATTTAGACCAGGGAGCAGTTGCTGCAAAGAACCATGGACAATGCACAAGTACAGAAAGTTAAGTTTCTTGTGCATTTTGATGCAAGTCTGTATCTTTTGAAATGTCAGTTTTGATTCTGGTAGTCTAGCATATGGCAAATATGTAAAGTGGTCATTTAGGAAACTGACTTGTATTGAACCAGAGCCTTGATCTATTGGTAGTGGCTCCCCAGGGTTTCAGATAGAATACTTTCCTCCAGTCCTACCTGGAGATTCCAGGGATTTATTCTGAGATCTTCTGAATGCAAAACATGTGTTTTACCACTGGATTATGGTCCTTGCACAGAATACCCTTGCTGATAAGGTTAACCCCTACATAATTGACTGAAGGTATGAACTGAACCTCCAGATTAGAGAAGTAATGATTCTCCTAAAATCTGTCTCTTCCTACTGCTCATTAGGCTTCTTTCTTGTGCTTGACTCTGGTTTAGGAAATGTCCCAAGCTGTGATGAAGTTCATAAATGATCACAACACTAGCAAAATTCCTCTTTGTGCCACCTGGCATTCTCCTGCTGCACATGCAGCATATACTCAAAACTGCAAGCCATGTATGTGGAAAAAGGGCTGTGCTTGTGCAGTGGGCACATGGATGTGATTCTTGGAAGATGCCTGCATGCTTCTTGGTGCCACGTTGGACGTAGGGATGAGCCGGAGACCAGGGAGCTGAGCTGAGGGAAGTAAATAGATTCCTACTCCCACACCTGATTCCTCACTCATCCCTACTCCAGATTGGATCAGTATAAATATCTTGGCCTCTTATTTTTGAGCAGTCAATGAAACACGAGCAGTGTTAATCATCAGTGTCTTCCATGTCCAATCTAGCCTTGGTACCAACATTATTAAAGGGATGTAGTTCCTGACTCCAAGCAGGGATGGGCAAATTCGTTTATTTCCAGTCTATATCAGTTTCACATTGTTTGTTCATAAATCCATTTTGTCTCCCTTCTGCATTCATTTGCAGCTTTAATATATATGCATAAATATTCATATTTAAATTGGTATGGTGAATGTATTGTCTCACAATACACACTGCTCAACATATTTTCTCTCCAACTGTACATTTCTAAACATATTTTATCCTACAATAAACCATTTTATGCATATTTGGGGATATGTTTGAAAAGGGATCTGCATTGAAGAATTTGGTGAAGTGTGAAATGTGAAGGATAACTGCATTTCCAGGCATACATTAGAATGAATGAGATTGGTTCCCTCTGAAATGCAAACCAAAAAAAATCCTTCAAATTCCCTACCCTTTAATACAACCAAAAATATGGGGGCATCAAAGTCAGGGTTTTCTATATCCTGCATAACAATTGGAAGACATAAATGCCTCACAAGAAAATTATAGAAAAATAATGGATCTGTGATTATTTGCATGATTACTTCAAGACATTTTGTTTCTATGAGGACGACACAGATGGGATTACTCTTGAGAAGTGGCAAATGTATCAATATGGAGCTTGGTCAATATGAAACTTGAATCACAGCAGACAGAATTGGCCACTGAATACATTGAAATTGTATGTGACCACGAACTGAAGCCGGGTCTCACCTTCTTGTGCAATAGATCCTGAAAGGGTAAGGAAAAGCTTTGTGCTGGGTGTTTGCCTCCACTGGCTGCCAGTTTGCCTCCACTGGCTGCCAAAGAGTCCTAGCATGTCTTTTGTTGCATAAGATCCCACAATTCAGTCCTTACGTGCCTTAACCAGTCCACGTGTCAACTGAATAATTTTGCCTTAGCTTGAGAGCCATAGAATTGTTGTCATCCTTATTTGAAAGTTTTAGGCAGAGTGAATTTCTGATAGGCTCTATGGGTCTCCCTCTTATGTCAGTATTACAATGCTCTCCTTTCTGGTAAGGCAAAAAGTACCAGTTATGTCTCTAAAAACCACGTCTCACTGGATGGCTCCTGAATGAAATATAATGAGATCTATGGAAGCAAAATTCCATAGAATATGGAGGTGTAACAGAAAAAGGACTGAAGGGATGATTGGCAGGAGGGATGCATGATAGAATATTAGGTGGAGTTAGAATGAGTGAGAAGTGAGGAGTGTCAATTGAAAAGCTACAATTGGAGGGGATGGAAAGCGACAGAGCACTTAATGGGACAAAAGAAACAGAGAGAGTGAGTGAGCTAGAGAACGAGAGAGAGAGAGAGAGAGAATAAAAGCATGGCATAGGTAATATGTTGCTGGATAGAACTACTTAGGTTATCAGAAACATTATTTCTTATTCTTTATAAATTCTTTGTTCTTTCATAAAAATGAATGTTATGTTCCATTTTTTAAAAGTACTTTCACAGTTTTAACTACTGGGTGAATTCTAGAAATAATGCATTTCATCCCACTTGCTGTTTTTTATTTATATATCCAAGTCAATCAATCAATAGCTTGTGGCAGGTTATTTTAGAGGCATTAAAGAAAGTTTGAGCTCAGTAGATAGGCTGAGTGACAAACACAGTGATCTCTAGGGATCAGGGCCTTATAAGGAACACCTAGAATGTATTAAGTTTTCATCATTGCCAGGCTGGCTCTATTAAGGACTGGTACACCCTTATTGGAAATTATTCCTTTCAACATCTGGCTCAATTTGAAAGTTGCAGAAACAGAAATATATTCTGTTTCTGCAAAGATATTCAAATCCAGAGTCTGATTTGGAGCCAAGTTGAAGTACCTGGTCTCTCAGTCAGAGTGAGATAAGCTGAGATGTTTTCTATTGAATTGGTGTCTAAACTGAAATTTGTGGGCAATGCATGTAGTATGGGTCATCTGGAGACGAGCTCCAAAGACAGAAAGATATACTTTGTTCCCCTGCCCACAAGAATTCTAGAAAAAGGCTTAACTGAATTCAAATATTGAGAGGTGTAGTCTGAGCCTGGACTCTTCACTGGAACTGCCTGCACTGCATGAATCCAGGGCTATTACATCCAAGAGTCAAAGCAGGTGCATGATTAAGTCCAGGGTTATCACTCTCATACAGAGAATCCTGCAGCCATAGCTTCCACTTTGATATCTCCATAGGTCCAGACACAGAAATGTTCAAGAGACAGGATCAGTCCAAGGCATTTGGCAACTAACTAATGGTAAAGAAAATGGAAATCTATACCAAACAAGAATTCAAGTTCTATGGAAAGGTCCTTGAGAATACAAAGTTCAAGAGACAAAAGTCTAAACTGAAAGGAAAATTATAAAAGAGTGCCCCAAGGGACTTCAGTGGTAGTAAGTCTAAACAAAGATAGTAAAGCTAGCCACCTACATTCCTGACCACTGGGAATAGGTGGGATAGCAGCAGCAGCACCGATGATAATGTTCATGGTAAAGTTTCCTAGCCTGCACATCTACTTGAAAGAGAGAAGGTCTGGCTGCAGTAACCTTCCTCCTGAACAACTGACAGACAAAGGATTTTAGAACACCAATGACACCCCTGCTCAAACAGGGTATTTCCAGTTGGCCTGTCTGCATGGACAATAATGACACCTCTGAATCTCCCTTTTCCAGTTTCTGTTAGTTTCCACAGACAGATGTCCATCATCCTTTCTGCCAAAATTGAATCTAGCCACTGGATCAGGCAAGCTGAAGTCTTCCCCCTTTCCCCTGACAACAGTCACAGAGATACTCACACTGATCCTGATGTACCACTAGCTGAATAGACCCAATCTCTTCTGGACTACTTCTGATCAGCTTCTGCCTATACACTTTAAGGGCCACTGAAAGATGGGACCTGACCCCCCTCATCTACTGACATTAACATATGATAATGCACAGCTGTACAAGCAAGCCTCATTCCACGGAATAATATTGCATTTAAGAAGGGATATCAAAAAGAATGGGAATTCTAGGGAAGCTATGGAAGAAAGGACATTGAGGCAAATACACCCTCACTGGGTTTTGCATTAATTAAGCACTGATTATCTATATGAATTGCCCTTGAGGTGAAGCTTTCAGCCTATGTTTTATTATATCATAGCAGAAGTGTTTTATCTATGATTTCCTTTTTATGAATCAACAATAAGCTTTTGAAATGGAATGGACTAGAAAAATTCAAACCAAACCAAATAATGTACCATAGAAAATTAATGTAAAGGCTAGCGCTATGGAGAAAATGTAAAGCTGATGCATTTTCTGACCTCTGAATGGTGCTGCTATTTACTATATCAAAATTTGCTGTCAAATCTGGTCTAAAATTGATCTGCAGAAGCTCACATTTCAGAAGTCACCACAGGCACTAAAACTTACCTTCATTTCATTTCATTTCATTTCATTTCATGGAATTCACTTCAAACTGTACAGACCCAAGAGGTCACCCTGTTTTTAATTGTCTATAAAGGTTAAGATGATTTTTCACTCAGTGCCATGAAATGGCTAACTTCTACATGCGAATTGTATTAACCACTTACCCATTGTCAAACTCAGCTGCTTCTAGCAAGAGCTGTTGATCAAAAGGTAATCAGAACTGACAAGCAATATCATCAACACTTCCTTATAAAGTGGGTGCCTGGCAAGGTTTGAGGTGAACACTGCTGATAGTGCATTCCTGTAACAATAAAACCGTACGAAAATGCAGAAAAGCCATATTCTGCTTTGCTTACATGTTTTTATGACTAGCAGTCTTGCCTGTAAAATATATCTGAAATAGAGGACACAGATAAAGGAATGTCTGTTCCAAATAAAAAAGTATTATTTCACTGAGTCCGTGATTTTTGTGATTCTGCAAGATCAACACAATTACCTGGTTAATGTAAGGGAATACTAAGCAAGACTGAAATCCTATTTCCTCCAGTTAATATAAGGAAGTTAAAAGCAAAAGACACATCATGGAAATACAATTAATAATACTTTCCCACACCATGGTGGGACAGCATTTGCTTTTACATGTGTTGTGTACATTTATTATCTCCAGTGAAAGAATTCCAGGGAAAAGCTTCTATTCAAGACCTTGAAGAGCTCCTTCCTGTTAGACAAGACAGTAATGGGTCGGGTAGACCAATGAGTTGACTTGATATAAGGTTGCTTTTATATTTGCTTGCATCATATTTTTGGGCCTGTAATCCCATTAGGCATTTGAGAAACTTTCCTGAGTACCGCCACAAAATGGTGTGTTGCTAATGAAAAAACTGGTTTGCATCAACCCGCTGACTGAATTTCCTACGAAGATAACTGAATCCCAGCTGTGGCCCAGGAACATTCTGGAAAAAGGAAGATGGAGCATCTGTGAGGCCACATTGTGCTTTGAGGTGATCACAATAGTCAGTAAGGAAAATATTGTGATTACTATGATGATGATTATTATTAGCAGCAGCAGTAGTATCTTTAAATGGCTGAGGGTACAATGGTGTCTGCGAACATTATGTTGCCTATGCCTGTATAACTCCAAAAGAGTTGTTTAGGGTGCCATTTTTCAAAGACATATTCCCAAATTGTTGCAAAAGTTAACTGTTGCCGGAATGATATTCCACCTGTGCTGCACAGATTTTGATGAATAATCATACAGGATGGTTTATGTGGAAAGTAGTCATGTAAGTGGAACACGTCTAGAAAGTATCTGGGATATGTATGGCTTATGTAGTTACTTCCTACATGGTCCAGCAATCCAGTATGGCTCCTTCATTCACAGCTACCACTGCAGTATAGGATTTGGGGACACATTCCTTATATCCAGAGGGTATTTTTTTTACTTAGACATTGGGAAAATCTTATCTCCTCAAGTGCAGGGCCAAAAATATCTTCTACAATACAAACAGGCTCTAATCCCTCTTTGTGGGAGTCAAGGGAGTGATGATGCTATTTCAATAAAGCAAACAATTTTGTTTCTGACAGCAAAAGCAGCTGTGATCTAAGAATATACTCAGGAAAAGCAACTTCAAAGCAATTATATGTAGTACTCTTCCTAACAAGCTGAAGGCCATAAGGCATTGGCATAGCTCCAAGAAACTGTCCTAGCTTTAGGATACTGGGAAAGTTCACTGCATTACCTTCTGCACTTTGATAACCTCCTTGAGTACAGCTTACCCAATTCAGAGAACTATAGAAAGAGTAGGAACTCAAGCAAACAACATAGAACTTTTGTTCATTTTTCCATTAAAATGTTTTAGTTAATCTTGGAGAAATCCACAATGGCTTCAAATGACTTTAGATTTCTAAATGAATGATGTGATGCATGGGCCAATATGGCTTCCCAAGCACAGGTTTGTTCAAGTGTATCATAGTCTTTATTGTTATCACCAACATGCAAATCGTCACCTTTTTGTTGTTGTTATCTGCCATCAAATCTTCTCTGACTTATGGCAACCCTATGAATGAAAGCCCTTCAAAATGTTTGGTCCATGACAAACCGTGTGGTTCAGCTCTTGTAAATTCCAGGCAATGTCTTTCTTCATGGAGTCATTTCATCTCGTATCTGATCTTCCTTTTCTTCTTCTGCCTACAATGCTCACTGTCATGTACGTGAGGTTCATTCACTTCAAGTCCTATATTTCCTTCTTCTCAGAGTGCTACACAAGGAGGCATATTCTCAATAGCTTTTTGCATTTTCCCATTAGGTATTTTCTGAAATCAGATTACAAATCAAGTACAACAGCAAGAAAGAAATAAGCAAAAAACGTGGAAAAGTCTTGAAGCACTGTTTCCCCCTGGCCCCCACTCCACCAAGTGAGTTACATATGTTCTGTAAATACAGAGTTTTTCCCGACATTTTCCATGCAAATAAAATATTTGTCAAGACCAAATGATGCATTTGTTCTGGGTCTTTGACACAGATCATTGAACTGTTTCTTCTCCTCTCCTAATTTACCCCCCTCCATTCCCACAGCGATAATCATTGACACAAACTAGCAAGCATTAATCCACTAATCAGGTAAGGTCACAATCCTAGGCACATATTCTAGGGAATAGCTCCCATCGAACTCAGTAGGACTTACTATTGATCTTCTTTCCAAATGCTTACAACAGCATCAAGCTGATCCAGATCTTTTTTGTAACTGTTAGAAATCTGAGGTATGCAGTGTCAGGATGCCTGGTAAATCTTCCCCCATTCACATCACATGAGGAGGAAGCTCTAAAAGGTGCAGGCATGCGTCAGGCACTTTAGTCTGAACAGCCAGGTTCATTGTCTGACTGCAAAAAAACCAGACAGCTGCTAGTAAGGTCCAACAGAAAGACTCTTTATTGAAGCATGCACACAAACGGTGAAGGGCAGCTCATATCTATGACGAGACCAGCCACTCAGCTTAACAACCTAAATGTTTTTACTCTACCAAAAGCAAACTCATTAATCATATTCCTATCTGTACGCTGACCCCACCTTCTGCCTATTGTTAGCCTCATTGAGTGGGACATTTTGTTCTACCACATCCTGCGCTTATCTTGACTTGCTGTAAGCAGACAGTTCGATGCCAGCAATTATCTTTGCAGTACATGCCCAGTAGTTTTCACACTAGCAAATTGCACACAGCAATACTGTTTCAGCTGAACATTTACGTTATACTAATAATATTATATTCTTGCACTAGATGCAATTGCAATTTTCTGTCTGTCACATGAAATCTCACTTTCCACCATAGTGGCAGACAACCAGTGGCCCTTAGACTAATTTTGAAAGCCCTCTGCGAGTGATCAATTCATACTAATGTCAAGAGCAGAAAAAGAGAGATATGTTAATGGCAGAAGTCAAGATGGGGTGAGAGGGAGATGGGGGAAAGGAGATGGCATAAAAATGAGAGAACAGACTTGGCCCTTGAGAACCTTCCCATTTTGGTTCTGATTCCACCCACTTCTTGCTTTAGCACTGCTCACCAAGAGATTACCCCCAGGGAATGTGGCCATGCAGGTGGTGGTGGTGGGATTTCTCACCTTTGCTGTATTTAAGTGAATGAGGAAGCCATGTAAAACTTGAAGGTCCATGCTAAAGTCTATGCATCAGGGACTTTAGCTCATTCATTCTGAAAAGTCTGCAAATGTATTGCTTCTATTACGGCAATCAGGTGCAAAATACCTATAGCACAGGAAAACCATAAGCACGTGTATTTGGAGGTTTGTTTTTAACTCTGTTTACATCATGTGCAAATGTAATTATCAACAGGGCACCAGACATGGTGATTCTTGTACGATGTTTGGTTTTCAAGTTAAGTCTCCATCCTGTTATTCCTTGCATCGGACAGTGAGCAATTTGACAAGCAAAGTGTGAAATAAAAATAAACTCTTCCCAATGCAGTTACCAAGGAGATGGTAACTGCATAAATGGGACATGTAAATAATCCAGTTCATGGATAATCAAACTGACTTGTAATCAGTACTTGCATTCATTAAAGTTATGTCATAGTAAAAGAACCATCAGAGAACTGACACATTCCAGGTATCTTTGCTTATGTATTTCATTTATCATTTTAAACCACTGTCTCCTCCAGTAAGTTCAGGGAGTGGGACCAAAGTCAGGTCAATGGAATAACTATGGGGTCCCATCCAGTGTTCCTGGTCATGAATAAGGGAGGTTGCCTACTAGGAAGTCGGTTTATCCATTTCTGAAGAAAGCCACACATACTCCCTTTGCCAACACAGTATTGTATAAACTCCAACTCATTGTCCTGTAAAATCCTTTAAGATCGATAGAACAGCCATAGTGAGATGCATTTGAGCCTGCTATCTCCTAATTCTTTCTGCAAAGGTCAATGATTTTACAGTAAGGGGGACTTGTTGTCCTAACAGACTATAGCATGGTTGGATTACTGTACTGCCCAGAGAGCTTCAGCTATGCAATGGAATAGGGGTAACGATGGCAGTGGTGCCGGTGGTAATTGTTGCAGATATTGAGAAAATTGTGCATTTTTCAAAATTTGCACATTTTAAGAAACCTGTGGATTTTTGCAGAGGTTGGCATTTATTCAGATCCACATTCTGCAAACACAAATGCAAGTTTGGGAATTTCTGAATGTTTTTGAAGAAAATGCATTTCTGTTTGTACTTGGGGTTGTAAATGGGGCACTTTGGGGCTATTTGCAAGCTGGAGCAAAATTCTTACATTTCCCAAGATGGGGCTAAAGGTGGTCTTAAGTCTATAGGTTTCCCCATCTAATAAGGGACCATATAATCTGAATAATAATGTCTTGCACTTAGAGATAGAGTGAGAAAGATCTGCTGTAGACATCATGAACCTATGAACACAAGAGTATCTCTTGCTTTTACATATGATTGAATGCACTCTGAATGCATATGTCATACTCAGTATCTACCTATAGACCCTTATTCTACAATATTTCCTTTTGGTGTCTGCTTGACTGAAGTAATGTTCTGGACCCCACAGAAGCAATGTTAGCATTACTTCCTTCTTGTCAGATTATTCCTGCCTTTCACAAATGTCATTTTTCTGGAAATACTAGGAGATCTTTAGGGGATGTACCCTGAATTTTTAAAATGCAGGTCACAAGATAAATCCAAATCCCAAGTCATTTTTCTTCCCTGAAGATGAAAATCTGTTTCTGTAAAAAGAAGAACAAAATCTCCATGTAATGCATAAAAAGACTGGATCCATCTGTGGATAACAATAACACCTTCTGAATCTCGTAAAGCAGCCCTGCCCTTCAATGCCAGGCAGAGGGGAATGTAGTCTGGTTTTCAGGGAAAAAAGGAAACACTGCTGCCTATTCACTGCCACAGTGTTCTGAAGTTTCCAAATAGTCTGGAGCGCTTTGGCATAACGATGACTCCAAACAACTGTGTTAAAATTAATCCCATCCCTGGCATCTTTCATTCATGCATGCTCTGACAACCCCCTGTACTTCTTTTATTATTTCTGTTTGGAGACATTAATCGGGAGAGGCCTGGGCTTCAAATGTAAGGAAGATATAGGATATTTTTGAAGGCTGTGCCCCTGCTGCCTCCTTGCAGCCAATGTGGAAAAAACTTGTTCTGGCGGCCACCCCCAGAAGTTGCAACTGAGTCTCAAAAGGAGTGTGGGGGGGGGATGTGCTGGAGTGTAGAAAAAGGAAGAGGCAAGGGACATGGACTTGCATCTTTTCTGATCGGTGCTCCGTCTCCTTCTTTCCTCTTCACTGGCTCTACCACCCTGTACTGATCTGACTTGTGCTCCAGGTTGGCCACTGGAGAACATGCTTGACTAGCATCTGAGTATCTTCTCAGGGTGATAACAGTGAAACGGGACATAATAAACACCTCTCCCCTCTCCCCCCACCTTTCTTTCCATACACACAAGACATTAAGTAGAGAAACAAGCTGCATATATCTGGAACAATACAGCTCAACTTTGGCTTATAGTTAAAGAAGAAATTCGGGGAAGTTTCTCTTCTCATATGGAGCAATGGCTGGAATTTATAGATTGCATGCAAGCAGTACAAACAAAGTCATATCCATGCATAAATTTCCCTTTCAGCATTAAGATCTAAACTTAATTGAAATCATGTTAATTGTCTAGAAAGTTAATGTGATATTTAACCTTCAGTGCTACATCTAGATGGATTAATTTGAAGGCAATAATTTTGACCTTAGAACATTTAGTAATTTTTAGCTGAACATTCTAACAATATTCACAAGGGTGAGTTGGAAATAAGATCCACTAGGGTTTTGTTTTGTTTTTTTGCTAGATACCATATTACACAAATGACAGGATGTTTCCAAGGGAACGGAACATTTATTGTGTTCCCTAGTTTTTTAGGAAATTTATGAAGGTTGGTAAGTTAGTAAATGAAGATACTATAAAATTCATACAAGTATTCACCATTATGGAATTTATGGAAAAACAGAAAAACCATGAAAAATGTTCTACATGATACAGTCAATTTTAGATGAACATACACTAGTCAAACTAGTGTTTCAGCTGATAGAAGTGAGAAGATGAGGGCAAATAAACTGAAACTCAACCCAGACAAGATGGAGGTCCTGTTGGTTGGTGGATCGGGTTTCGGAGAGGGTGGATTTGACCTGGTCCTGAATGGTGCAACACTCCCTCTTAGGGATAAGGTCCGCAGCTTAGGAGTACTCCTCGACCCAGAGCTTTCTTTGGAAGCTCAGGTGACAGCGGTGGCGAGGAACGCCTTCCTTCAGCTTTGGCTGATTAATCAGCTGCGCCCCTACCTGGAGTACGACTGCCTGGCGACGGTGACACACGCGCTGGTGACTTCCCGCCCAGACTTCTGTAACGCGCTTTACGTGGGGCTTCCCCTGAAGACAGTCCGAACACTTCAATTGGTGCAAAATAGAGCTGCCAGGTTGCTGACGGGGACGGGGCGTTATGCTCACATGACTCCAGTCCTCCGTCAGCTTCACTGGCTTCCCATTGAAGCCCGGGCCCAATTCAAGGTGTTGATTATGACCTATAAAGCCCTAAACGGCTTGGGTCCTGGCTACCTGAACGAGCGCTTATGTCCGTATATGCCCGACCGCCCTTTGAGATCTGCGGGAGAGTCCCTTCTCCGGGAACCCTCCATGAAAGAAATTAGGAGAGTAAGTACTCGGAGGAGGGCTTTCTCTGCGGTGGCACCCAACCTATGGAATTCACTCCCCAAAGAGGTCCTCCTGGCACCGTCGTTACTGGTTTTTCAGTGCCAGGTAAAGACCTTTTTATTTAAACATCATTTTAATTGTTAAAACATATGATCTGGCCAGGGCAACTTCTTCTTCCTTCTCTTTCTCCTCCTATATTTTTATTTACTTAATTTATACTGATAATTTTAATCTTACATTTGTAAATCAATGTATTTTTTGTATTTTGTAATTAATGGTAATTTATTATGTGCTATTGTATTTCATTGTATTTTATCGTGTTGTAAGCCACCCCGAGGTTTCGGCAAGGGGCAGCATAGAAATGTCATAATAACAACAACAACAACAACAACAACAACAACAACTTATGAGTCAGTCTCACTCCAGACCTGGCACCTGGTCCACTAGGGTGTAAGTCCCAGATCTTTCTTTTGCAGCCTCCAAGTTCTCATAGGCCCTCTGCCTCACAGCCCTGTTCCCCATGGGAATTTGCAGAAATAAAATTATAGGTGTCTTGATGGCCAGTCTTGCATCCGATCCACAGTGGCAGGGTTTTCTGTGCATATGACTCACTTGGTGCTTTCTATCATTCTATCAGGGATTTTCCTGAAATCAACCAACTTTTTCCATACATGCCTTTTTGCAAGTAGGGTATTGGTAGCAGACCAGGTCGTTTAAACACCCCCACACACATATCCTTAGAGGATATGTATATTAATATATGCAAATGTGTGTCCTACTTGGTCTCAGTCCCTGATCTTTTTGATACCTGTCCATTGGTCACCTGTTCCTTATATCAAACCTTGACCGGAATATTTTTGATTCACTTTGAAACTGTATCACTTTATTTTAAAGAGTTTCACCACTGTGAGCTCTTTGCAACCTTTCATCCATTTGTCAGGTTGCCCATGGGAATAATGTTACATAGAAATATCACCATCATTCACAAGGTTTCCTTCTTCTCCCCTCAGCAGTAGTTTGAACAGGCCCTCCCCCCCCACTTTTGCAGGTTTTGAAAGTTTCAACAAAGGTGCGTGTGTGGAAGGGGGTCAGCATTAATTTTGACAAATGCTGCAAAGAGAAGGAAAGACACACTGAGACAACGTAAGGAATTCAGTTTAGTGTCTGAGACTAGAGTCACACAGCTCCCTATAAACTCATACCACATTTGGAATCTTGTGTTTGTTTACTATATAGCACAGAGATGGAAAGAAACTGTTCTCTGTGTTAAAGTACATGCTGTAGCAGATTGGATTTTCAATTTATCTTAAAATCACAGTATATTTTGCAAAGCTTACCTCTGTAACAAGGCAAAATCTTTAATACTCAATGATACTGGCCCTGTTTCCATGGAAACCATACACTGTATGTTCAAACCATTTGGAGAAAAGATAAACTGTCACACTGCCTTCAAAAGTGTACCACAAGTGGGGTCTTTCTTTCTTTCTTTCTTTCTTTCTTTCTTTCTTTCTTTCTTTCTTTCAATCATATATAAACACATGCATGCTTATTAACAGGCATCCATCTAGATTTGCAGATCGGAATGGCTTTCAGTACCTTAGTAGGTGCAATCTACATGAAAAATAGGAAAAGTAAGATAATGGTGATGACAGCAATGGTTATATGATCACTGCACTCAGGATCTAAATAGAAGTGTGTGTGTGTGTGTTGGGGGAGGTATAGCTGAGACAAGATAGAGACAAGAGTAAAAAGATAATTAAAATGATAAAAACTAGTGGATGGATAAAATTGGCAAGTAAAATAATAGATCAGTGATAGCTAGGGTGGTCTCAGCTAGGGATGAGTTAATGAGTGATGCTTGAGTTAGCTAGCATACTCCAAATATCATCCCTGCCAGGTCCCCATTAATGTTGTGCTGGACAGAGAGCAAATAATAAGCAAATGAGACATTTGCGCAAACCTTAAATTTGTGTGCATTTGCTCCACAGACTAAAGCTGGCCTGTTTTAGTCTACCAAGGAAATTTGCACAAATTGAACTTGGAATTGGAAATGAGACGAATCCAAGTCTGATTTGCAAAACATGGCCCTTCATGTTGCTTCTGTTTTGAGAGTACTTTCCTGCAGCATTCTGGGATGGAGAAAAGTGAGTATTATTTCTGAAAGTGAAAGAAAATGTTTTCTTCTTAGATGATTACATTAGTTTGCAACATCAGAGTACCACCTAGAAGTTATCTAGGGGAAAAGCAGGAAAGGGAAAGATCATTGTGTGGAACTTAGGTGTGAGTTCTGGGATGAAACTGAAAGTACACATAACCTCCTATAAGAACGGAAGAAGAGCAATGCTGGATTAGACGAAGGAACTCTCTTGTGGCCAACTGGCTTCCCAAGGGAACCTGCAAGCATGGCGTGAGTATAAGAGCACCCTCCTGCCCATGGACCCCAGCAAATGCAGTGCATGGATATACTGCCTTTGATACTGGAGAAAGCATTCGGCCAGCAGAACTAGTAGCCATTGATAGTCTTTTCCTCCTCCTTTGTCCACTTCCCTATTAAGCTCACCCAAACTGGTGATCATCACAATATCTCATGGAACAAATCACACAGTTTAATTATATCCTGTGTGGAAGTTTTGCTTGCAGGGTTTGGCTTGGTTTTATCAAGAATCCACTTTTTTGTCTTTATCAAGGATCTACTTGTTCATCCAGACTTGTCAATTTTTCCCTCCCTCCCTCCCTGCCTGCCTGCCTGCCTTCTTTTTGGCTTAACCATACGTTGCAAAGCACAGTGTGTGTCCTTTCAGGAAAAAGGGAGAATACTCTAGAAATAGAGTATGGTTATTGGCACCATGGAGGCATCATTCCTAGACTATCCCTGCCATGGAGAATCTGGCCTTTTAAAACATTTATTTATTTTTGGCATGGCTTGATGAAACTGACATTGTGTCCGTACCAGAACTGCCACATCAGGTGCTAAGTCCAAAATGACCTGGTAATGCCTCACATCAGGAATGGCTTACGTTCTCTTTAAAATAAGACATATGTTATGAAATATTTCCAAATATTCCAAAATTGTTCAAGCCAGCAAAGAGTGAGTGAGCAATTCAGACCCTACATATTTTTGCCTTTTGAATCACATAAGGAGAAAAATCAATTCAGGACTTCTTGATTTGCTCATAACAACAAAAACAGATGGAATCACAAATTTGCTGGTGGTCCATAACCCACCTGCTGCTTCTGGTTCCTGTGCCCTCCCCCGCACAGTCTTATTACTTACTGTGGCAAATCAAAAGGACAGAAGGAAACACAGTTGCTCAATTCCATTCTACTGACAATTGTATGAACTTTGGGAAATTCTCCTTTCCCCTTAAAATCCTCCTTCACATGACATCTATGAGTTTTAAACAGAGAGCTCTGCTGGAGAAGGTCAAGAAGAGTTAAGAACAACTCTCCATACAAAGCTAGTGCTATTGCCCTGCTGTGTTAATTCTATCACTCAGCAAGGAAACAACTCCTCTCTTTTCTGGATAGAAACTTTGTTACAGTATTAACTTAAAAACCAGTGATCCCAATTCCTAAACTTTCCCCAATACAAGTATTGTATTAGGAATACTACTTATTTTTGTTTTTAAACAAATGAATGTGTTCCTCAAAGAAAGGAAGTGGATCAATAATGTGAGGAAGGGGTGAATTCACTTACTTTTAATAAAGTGATTAGGTACATTAATTGATTAGGTAAACTAACTCAATTTTAATTAGGCAGAGAACTTTTAGGCCAGTTCTAATGGCGTAAAAGAACAGTTCTGTCTCATATTCCTTTCCATTCTTCCAGGATTACAAGAAACAGAACTAAGAACATGGCAGCAAAAGAAAGGAACTTCTCAGTGGGAACTCCCAATTGTGTATTATTATTTCTAAAGCCAGGTCATTTTTCCTCTAAACAGTAAACACACACACAATAACAGTGATAGAATAATGGCCATGTAGCTCAAATCAGTCCACACATTTGGGATCACCATCACATTCTTTCATTCTTGGGGAGTATTCAAATGCAGGGAAGGGGAGAGAAGCCCCTGAAAAACAGTTCCTGGGCAGCAGGGTTGAGACAAAACACTGTGGGATCTGTCCTTTTGGCATTTTTGGATGTCCTCTTGTGCTCAGCCTGGTCTTGGAAAGTAAGATGAGCCCAGAAGAAGGCCGCAAACAGCGACCTTCTATGTCAAATGTCGCAGCCCAATTAAAGGCTGCTGCAAGTGATGGAGAAGAGGGCACTGTCTGTGCAGTGGTTGCATGAGGCTCCATCCTGGCAAGCCCCATGTGAACAACCTTCTTTGTATCAGCTGCAGCATCACCAAGACTGCTGTCTGTGGTGCAGAAGGGGGACAATGTTTGTGTAGTGCATGAAGTCCAACTCCCACAAGTGCCCTGTGAATGCTGGGTGTACTTACCAGGAACTTGGACTCAGGGCTACAACAAAGTGGACCAGAATCTGGAGCAAGCCCAGAAAACCCAATGGATTCCCACTCCCAAAATGGATTCCTTGCACATTTTTACTGGGTAGCAGCATTACTTGAAGATGATACTGGCAGAAGATCTTTCATAGACCATGACAACTATACTGGTTAGTACTGTGCTGAAGAAGGCAATGGTAAACTACTTCTGCAAATTTCTTATCTTGAAAACCATGAAGAAACAGTCTGAAGTCTGATTGAATCATATCACGTAGCATTCTTGGAAAGCCTAGCAACATAGCAATGATCCAAGTCTAGGCTTGAACAGCAGATGCCCAAGAAGATTTTGAAAGGTTTTATGGAAGTAACCAAGGTAAAATTGGTAGCACATTGAAACGAGGTAATGCTGATGATTATCAGTGACTAGGACATAAAAATAAGGGGAAAAAGCAGACTCGAATGCTGTGGGAAAATGTGGCCTGGGGTGCAGAAACAGCAGGAGAACAGCTCAGAATTCTATGAAGCAAACCATAGGTTTATTGCAAATACTTCAGTCAACTGATTAGATAGCTGTATGCATGGACATTACCAGTTGGCCATTACGTAAATCAAATGGACTATGTACTTGGAAGTGGGAGGTGGAGAAGCTGTAATGTCAGTGCCAAAACAAGACAGGAACAACTGTTGATAGAGACCATGAGCAATTTCTAAAGGAAAGCTGAAAATGTTCACTAAAAGAAGCACAGTGCTAAAGTACAATTTAAATAGCATTCCTGAGGAATTTAAAGTCCATATAAAGAATAGATTTACATTACTCAAGCCAATTGACCAGAAGAGTTGTGAACTGAAACCAGAGTTATTATTAGCAAAGAATGCTAAAAGATAATGCCTGTAACAAAAATAAAAGGGTCGGGGGGTAACTAGATGGATGCTGGAAGAAATGTCACAATTGCTAAGAAAAGACAAGAAGCAAAAACAGAAGCTGACAGAATCAGGATCAGAATCCTGAATGCTACTTTTCAGTTACTATCCCATAGAAACAGACAAAAGAACTGTTTGTCTGTCTGAGAGAGAGAGAGAGAGAGAGAGAGAGAGAGAGAGAGAGAGAGAACAATAAAAGAGAAAAAAACAGAGACCTTTTCCAGAAGAACCAATAAATCAAAGGGAAATGCAAACCTAGACTAGGAATACTTTAAGAAAAACAGGATAACATTCCAGCTGAACAGGAGAAAAAAAAGAAGGTGGAAACACTATAAAGAAGGATTATACAAAAGACATCAAGAGATGACAGGATCTTTCAAAGAAAATTCCTATAACTTGCAACATTAGTAAGTGAAGTGAAAGCTGCTCTGAAAGTATGTGGAAGGAATAAAGCCAGAGTAGACAGGGTACCAATACAACT
Organism: Varanus komodoensis; assembly: GCF_004798865.1. Lineage (NCBI taxonomy): Eukaryota > Metazoa > Chordata > Lepidosauria > Squamata > Varanidae > Varanus > Varanus komodoensis. The sequence goes on from NW_025335349.1 coordinate 18,017,818, forward strand.
ATCCCAGGCTTTAGAGACTGAATCAGTCCAAATAATAACAAGAAAGTGCCAGCAAATATGGAAAACAAATGTGTGGTTCACAGACAGGAAACGATATAGATTCAACATGCATTTCAATCCCCAGGAAGGAAGTTCAGTAGATAGCGGCAACCACAGAACCGCTGCACTAATCTTCTGTGCAAACAAAGTGATGCTCAAGCTGCTTCATCAAAGAACATTACCCTGTATGGAGCAAGAAATGTTCAAGCTGTCTCCCAAAGAGGGAGAGGCAAAACTATGGCTTCCTATAGGCAAAGGCATCAGAAAAGTATGCAATTTATCCCCCTCTCTGATCACTCTGAACACAGGACTTACTACAAGGAAAGTGAGATTAGGATCAGAGGATGAAGGAATGCAAATTAGTGGAAGAAACAGCAATAATTTATGCATATGATACCATAGGTCTGGCAGAAAGCAGCAACAATTCAAACGACTCCTGAAGAAAGTGCAAGAGGAAAGTGAAAAAGCCGGACTGCAGCTGAATATTAAGGGGGAAAACCATAAGTACAGTAGCAATACACAACTTTAAGAAGAAACTGAACTTGTGAATGATTTTGCATAGCTTGGCTCAATTGTTGATTCCAAGAGAAACTGCAGACAAAAACAAAAACAAAAAACAAAAAAACCAGAAGTCAGAAACTGGAAGAGAGACACAATGAAGGAAGGAGAAAATATAATAAAGTGTAGGACATTTCACTGGAGACCAAGGCAAGATCATCCACAGTATTGTATTCCTGATCATTATATGTGGGTATGAAAGCAGGATACTAAAGAAAGGAAGAAAATAGATGCATTCAAAACATGGTGCTAGGAGAGAGCTTTGGTATTTGCCCAAACATGGAAAAAAATCCTGGAAATTTAAGGGGAACATTGCTGAATAGGTTAATAGCAGGGAATTAATTTTCATTATAAGAACTCCTGGGTCTATCATCAGAAAGCTGTACTCAGTGCAGCCCGGCTTTCAGCTGAGTCTGTTATTTCAACAGAGAGAATATATGTTGGCTGCACTTCAAGTTTTCCGGGCAAAAATAATACTCTGAGTATTACTGGGCATCCCTCTTTGGCTAAATGCATTGAATCATTGAATCAAATGGATACAATCCTCGTTCCTGCAAAAAAAAACTTTGGATTGCCAGGGTGTGTCCCTTGTTCAGTACTGTGCTTGGAGACCAGACAATCCCAGCTGGAGAAAATGGCCTGGCTGAACTCCATTAGGTTTTGCTTATGCATATATGATAAAGTGGACTGTGACAGCTTGACACATCATCTTGTGTCAGACTCCCTACTTTCAATAGGGATCTCCTTACTTGTCAAGAAATTAAAGCTGTATAAAGCAGGTATGGACCCTGATCAACTAGGTTGCTTAAGTTAAAAGCAAGCTTTCCAAGTGATTAAAAGGAAAATCTTGGATACAGAATTCCAAGCATCCAACATTCGTATTGCTGAATGCTGCCAATAAAATGTGTTCCCCTCTGTGGCTACATATTATGATAAAATAGGACAAATGGTGGCATTCTGTGTCATTCTTAAAGGGTCACAAGAGTGCAGGCATATTCTTTGGCAAGCTAAATACCCTAATGTCAGGTAAATTTAAGGGAGTGCCATATATTGAAAGGCACTGCCAATGTGGATGAGATGTGGAAACAATATTGTGCCTATATTTAGACAGCTCACCTTTTCAGGAGTTGTACACCAAGTGCCTAGGTTCAATTTTATTCAACATGGAAGCTTGGTCAGATCAGGAAAAAGTCCGATTTGTCCTACCCACAGAGTTGGCTGACATAGTGAGAGAGCAGCAGCCTTTCTCTGGGAGATTGTTAAAAGTCTGTTTAGTGCACATTAGCAATGCCATGCTTGGGCGATCTCTGTGGGACTGTGTGGATTTATGTAGATTTGTAGTAATATGCCAGTAAATGTTCCTACTACTACAACTATGAAATGGATTAATTCCATAAAGGAAGTCACAGCCTTGAGTTTACAAAAGCCGAGCAAGGTTGTCAAGGAAAGGACTACATAGTCATAGTAGTCAGAGACAATTTGATAGCATGTAACAACAGCATAATAATGATGACAGATTAATAAAGACTCAGAATTCAGCAAAATCCCAAACAAGCAAACATCAGCTCCCTACATTTTAAAGAAAATTCAGCCTGAGTGGAACCATACCATTTCATTCTGTATGTTCTTACTACAAGGTATAGTAAGAACCTTTTCTGATTCTTCATCATCTTTCTTTCTGAACTTTTAAAAAATACTTCAAATATAATGAATTGAAGGAACGGATTAAGTTGGCTATTTGTCCCACTTACAATTTGATATCTTAAAGGGTGTTAGAGGAGATAAGCTGTATTTGTAGGGCTTTTCAAGTCCAGTTAAAACAGAGGAGGATCATATAAAATGGTATCATTCTACTAGAAGGACGAATCCTGCTCATGGGAGTTACCTTCACCCAGTTCTCAAGGGGCTATCTTCCCAGTCAGTCTCTGCCCAAGTATCAGAACTCACCTTATTCAGAAGTGTACCCAGCTGTCTTTGTAGAATTTGGACAACCTGGGAAGTACCAAGGGAAGACAGGGGTAAGTAGGTCATCCGTCAAACTACTGTCCATTGGCACGATGTTTGAAGATCAGAAGAATGGAAAGCTTTAAATGTTCTCACCAACAGTTGAAAGAGAGCCAGAAGACTAGGTAGGCAAGGGAAGCATGTTAATTGTGGTGAGATGTATTACACCCATATTTAAATTTAACTAATATTATTTATTCCTTCAGGTAATTATGCTTGTATTATAATACTGTTGTATTATTTTGAAAAAGTGCACTTCCACCTATAAATTAAAGTATGGCTTATACAAATCCCTGTTCTTGTCTTCAATTCTCTGTTTCCCTCTTGGATGGGGAGTAAAACATCTCTCCTTTGGCAATATGTAAGTGCTGATCCTAGATGGATATAGTATACTAGTGGAAGTTTCACTTCCAGAGCTGCAGCCCTTTGTATGAACGACTTTTATACATACGCCGGAATTAGACTAAGCAATCCATGTTGGAATGAATTTTGCAGCCTGAATAATGTTGCATATTTTATATCCATGGGACCAAAAAATTATTGTCAGGAGAATATATAGTGGTCTCTAGAGCATCTTACATTCATTACACATTATAAAATGAGTCCTTCCAACAGTACACGACTAGTATTTTTAAATGTAACTCCTTTTTTAGGTGCTTCATTTGAAGCTCCAGACCATTTCATTACTCCTTTTTCTGAAATGTTCTTGCTGAACAGTTTATGTCTATAAGAATAATGTACCTACAGTTTTTAATCTACTCTGCTCTTCTTCTTCATAATAAAGGAGAATATGCTAGCACTCCAGGAAGACCATCCTGTATTTTTTTCTTCAGTTAATATCACTTATTCAATTTATTTTTGTAATATCCTTTGTACCTCTCCACTTCTGATTAATATTGCTGCACTTTTTTAAAAGTAACATTTCATATGACATTTTCACACAAAGGCAATAATCCATGACCAACTAACCTTAAAAAAAATGGACACACAGACATGATGATGGAAGGATAATTATTTTAAGTAAAGAGAGCCTTTGGCTGCAATTCTGTTTTTCCATTAATCTGTGCAAGGATAGTGTTCCCAGGTACAGAGTGCGCAAGAGGTTTCCCTTCTATTTATATATAGGGGGAAGATATGCAAGGCTCCTTCATTTTCATAAATCGTATTCTGAGGAGACTGGAAGCTATACTGTATTTTGCACAGAGTGAGATGCTATCTAGATTGTGCCTCTTTAGACTGTAAGTAGGGGAAGAGATTTTTTTTTCCATATTTTGGATTATACTCTCACATAACGCTGGTCCTCTACCAGCTTCACTGGCTTCCAGTTGAAGTCCGGGTCCAATTCAAGGTGCTGGTTTTGACCTATAAAGCCCTAAACAGCTTAGAACCAGGATACCTGAAGGAACGTCTCCTTCCTTATACGCCCTCATGCCCCTTAAGATATGAGGGAGAAGCCCTGCTCTGGGAACCCTCTCTACGAGACGTAAAAAGGTCATCAACTTGGAGTACGGCCTTCTCTGCTGTGGTGCCCAGACTCTGGAATGTACTTCCCACAGAAGTACTCCTAGCACCAAGTTTATACTCTTTTTGGTGCCAGGCCAAAAACTTTTTATTTAAACAGTATTTAAACATTTAACAACTTTTAACCTTCATTCGCTCTGTTTGCTTTGTGATGTATTGTTTTGTTCTGTTTCTATTATTTAGTAGAAATTGTTGTTTTAATTGTTCTTTTAAATATTGTAAGTTGTCCTGAGATTTTGTATAATAGGATGGCATACAGAAGCTGTAAATAAATAAATAAATAAACATTTCCACTTTTAAAAAGCTCACAAGGTCTACAGTCTGGTTTCTGACCTGGTCTGGGAACAGAAACAGCCCTGATTGCCCTGGAAGATGACCTAGACATGGAATAGCTGGGCAGAGTTGAGCCTTAGTTGTTCTGGACCTTTAATGGTATTGTTCTGGATTACAATGATAACATTCTGGTTGCCTCACTGATGAGGGACTAAGGGGATTGGTGGTGTGCTGGTCCCAGCCCTTTCTGGAGAAGTGCTCCTAGAAAGTTATACTTGAAGACTCTTTGTCTACCCATTATGGTCTTGGCTGATATCCAGAAGAAGTCACCCAAAAGTTTGGGCTAAGTTGCAATCAGTATGCAGAAGATGTGCAACTTGGTCTCTCACATCCCTGTGGCCATACTCAATGGCAACATCCAAAGAAATCTCTGGTCTTTTTAAAGTATGTCTAAGCTCAGATGGGCAACTCACAGCCTGAGGGTGCCCTAGCCATTCCCACCCAGATTCCTCCATCTGCACCCTTCCTACTGAACTTCTTTGTTTGCCATTCTAGTCCTCTGAAATTTTTGGTTTTTCTCTAAAGAACAATACTGTAGAAAGGGGAAACCACAGAGTGTGGAGGGCAAGAATATCTTATGCCATTCCAGGCAGTGTGATGTGATTGGAGAGATGTTCCTGCTCTAGTCCATCAAACTCTGTGGTTTCCACTTTTAATAATGGCATTCTTTGGAAAAAAGCCACACAATTCAGCAGGTTAGAGGAGCCACCTCTCTCCTGTTATCATCAAGAGGAATGCCTTCCTTGCCCAGCAAATGTGGCTTAAGAGCCTTATACCTTCCCGTGGAAGGGAATTATTTGGGGCGAAGGACACCAAGGGATGTGTGGGTTCTGTTTTCATGGGGGAGAGATTTTTATGTGTGAGACAGAAAGAGGCAGAGGGATATGCGTCTGTCTCTGCATCAGGCAACAATGGCAGAAAGCTCTGCGTTTGTATGTGTGGTTGCTAAACTTTAACCCTATGCCAATCATGTGTGTCCACTTGTGTATATATACACATACATGCATATGCAGCCCCCCCACTACCCAGTCCTCCCTCCATGCCTTATTCAGCCTTCAGGGCCATTGATATTCCCACTCTTAGTCTAGAGTAGAGGATAAGTCATAGGCAGGCGGGCAGGTAGACATTCTAGCATCAAGCATGCATTCATTCCTATATTGCCCAACAGTCAAAGCTCACTAACTTGAAATGGAGAAAAATAAGCATGATCATTTTTTTGCCCTGTTATTTTGGTATAGTTCCCCTTTGTGTAATATACATATCAAGAGCTGTCTTTCACTCAAGCAGAACCTAACAGCACTTAACTGAGAGCATCCAGCTTCTCCCTAAGATAATAGTCTATCCCACTAATGGCTCTTTCCACCAAACTTGCTTCACTTATGATAAAACTGTGAACTGGAACAAAATTCCCCAGAGCATCACCATCGAGGGAAGGGGGGGGCAATCCATGAATTTCAAGGGGAACAAAAGACATCTATGATAGATAAAGAACTGCTCATCCGAAAGAAGGATAAAGAAAAACAAAACCCCAGAGAAGTTTTGTAAACAATCACCAATTTATGTTAAAGAAATAAAGCTATCAGAACTTTCCAAGCAGCTCAATAATACATTCCAAAAACCTGGTCTTTGTTTCAAAGGGAAAGGAAAAGTTGGAAAGTGCTAAAAGCAATTCACTCAAATTCCTTCCACTCCCTCCACAAACATGAACCCACAACTGGTGAGTTGTGCTGTGCTCACAAACTGTGCCCCAAAGTCTGGCCAAATCCATCTGCTTTTGGCAGCTTCAACCTGTTACACACTTGATGATACAGGAACTGCAGTGCCATGTCAGTTCACACTATTATATTCCTATGCACAAAACTTTCCACGGATGCACATTCAGCACCTACCAGATACAGGAAAACCCATAAACCATTAAACAGGGGGATACCATTCTGGCATGTGGAAGCTCTAGCTGCCAGCTCTCCCTTTCCGTTATAAATATAGGCCCATTGCAGTGTGCATGCCTTCATCTTTCAAAGATGTGGAAAAGCCTGTGCACTGATACATTCGAGCATCCAGCTTGCAGGGAGCCATGCGGCAGTGCTCAGACAGGCACAGGTTCTCTAGCGCATAAGCCAAGGCCTCCATTTTTCCAGCATAAGGAGCCATCAAGAGTGGGTGGAGCAAGCAGACTCTTGATCTTCACTCAGCTTCTATCTAAGTGAATGCCAAGCACAGAACTCATACCATAAATACACTTGATGTATATAGCGAGGACATTTTCCATGCCTACCTTCCAGAGGTATAACCGTATAAAGGACAATAGATAATGGTTAAGTTGCTTGGGGATCTGTAGCCAACATGTTTAGAAGGCACCTGTTTGGGAAGATGGATGGAGAGACAGATAGATGGAAGCCAGTCCAACAGAATTTAATGGGGCTTGTTTCTGACTATGAATAGGATAGCACTATAACTCTCAGTGAAAATAAAGGGTCTTGAAAGTGCTTACCTGATGAGCTGTGTTGCTACATAATATGGTTGGTCATGTTGCTATAAGAATTCGATAACAGTTTCAGTATTATTTTTGCTTAAACTACACCATAGATAGAAATTAAATTTTGCATGAAATGCATCCCTTTTACAGGTACGTTAAAAGGTTCTGCTGACATTTTTAAGCCCTCTGAAGTAAGTACTGATAAAATTGACCCTCTTGATGGCAATAAAAAGTGCATTTTGGATGGCAGGCAACAACTGGAACTCTTTCATTCTAATGATTACTCTGATTTTTTCCAGAGCTATGGCATTAGATTACCTGACATTTAGACTCAAAAGTGCCTTTCCTATACTTCCCCACTTATATTTCCATTCCAAGAGGGGTTTTATTTTTTGTTACTTCTTTTACTTGCACAAGAACTTTTTGCTAGAATGTAATCATTTTATCCGTCTCATCTCATCAATATGACACCTATGCCTGAGAAAAACTTGAGCTTGCTTAAGTTCCCCAAATTCTGTCTCAAGTGCCTTCCAACCTAGTTCTGAATCAGACTGAAAAACTTCTTGTTGCTGTTGTTTAAATAAAAATCTAGACATGTACTCCTACATATTTTCCCGGATGTACATATTAATTATGAACATATTTGGAGCATATGCATTCTTCTGCTATTGATTACAGAATACACATGCACATTTTTCAGAGTGTACATTTTCCAGGTGCGGTTTTAAAGGCCCTTGGGCAGTGCAAATGCTGTGTTACGAAGTATATCCACATGCATTTTTTATTTTATTTACACAGCTGAAGGTTTCTAAATTCAATGAATGAAATGCAATGATCATGGATGCAGTGGTCCTATAAATATTGCTGCTGCTGTTGTTTTCTTAGTAAAAGCAATGTTTGCACAAAGTGGATTGTGAAAGTGATTAGTATGACAGCTTCTAGCATTGGATTGGCACCCTATTCTTAGCAGCTGTGAACCAGGAACATAAACCAGAGAGTGAGTGAGAGAGAGGTGAGAGAGGTGTTATGATGCCTCATAGAAGAGTGGAAAAGTGGCAGGCCAGGCCTTGAGATGCTAAAATCCACGGGTTTTTCTTTCACATTACAGTGGCAAAGGACAGTTTCTCTCTCTCTCTCTCTCTCTCTCTCTCTCTCTCTCTCTCTCTCTCTCTCTATATATATATATATATATATATATATATATATAGTGGAAGAAGTAGTGATAAATAAAGGAGGATTATTTACTGTGTTTCAGAGGAAGAGGAACATGAAGGAGCATACTTCCTCTGTGCTCATCTTTAGGGATAGAGGAAGAACTAGTTATGTCTTCCTTATACCCTGAACTAATATAATTTCACACTTTTGAACCAATACATAAACAGACGTTTCAATGTTCTTCAAATTCATAATTCTCAGAATTTTGCATCAGATTTCCCCAATGGAAAAAAAAAACAAAACAGAATATGTATATTGGGGTGCACAAAGATACACAAACTTTAAAAAGTGCATATTAATGAAAATGAGTATTATGTTTAGAATTCAACTCTCTGAGTGTCTGAGTTCGACCCAGGGATGCTTCCATTCCACAAGTGGTCAGCCCTACCAGTGCCATGAATTCCATAAAGCACTTCTGGAGGCAAGTCCTTAAATGGACAAAAATGCTTCTTTTGGAAACAAGAGGTCAGCAGAATTCTATGAAGCAATGGGGATGTTTGTTCATTGCCACCTTTGGGTACTGCCCTTAATAAACATATGTAAATAAGTATCATAAATTAATAATTAAAACATAAAATAGCATGAAATTAAGAAAATTGCTTGCAAAATGTGTATCAGGAAAAACTATGTACCAAAATTCACATATGAGAAATGCATATGAAGCATTTTTTCATGTAAACTTAAAAAACAAATATCAAAGCTTGGGATGAAACAAATTTAAGATTAGAGAAATAGGAAATGGAGAGAAAGCCAAATTTACAGTTTTACCTGTCCCTAGCATGCTATTTCAAACTGCACCATCATCAGGGGCTATCCTGGTCCTTGTCGTATTTTGGAAAAGAATTTTCACCAAGCCCTGGATAGGACTGAGAACTGCAATGTAGAGATCAAATTATCCAAAAACCTTTATCTCTCAGTCATGAACTCTTGATTATGGGGAGACTGAATGATGCTAGCCCAAATTGTCTTCCATTAAATAACAAAATAACAAACATGGAGAGAAGCAATGAAAAATATGAAAAGGGATCACAGAAGATGAACTAGCATAACAAATGCATATAGTTTGGCATTACTCAGAACCTGAAAAATTTCAGGACACTAAGTGTCCAGGTCTCCCAGCTTGCCCACCAGAAGTGCAACACCTTGCGCTTACAGTCGGCACCTTGTGACAGTGATACTTTTTCCTCCATTGTGAGGCACGGCACTGCCAGTGTGAGGTAGTTGTGTTCTGACACTGGACCTGCATGGAAATTCTGCCAGTGCAGAGCAGTCTTAAAAGCCGCATAAGCTAACTGTAGAGCTTGGAAAAACAAGAACTGGGCTCAGATGCCCACTCCCCAGGCATGAAGCTAATGATGGGCTCTTCCCTCCCACTCAGGTACACTACTTCACAGGGCTGTTGTGAAGAATCCCATGTATGCTTCCCCTGTGGGGAAAGCATAGGTTACATCTGCAATAAGTTGGCCAGAGCGACTTATTTTATATGGCCAGGGCGACTTATTTTATATTGTTAATTTGTTTTATATTTTGAATGTATTATATTTTAATTTATGTTGTGAGCTGCCCTGAGGCTTCGGTGAATGGGACGTCATAGAAATGTTTTAAATAAATAAAAAAATAAATAAAATAAGTTGAAATAAGTATTTGCAAGTTAAAACACAGTGTTGTTGCTTTTCAGAAACATAGCAGCATCCTTCAGAGAGCACTTCTTCATTGGAAATCAATAGCTACAAGGAATGGAAACATGTTTCTGTTGTCTGGATGTTGTTAGGGATGATGCAGGAGCCGGCAGGATAGGCTCTGATTTATAAATATTGGTGGTTTCAAGGCAGTTCCTTAATGAAAGTCTATGGAGACTGCCGGATTATAAAGTGTACCAATAAAATGTCCGGAGGGTACCAGGTTTGACGGTGTTGCAGCAAAAACAATGAAGAGTCATGTGGCACTTCAAAGATTAGCACAGTGGTTATGGCATAAGGTTTTGGGAACTAGTCACAGGCTTCTGACTGCATGTCCTGAAAGCTTATGTCACGTTCAGTGTGTTAAACTTCAAGGTGCCACAAGTTGCTTTGTCTTTTCGATTCCATTTGGAATTACCACAAACCTTGCTGAGAGTTTATAGGTAGGTCGGATGCTTCAACTGCTATAAACTATATCAGTGTCTCTTTTTGCATTTTATTTTTTTATTTTTATTTTTTTTTAATGTGAACAGGCTGACTGACACTTCTGTCAGAAGAAAGCCCTTGCAAAAGATGTTCTCCCTGATAGTCATAAAATACCCGTGCTGTGAAATAACAAACACCCACACTTTCCATTTCTAATAAACCATTTCACTGTTCCAAAAATACCTCATACCTAATTCTTTCTTTCTCAGTCTGCTAAGCCAATTACCTCTGAAAGCATTTCATGGTGGACATGTAATAGATGAAGTCACCTCGGCCTCCTTGCCCTCTTTACGACAATAGGTTTTTGACAGATACTTCCCTCTGATTTATAACTTTTGAATCTGACTTTTGAACCTTTATTCTTTGCTGAGGTAGGTAAGGCATGGCATTTACTGTGGAAGGTGTTGGAGTAGCATCAGCTAATGGTAGCCAAGTATAGCATTCTGTTTCATGTTCTGCCAATTACCTTTTTGCTTTAGGGCTATTCCAAACCAGGTGTCCTTAACTGCATCACCAACATTTCTGTCTTACTTCTATTCCTTTAGCTTCTTGGCTGCAATCTTTGCATGTTTAGATAGGAAAAGGGCATGGCTGGCTGGGCTGTGCTTGGATTGAAAGTCTTTAATCTGTCTAAAAGAGGATAACCAAGGCTTTGTTGTGAGCCGCCCCGAGGCTTTGTTGCGATGGGGGCGGCATAGAAATGTCTTAAATAAATAAATAACCAAGATGATCAAACTTCTGCTGAATAGGTACAGTGCCTTATTCTCTAAATGCACATGTTATCGGAACAGCCTTCCTGCATGCATTTTTAGTAATAGATATGGGCTTCTTTGTATATCATCCACCCTTGAGATGCATCAGGCTCTGAATTAGAGGCTTACATACTTCCAATGCCGGACATGAGGCATGGTGGCAGAAACGTCTTAAAACAATGCTTTTTAAATTTATTTACCACTAAGAAAAGCAATACAACTAACATAACAACAGCAATTATGACTAAACATCACTGATCAAAGAACACATCAGTGCTATCTCCACCAGGACCAACAATTCTAATTACTTAAGTTAAGATCATTTATTAATTTAGGTTGCCCCACTCCCCTTCCAGAACTGCACGGACTCTTGTGATGGTTCACACCCCTTTCCTTTTATTAAAATGTATTCAATAAAAAGTTTCCAAATATTTTCAAATTTATTTTCACTTGCCAAAACTTTTTTCCATTTACTATCACAAGTTAACTTATCATTAATAGATATATTCCAGACTTCTTTATACCAGTTACTATATGATATTCACCCTTTGTTTTCCAATTCCTTGCCATTATTGATCTTACTGCTTTAATAAATTTATCATGAATCCTATTTTATTTTTCCCATCTGTTCTCTAAATAATAACAATATTGCTAATCCAGGGTCTACGTCATTATTTAAATTCAATATTAACCAATTTCTTTTAGAATCCTTTCCCAAAACTCATTTATATATGCGGCAGCAACTTCTGTGGTCCACACCTCATGCCCTGTGTTTATCCAGACAGCTGCACTCACCCATGCAGAAAGGGAGGGAAGACGGCCGGGGTGCTGCTCGAATGCTGTACAATCCATCAGCCCCAGCCTCTTCCTTCTCCACTCTCCCAGCTCATCATTTAGCCCTCGCTAAGGTCAATCTATCTTGGAGATATAGCTGGCATAGTTCTTTGCATGACATCTTCAAGTGACGTGGGGTTAGATTATGCCATTCAATGCCTTCATTTATTTATTTATTTATTTATTTATTTATTTATTTATTTATTTATTTTCTAGTCTGCTCAGCAGTTCAAGCTCTCAGCAAGAGATGGGGAAGTATAATAGGGCAAGATCAGTCTCCCAGTGAAAAAATGAGAACCTTAGGAAAAACCCACTGGGCAGATTTACCTTCAATTCACCTTGAAGACTAGTAGCTGGATACTGGGTGGTGAAATGGAGAATGTGGATGTACTATGAGCCTCTCTTCTCTTGATCTATAGCAGCTGTATTGGCAGATTCTTCTGCCAGGATTAAATTGGTCCCTCCTATTGAATTGAGTGGGGATACTCTTGCATATGCATAGATTCTACATGCGGAAACACCCAAAATTATGGTTGGATCAGAGAAACTGTGTGTTCTGATGTCTAGGATCAAAAATTCTCCCTGAAGCCTGGGTGTCTCTATAATTTCAAGAAATAAACATAAAACACAGCACAGAATACATCACTATTCTCCTATGCCAGTAAGAATCATGCCCATCTAGTAATGGCACTTTTTACACATCTTCTTTCTGCTCACATATAATCATCAGTGATCTCATTTTTCAGTTACACCTAACCAAGCAGACAATTCATAGATGAAAGTGAAGATTCTGCAGTCACCTGTTGCTAAAAGCATGCCCTTGAATACTCCCACTGAATTTTTCCTCCAGTGAATAAGGTCTTCCATTAGCAACCCTATTTTAAGTCAACAACTAATTAAAATATGAAAGGATCTACAGCTAGGACTTCTAAATCCATATAAAAAGCTTCAGTCCATCACATCTTCCTTTGCCAGGACAATTGCCAGCACCAGTACATGTCAAGATACTGCATCTACTCCAGAACAAATATCTCTTAACGAAACAATGTCAACGGTGTCACAATTTCAGACTTCTTGACTAATGACATCATTTGTTTGTTTGTTTACAGTTGCCAGTAGCCAAAATATATGGGAGAAAAGCTCAGGGAGACAGAATGCTCATTCTCTTCTGTCACCTCAGTGGTAGGAATGGCATTTAAGGTTAAGTTCCTCAGGTTACTTTTTCATGAGAAGTTTCTGTGAAGGGTTAAGAAAAATCTCAGTATCTTAAAGCATTTGCTTTCTACTCTTTGGTTGAAATTATGCTGGATTCTTAGCCTTTTAGACTTAGCAGTCAGATTGGAGCCCTCCCTGCTTCACTGTAGGAGCATGTGTATAATATGGGATGGATATTTTACAGATTGCTGTTCAGTCCCTGTTTAAGAACCTCCAGCAAAGGAGAGACCACCACCTTCCAAAGCACTTTCGAAATAGCTCATGCAATTAGGTTATTTCTCTTAAGTTTTGGCATGTGCTTCCCTGCGATTTCACCCACTGAATGCAAGAACATAAGAAGGCTCATGCTGGATCTCACCAGTAGTTCATCTAATCCAGCTTTCTGTTCGCACAGTGGTCACTCAGCTACCCATGGGATCCCACAAGCAAAGCATGAATGCAGCACCACCATCCAGTAGCCCCCAGCAACTGGTGCACAATGGGACATTGCCTCTAGTACTGGAGAGAGGATCTACCTATCAGGAATAAAAATGTTTAAATAAATAAATAAATAAATAGAAGCCGCTGGTAAATTTGTCTAATTGGTTCTAGCTGTGCCATCTGAGCCATGGACAACAAGTCTACTTCACATTCCCCATTAGATATTTGAAACGAGCTTCAGTGTTTTCCTTTCACTTTTTCTTCAGCTTTGCGTCATTTCTTCTTCAGGTTAAACTTATTTTTCATTAAATGTTAAACTTTCTTTTGTTCATCAGACTGTTCAGTTTCCAGACTCATAATAATTCTGATTATACTCGTCAGAACAGTCTCCAGTTTGTTTTCTTACAAAGTGACATCCAGAAGTGGATACAGCACTTTAGATACATCCTACCCGTCTTTTATGCTATGTGCATTTCAGCTTTGGCCAGGTCCTTAGCTACAGGTAGAAGAGATCATGTTTGCCCTGGACAATCTCATGCTGGACTGCAAGTGGATGGAAGTCAAAAGCTCTTCGTAAATGAACTTACATTTTAGGGTCAAAATGCACTACTACTTGCTTCTGATATCACTTGGCCCATATCCAAAAATTTGACCTTCTGAACTATGTGTGTACTTTGTAATCAGATATTTTAGTGATGATAGGCATGGGAAGAAGCATTTAGAGTTCAGTAGGTATGCATGTATTGTGAAGGATAAGGAAAGATAAGTAGGGACTATTTGCTACAGGACACTGAACTGAAGACAGTAACTAAGCATATTCCAGATAAAATGGTGTCACCAAAAAATCTGTAAATATACAATACTTCCAGAATTAACATGGTGAATGTTCTCTTTGCTTGTTTCTGCAGCTGCTTATCATCTACACTGGCTACCAATTGAAATCCGGGTCCAATTTAAGTGCTGTTAAAGACCTATAAAACCCTAAATGGCTTAGGACATGGATATTTGAAGGAGTGCCTCCTTCCATATATATCTGGCCAGCCCTTAAGATCTAGGGTGGAGGTCCTTCTTTGAGACCCTTCCCTGAAAGAGATTAGGAGCATGGCTCCCCGAGAAGGGCCTTCTCTGCAGTGGTGTCCCGGTTATGGAATATGCTCTCCAGAGAGGTTTGTCTGGCACCGACACTTTATTCCTTTCCATGCCAGACTAAAACCTTTTTATTTTCCCATTATTTTAAGGATTGAGTTTGATTTTAATGTGGGGTTTTACTGCATAGAAAATCAATCTGAATGCTGTGCTCTGTTCTATTTTATTGTAAGACCATCCCAAGATTTTGGTTTGTTGTTGCTAGTTGTGAAATCACATCTGACCCATTGTGACCCCATGGACAACATTCCTCCAGGCAAGACCTTGGTAGTAGATGGTATATAAATGTTTTAAATAAATAAATACTGTTGCTCCTCCCACTCCCTTGAAATTGAGCACTGTGAGAGCGGGCATGGATTCTTTCCTTCAAAATCCCAGGCAGTTTTTCCATGATTTCAATTTTTAAGATCATTGAACTTACAAAAATATGAAGTAGTTAAAATCAAGCCTGATGAGATTTCTGTGCAAGCAGCAAAACCAAACAGAGTGTCTTATAATGACCAGAGCCATTATGCTTCTGAGATGTCCTATGACAACTGATGCAGGGTTCTGTGAGGACAGGTGGAATATCTTTTAGTTGCTGTACTTCACATCTCTTATTTAAATAATTTCTTATCAACTGCTGATGTATCATTTTCATGATATAGGAATTTCTGTTGTTATTTTTGCTAAAGTTCTTAGCTATGCTTTGGGAAATAACATATTTACTTCATTATTTGTCAGTGTATCTAAACCACAGTTCTCTTCAAAACAGAATTACCTTTGCCTTTTTTTATAGGTCCTGTCTACCTTTTATTGTATTTCAAATAGTTTACATTAGGATTTCCTTATACACATTTCACATAACTTTATATAGAAACCTCATTTTTTTTTTAGTTTAGTTAGGAAAATACTCTCCCATAGCAGGTCTCTGGGTCAATGAAAGGTTCAGGCAAAAGTTGCAGCCTATCAGAACAGCTGTTTCTCTTAAAATGCTTCTTTCATAATCAAAATGATAAACTTAACATAGGACTATAATGTTGTATTACATTGTTTCTGCATAAAAATATACACTTTGGAGTAAGCTATTTAAAGAAAAATGTGGAAGACCAAATTGCTTCTTTAGTTTTCATGAATTTATTTTGCAGAGTGGTCTGCAATTATACTAGTTAGTACTGGCATCTTGTAGAATGTGAAGGCTTCTGGGGCAAATGTTTATTATAGCAGTGCAACCCTTTTCTAGATGTTATGTACTGTACTCATGGAGAGTCATTATTCCATGGATCACCATTGAGTACTACTATTAGCTTACTACTGAGTTGTGTAGTCTATATGATCAGACTGTATCCTTTTGCTCTCTTACAGTCCAGAATCATGCTCTTGAACATGCAGGCTTTTAAAAGCTTAAGGTGATGCATGCTGGAGATTACAAATGATGGCATGATCTTCAGTTTCAAGGAAAAAGAAATAACAAACCCTTTTCTACAACAGCAAAGTATGTCAGAGAGGGAAGTTCTTGCTTAGTCTTCTTCTGATATGTTAGTTTCGTATGTTCATGGATGTATAGAGAGAGGTGGAATGGAGGGAACCATTCCTTTCCTTCCAATCTAAGGCAGGACAGTTCACCAGAATTTTCTCACCTTGTTTTCGTGCAGACAAGGCCTAAAGATGAGAGATATCCCCTGAATTTCTCAAGGTCACATTTTGATGCAGTCTCTTACTGTTCTTGTAATATGTACAGTAGGTTCCAGTTACAAACATAGTTTTCTAATCCATTAAATTCCTATCACAAACTATTAACTAAAAATTCAAATAACCAATAAAAATGCCAGAGTTATCTTGTACTGACAAGAAACACATACATCCAAACCAACTGTATTGTTTGGCTACTTCTAATTTTGATACCCCTGTACCGAACATATCTAAAAAGGAAATGAAATTTAAAAATCATACAGCCTTTGATACAGAAGTTAAAAGAGCCTTAGAAACTTAGCACAAGAAATGATAATCAAGAGGAGGCAGGAAGTCTGAAGGATAATGATCTGGTTTAAAGTTTTAACAGGCTGGAAGGAATTAAAGTGTAATGTAACTAGACATTCTTAATAATTAGTTTATTCATTTTTTGAGCGGGAACTGATTAATGATGGCCAGTGGAAATCACTGAATCACAGGTTGCACTTGACAAGGAAAATTGGGCATTTAAAAAAAACTGAGTGGAATTTTAAATGAGATGATATAGGAAAGATGAGGGATAGTAGAACCTTCTGGAGAAATGATAGTATCTTACTTCAGCAGTTAATTGTGAGTTATATCCCCTGTTTCCCACAGATCTTCCTTTTCCAAGTGCTGCATATGTGCATGATGAACATCCCACTCCTGTACTTCTTAACATAAAAATCATACATCCTCTCTCTTTCCTTCTCTTGGATCACTGAAAACATGGCAATGAGGCCTGTGAAAAAATGGCTTCCCCAACTCTCCACCCAAATGTGTGAATGCAGAAATTGCAGGAACTGTTCATCATCATTTTGCAGGATAAATTCTCTGACATGTAGAATTGGAAGTACCACAGCTTCCCTCACCCTAAAGTAGCTGCTTCTTGTTGGCTGTGAAAGTAGAGACACCAGTGAAGGTGTGATGGCCCCCTGGCTTCCATTTTGTATCATTCATAATGCCTCAGCTCTATTATCACTTTGGGGTACTCTAGGTGAATGTGTTTAGGAGGAGTGATGGTGGCTCATGCACAATTTTAGGGGAACAGTCTTTAAAGTGCTCCTCATATTTTGGAGGGCAGGAAAAAAGAAATTCTGTTAATTTTTCTCAGAAAACTGTCTTCTGTGCAATGTTGTCTTAGCAGTAATTGCTCCATCAGTGACTTAGGTAACTCTGTAGAAGGGTTTGCTTCCAAGTATAGATGTGCCATCCCACTTTTAGGGCATAAATCCCCTGTATGACATGCTTCACAATATTGGACTGGATTGTCTGCAAGAAAGACTAGCAAGGGATATGTGACAGCACACTGACAGAATGCTGCTGAAGACGTTTCCGTGATAGCACATTTTAGTATTCATTATAGCAACTCTGTGAGCAAGGAAAGGAAGGTGTTACTTACTCCAACACAACTGGAGAAACTGAAGATGAAAGATAATGGTTCATATAGAATTTGCAATAGTTGCTTCAGTAAACTGCAATTAAGTCCAGGTCCTGATTTATAACTTAGGTTGCAAAATTACCCCTGTTTTCTTAGGGGCTGGGAAAACACTCTTCTCTTCAACAGGGCTTCCTTCCAGGAAGATATGGCCAGGGCTGCAGCAGCCTCATCTTCCTTAGTGTTTAAAACCCCACCATTTACATGTCTGATGATGTCATGAGTCCAATTAGGAAGACTTACAGGCTAGGATCAGATCTACCCTTAGGCTGAATGAAGTAAGATTCTACTGTCAGTCTACTTAGCTTGTATACATGTGATCGCAATGCTGCAATCACAATTACATGCAGATTTGCAAGATTGCCTGATGACTAGACCCCAGCATGTAGCTACCTGGGCATACTGTATGTGGCCGAGCACATGCATTGCATGCATAAGGTCCAGGTTCAACTTTTGATAAGACTTGGAAAAACATTGGGATATTCCAATAGGGCCACTCTGTTTCTCCTGGTTCCACTGAGCTTATTGGTACAACTGTTCACACAGTTAGGCTTTTGTTCTTTTTAAAAATAACCTTGGAAAAGAGCAAGAACCCTAATTTCTGGATTGGGACAAGTCATTAAAGTTCCTTTTTGCAAACTCTAACTATCCCATTCTTAAAATGACCATTTCCACTAATTTTGTGTTATTTTTAGAAAAACAAAAGCCCTGTTGCATGAATACATGTATGCAAAAGGATATTACCCTTTGCTCAGTCTGAAGAAATGCTGTCCGGCAGTGTAAATAGCACTGAAAAAAACTCACTAATGCTCTGTTCCAATATAAGTAAGCTTCCTATATTTTTTCTTATTCTTTCTATGGTTTGTCAGGAATTATCCAGTCATGA
The DNA here is from genome assembly GCF_004798865.1 of Varanus komodoensis. Taxonomy (NCBI): domain Eukaryota; kingdom Metazoa; phylum Chordata; class Lepidosauria; order Squamata; family Varanidae; genus Varanus; species Varanus komodoensis. Next base: position 18,036,509 of record NW_025335349.1, read on the forward strand.
TCTGATAAAGTTTAGCTGTAGGAATGCCAGAGATATCGGGAATGAATGCATTTGAATTTGAATGTCTAAGCACACTAAGCCAAACTTGTAGGTTGCTTTTTTTCATTTTCCATGATACCATCCAAATTTAGTCATAGAAAATTATGAAGAAATGAGCAAAGGCTAAACAAAAGGTGAAAGCCTGCAAATATACATTTTGAAAGGATTTGCATGTTTTCGGGTGTTTGGGCATTTTTGGGAGTGCAAATGCATATTATTGCATTTGTACAAAATCCAACTCTGACAGTGAATGCACAGTGAAATGAAAGGTGCTTAATAGTTTGTGAAATGTAGATAGAATGGATTTTCCAATGTCTGAACATCCCTACTAAGCTTCATACTGAGGTTCTATGTGGAAAACCATGCAGAGAGCCTAGACATGGGCTCATGTAGTGACACTTAAATTCATTACATAGATAAATAAATAAAAAAGAGGCTGTGGAAATAGCTGCCACCTGATAGCATGCTTTTTTGAAGGAGGTTCTTTGACAAGCTTCTGGCCAATAAAATTTGAGATTCGCTACTCCATCAATGAACTGTATCCCTGATCTGAGTACCTTCTTCAGAGTGGCAAATATTAACATAATAAATAGCTATACTCAAGAAATAGACCATATTTTCTACCGCTTTCATGTGGCAGCTGAGGATTGGTTTTATTCAGAGGCAGAGATAGACAGAACCAGCTTCTCCTATGATCTGCTAACTGCTCCCAAAAGAACTGCAGGCAAACTGACACAAATTATTTTTCTTCCCCCATACTTGTTTCACTCTCCATTCATGACAACAGAACATGAAAGGCAGTGCATCTGGTGATTCCTGAATTATATATCATAGTAGCCTAGTTTGTAGTGTAGGGTCAATTTGTTGCAGAATAGCAACCATCAGTACCAAAGAACAGAAATACACCCAATCTCCCAAGCCAAATTTAGGGAATTACAGTATTCATTATAATTTATGTATTCTACTTCTATTGTGCATGGGTTGTATATATTGGATTGTATATATTGTCTAGGTAGGTTTCCCACTAGACTGCTCATAGGGCCAAATAGATTTACTAGAGTGGTATTCTGTGCCTCAGTCTTATTTATTTATTTATTTATTTATTTATAAAATTTGAATGCCGTCCAATTCCTTGCGTCTCTGGGCAGCTTACAGCATAAATAAATTGACAACGATCAGTCTTCTATTATGATTTTGAACATTTGTTTAAAGATATTGTTCAGATCGTCAGATTGTCTCTGAAATCCTTGCAACAAGTCTGTAATGTGGGCTAATACTATTAGTTCCATTCTGCAGATAGGTAGGGTGAGGCTTGGTATTAACCCTGTGCCAAGTGAGATTTCAGCTCAGTCCTCCCCAGTGCACTGTTCTCAGCACTCAGTGATACATCAATTTTCAGACTGCAGAAATGAAGATAACAGGATACATCCTTTTTGAGGAAAAAGAGCATACATTCCTAGGTGACTGCCTGAAACCCACCAAGGACCTCTGCCTGATGGGTACTAATTTCCAATATTTATTTATTAAATGCATAAATGTTACCCTCCACTTATAGCATGTGCCCAGAGTCCTGGACAGACCAGATCGTGAGACCAAGAAACACTGGGACAAAACTCACACATGTGCAAGAGTCAGGAGCGTAACTGCAATACTGAAGGCCTAATGATTTTCTGAATACTCAATAAAAAATTCATCAGCAGAGAGGAATCAGATTTCATTAGCAGCAGAGAGCTTATTACAAAACATTTATTGGTGCATTTTGAAGCTAACTGAACATATTGGTGGGCTGCTAACTGCTGTCATGTTGCTCATCGCATAGGCCATTCACAGAGGAGCAAGGCAGTAGGCTGAGTCTATTAGGTACTCCTGGGGTCCAGAGTTTGCCAACAAATTGCATTAATTAGTAAAGTGGCCTGAAATGCGTGGGAGCATTCAGAACAAAGTGGCTTTTTTAGTACACTGTCCGATTCAAGCCTACAAAGCACACTGCTTGACAGCAGCTCTCCTTCCAGATGGAAGATGAGATGTTCACTGGTATATCTACCAGCTCGTTGGGCACGAATCCAATCATCCTTTCTCTTCTGCTCACATCATTAGTTGAAACTGGACCATAACAAGAGAGAAGTAGAAGTGAGCAGTGACCACAAGATTCAATCTGGATCTGATTTGGTGCTTTGGAAAATGGCCTGGTTCAGAAGCTATTGCCCTAAACCAGATCACGATATAGAAATCTGAGGCTTCCTGCTGGCAGTCTTGAGAAATTGGGCACAGGGTGCAGGAGGAACTGTCATTTTTAATATTAGTCAGAAGAAGATGAAAGCTGCAGCCAGACCTTTAAGGGGGATTATGCCTGCCAAGTACCAGAAAAATAGGTGCACTTTGTTTGGAGTGTGCCACAAACCTTTATATGCTATTTTTGGGAAGCAGCCAATATATTTTTTTAATTTCTTGGCAGAAATGGATGAAATGTGCTGTGAATTTTGCCCATTCTGGGAAGACCAAGGATGAGAAGTTTCAGATAAAAAGATTCAAGACTTTTTTTTTTTGGGTGGTAGGGGGCAAAAACAGCTGCAACATTTTGAAAGTAATAATAATAGAAAAGGACACATTTGTTTGTTGTGAGCCATTCCTTTTAAAATAACAGGTAGTCTAGAGCTGGCCCTGACTACACAGTTTTAGAAGAATGAGTGCAGTGCTTCCTATGGACCGTCCTGAGACTGACCATCCTGAGGCTTTTATGGATAGGATGGGGTACAAAAGTTTTAAATAAATAAATAAAATAAAATAAAAGGAAAGTGCTCAAATTTGGTTTGTGTGTAATTTGTTTTCCTTTCCCTCCTCTATTAAAAATATGGGGGTATTTGTATACAGATGGCAGATATCACAGAGGTATCTCCAGGAAAGAAACCTTAGAGGATACATTTCTTTTTTGCTTCCATACTCCTGAGTGAAATCATTCCATTTTCTTCTAAAATCCTATGAAGTAGAACCACAAGGTTCTTCCCAATCTTACACATAACATAAAAGGCAACTGTAGCAAACCTTAAACCATTTTACAATCTTGGTGATTAATTTTTTGTATTGGACTGTGACTTTGCATGGTCTAAGAGCACAAGCACAGAAATTGGATTTTGGCTGCCACATTTTAACCCTTATAGGTGATGTGATAATTCATTCTATTCTCTCCACCCCTACATAGCAATTATGGTGGAAGAAATCAGACGGCATTAATGAGAATGGATGGATTTTAGAGGGCCAGTTCTTTGTGACATTTAAAGTTCTGCTTCTAGATCAAATGTTCTGAAGCAGAGCTGACTACTTACTCATAAGCAAACACTCCCTCTGTTCTGAAACAAAGCAATGCAGCTCTTTCCACTGAGCTTTCAATAGAACTGTGCCCTCTTGTTTACATGAAATATGGTCCTTCAGGTCTTTGCTACCATCATCAATGAAGGACATGCAATCTGGAACTATGTAATACTTTTCACTGAAAGTGCATATTACCATAGAAGATATATTGCCAATATCAGTAAAAAGCACCCCGTTAAGAGCAGCTGGTGCTAAAAAGAGATTATTTTAGTAGCTCCTAAAAGCTCTCCTGAACTGTAGATAAGGATCTGCCACAGTTTCCATTACCCATTTAATGATACATTTCAAAAAGGTATAATTCATTCTGTTTGAGCCTCTATAACTCATTGGGCAAAAACTTGTGTAAGTTTTTAGATTAGTAACTTTTTTCCTTGCCAGAAGTTAAGAAGAACGTTTACCCAAAATTCTGAAATACAATGAGAGATCCTTATATTCATACAGTGGAATATTGGAGCAATCAGTGTTGAGATACCAGCTGCCCGGACTAAAAATATACCTTACTCCCAGTTAACTACACTCCTGAAATTGCCCTGCAGTTCACAAATTGCATCTTTACTTCTTGTTGTTATGCACCATCAAGTCATCTTCAACTAATGACAACCCTATAAATGAAAGCTCTCCAAAGTATCCTATCCTGCTTAGGTGTTCTAGGTTCAAGGCTGTGCTTCCTTTATGGAATCAATCTATCTCTTTCTGTTCTTACTTTTCTTCTTCTTCTGATGACTTTCCATAGCAGCATTGTTACTTGCACACCTACCCAGAAAAAAAGTAATGAAGAAAATAGTAGCATGCATCTAATGTCCTATATTAAAAATGATTTAATTACATGAGTTCAGATGACATGAGTTCCGGCCAAATGTGCAATCTTATCTGTATTTTCATGGCGTATAGCACAGTACATCATGGAATGCTTCTTCCAACTGCAGTCTACATACATTCAACACTGGAGGCCTTCCTCTGAAAGTCATTTCCAAGTGAAGTTCAGCTGAGGGCTATAAGGACTCTCTCTCTCTGTGGTAGCCTTCAGATTAGGGATTCACCTCCCACTAAGGCCTGCCTGGCACCAAATTCATTGCCTTTTCAGCATGAGGTTAAGACCTTTCTCTCTGCTGAGGCATTTGCCAATTCCAAATTGTACATGGGGTGGGTTATGGTCAGTTGTTTTCAGCAGGTCTAACAGTACGGATTTGTCTTAGTTGGGTCAGTTGTTAAAATTTGGTTTAAAATGTGAGTGTAATTTGCATTATGTCCTTTGACTGTTATTTATATTTTATACTGTGCTTCATTGTAGTATTAACTGTTGTACACTCCCCAGAGAGTTTAGGCTCTTTAGCAGTATGGAAACAACAGCAACAACAAACAAACATATACCTTATTTAAAAATATACATACCAACTCTGAGATATGTTTTTCTATGCAGACTTGGTAGTTCATTAACCACACTGCACATGCCAATTATGTTAACCCAGTTTGCTTCATTACCCTGATTGGTGCAGCTTACCATGTCACCTGAACCCAGCAAGGATGGTTTACTGCCCAGAACCCAGCATGCAGGCAAGGCTTAGCAAGCTACTGTGGCTTGCTAACTGCCTGGAGACTGTGCAAAGAAGCCCAGTAGGAAGCCTTGAATCCAAGGCTTCTGAATTCCAAGATCATCTCCACCCAATCCCAGTTACTCCCCACTGTATGAGAGCCTAATACTAGTGGTAGAGCTATGCCTGTGGAGGCATCTCAAGGTCGACTGGGATGGACATGCCCACCAGTGCTGATCTCTCTGGTAGAAGAAGGACATTTCTACCCATCCTAATCTGCTACAGCCAGCAGGAAATAGGAAACTGTGTCCCCAGGATATTCAAAACCTGAGGAAAGTTTCTCTGGTATCATGTGACCATTCTAATAAATGTGGGAGGGCAGATATACTTCTAAATGAATGTGTGTATAAAATATGAACGCATCTTGGATTAACTTCTGATAAAAATAAATTAAGCTGAGCAAAGTGTCATGAAGAAAACATACCTTTTGACAGACCAAGGGTTGACCTTGATGAACAGCTAAGTGGGTAACTGGATGGTAAATCAGTGCAAAAATGTGTGTGTGTGTTTGTGTGTGTGTGGTGTCTGGATGTGTGGATATTTGGGCACATTGCATATGCCTCTGGGCACTTTGCAAAAATAATCAATCAAAAAGCATCATTACCACTTTTGTGATTGCTCAAACGTTGTGTAATTTTGGTACAAATGCAATAATATGCATTTGCACTCCCAAAAATGCCCAAACACCCCCAAAACAACAGTGCAGAAGGCTGGCCATGTAAAACTGTTGGCTTGAAAACAACAAAGCCTTGCATCACCTTTTGTGGGCTCTCGTCCCTAAGGTGCCAATTGCTTTGCTTTGCTTTGCTATAGTATGCTTTAGTTTACTATAGTTTGCTTTGTATAGCGTCCAATCCATAGTCCAGACTAAGGTAGGTGAAATTAGTTTTTGTTGAAATTAATAGGCTGTAAGATGTTTCAATAGAACCTAATTTTGGTTCACCTCACCTGGGCTACCTCGCTTATGTCAAGCTGTTCTTCAGGACCAAACTAGTTATTAAAGTGCCTTAAGAACCATGCATTTACCTTTGAACACCTCCAATCAGGAAGGAAGGGGACGGTGAGACCCATCCTGCCAAAGCAAAGGTGGTACAGGAAGAGGAGCTTTTGTTCCACCCAACGGTTATACCCTGCACCACACTTCCTAGGATTTTGCTCTTAGACTGAGAGCAAAGACTGCTATGTCCTGCTTGGAGAAGGATGGCTTAGATGTAGGGAGCACTGCAGGCCCTAGCCACAGTTATATGCAAGGGCTGAGCCTATAGCTGAGTTTCTTCCCTCAGTGGAGCAGCCAGGGCCCCCTTGGGAAGTCCTTGGGATTCCTCAAGGGTCAGAGCCAGAGCCAGTATGAATTCACCCTGTAGAAAGGAGGAATAATTCATGGATCCAGCAGAAGTTCAAGCAGCAGGCTGAGCATAGCGCCTCCTGTAGATCAACTCACTGACCTAATTAGCCATCTGCACTGATTTACAGCTGGCTATAAATTAGATCAGCCAGAGCCTGCTCTTTGTTGCAAACAACAAGAATTGTGGCTGGCATTTTTGGCTTCATTTAAGACTAATTAGATTCATAGGCATTTGTCTTGCTTCCTGGGCATTCTTTTGGGCACCCTTGCCTGTCTTGAACTCTGGACACACAAACTATATGACCTTGACCTTTGGGCTGAACTGACTACTTCTTTGAAAGGTAGCATGGATACATGAGCAGGATGCAGCCCTGGCTAGGAGTGTGGGCAGGCTGCTTGCAGAGGAAAACTAAGCCACAGGAAAAAGATGGTCCTGCTTCCCCTATGTACAAGGCCCCTTTGCTTTTGAAATAGAACTGACACCTCGGTCTGTGTGATTGGGAAAAATTTATGCAAGAGTGGCATCAAGAACAGTCCTGTACCCAGCAGGGGTTCACTGGCAAGATCACACAGACTGGTGTCTCTCCTTCACTTTTGCAATCTGCTTATAAACATTTTACCTGCTTCTAACTCTGGCCCAGCCAACAGTGCTGGTGAAGGAGAAGCAGAAACAGTTTAGGGCCTGGATATTGGAAGGAATGTATCTTTCCTTACACACCTGTCCGAGCCCAAAGATCCTCCCCTGAGGGCCCTGTATGATCTGAAGAAGGGCCTTTTCTATGGTAGCACCCCAGCTTTGGAACCTGTTTCCCAGAGAGGTATGCCTGGTACTGACACTTTATCTGTTTTGGCACCAGGTCAAAATGTTTTTATTTGCCAAATAATTTCAAGTTTAATCTATGTTAATGATAGGATTTTATTACATGCTTATATTCTATTTATTTGAGTTCCTATATTGTAATGCCATCTTGAGGCCTTTGGTATAGACAGGGTATAGATGTTGTAGATAAATGAATAAAATTAGATGTCCCACCAGCTATTTAACATCTCTTCCCATCAAAGAAAAGCAGCTGATGAGAGGGCTGGGGACAAGTTTGATTCAGTGGAGTCTCTTGCGATTGCCTTGCTTAAAGGTACTCAAAAGCCAGGAGGTAGAACTGGTTCTACATTTATATGCTTGAAACATCCTCTCCTACATCACTGCCTGGTCTGTACATTGTGATCTCCATAGGATGCTATGCTCAAGTACTCCCATCATACAAGCTGATATGAGTAATGTCTGTGCCTACCCATCACAATTTTATGTTCTTATGACTTTGTTATTTTATCCTTTTTTTAAAAAAAACTATACCTCTTATATTTTATTGTTCTTCTGCTGTGTAGTTTTGTTCTCTTATGTGTAAGCCACCCTGAAAACATTTAGGTCCAAAGGCATCATATGGAGTCTCAAAATGAATGAATCAATTATGACCTCAAGCTAAACTTTGGCTTACTTGACTTTGGTCACAGTTACCATTTTATATTGAAATAACACATTAATCATGTCAGTGCAGAGAACACCATTCTAAAGCATTTATGGATCCCATGGGGGTACTTATATTTTTCAACAGACTTAGAGGAAAATGCTAATGAAATGCACATACGATCTTTTTCCTTGTAATCCACGATTAAATATCATCTCCCTCCTGACAACCTACTGTACCATGCAACAAAAGAAAAAAAAAAAAATTCAGCAAAGCAAACCATTACAAGAGAACCTTTTCAGATAACAGTTTCTTCCTATTTGCTATAGAAAATGGAACATTGGAAGATCAATTTGATTTCCCCCCTTTTCAATAGTAATAAATGTCATAAGATCTACGACTTCGAAAGTTGAAACAGAAAAGATATGATTGATTGAATACAAATACCAGAAAATGTCCAGGTCTTAGAAAGAATGCCCCAAAGATCCTTTAACATTTTTCTTTTTGATTTGTATGTTGGCGAACTCAGCCATGTTTTTCTATTCCTAGGACCACAGTCACTTTCCAACCACAGAAGGTATGTATATTTATATATTTCAGCATTTATAGGACATCTTTTAGGCATAACCATCCAAAGGTGTCTCACTACATATTAAAAATGCAGAATTTATTATACTGTAATTGCAATCTATAAAATTGCAATCTAAAAATATTCAGTGGTATTGATTAAAGCAAAATAAAAAGTGTAAAATAGTATATCTGTGAAATGGGCCTATGTTAAATATGAAGCACTTGGAAACTCAAACATCTTAGAACAGAATAGTCTAGCAAGTCCATTAAAAAAAGCTACAGCCAGAAGGCTCTGCTTAGGGAGAGAGAAACACAGGGATATCCCTTTGAGAAACACTCTGTTTCTAGAGCCTGCTATTGTTCTATTCCTTGATGATGGGCATGCCATGGGGAGAAAAATCCCACCAATGACATCGTAACCACTAACCGCAGTATGGTAGGTTTGCTATCTGCCCAGAAGAAAACTAGTATTGTTTGCTCCTATGTCTTAGCAGAAATCCTTCAGAATAAATGATTAGGGAAAGATTTTCATGACATAGAGGTAAGACCTACAGATCAGCAACAGCATGTTCTCCAGCTACTGGTCCATGTGGGCACCCTGCCTCTAATAATGGAAGTAGCACATGGCCATCAGAACTCTAGCTGCACGTGGATTTGTACAAGGGCAGTATGATACTGGAGTTTTCGTTTTAATTACTTTCCTAATTCTGCTTAAAGTGAGTCCACTTTAAGAAAAGAAAAAGCAAACAAGGCAAACAAAGCAGAAAACAAAAAACAACTTGATCCTTTCAAGTTTGTAGTTGCTGCCACTGGGCTATGATTTTCCTGGCTGTCTCCTGGCTGGAGAGCAAATCCAGTGCTCCTGAGGTAGATGAAAATGCATGGACCCGCTAACTTTGCCCAGTCTGGAGCAATTTGTTTCTGGGAGAGACCCATAAGAGCAGAAAAGCATGCTTTTGCATCTCAGTACTTCCAGCTTCTGGCTTACTTCTCTGAAGCCTGTGCTCAGCCCAGCTGTCTCCAAGCTACCTGTCTGGTTTCAGCCTGAGGAACTAGTTTAATCATCATTTCCAATTGCCTGGAAATGTAATTGAAAATGAATCACACAATCCTCTTCGAAGTTAGTCTGAAATCACCTGTACAACGTAACATGAATGCAATGAAGTGCAAGGCTTATGGAAATTTGATTGTAATGTTCCTTTTGACACGTGTTGTGCCTTAATGTTAACCAATTAACAATGAATAACTGTTTGAGGCAGAGTGCAATGTTTATGCAGCAGCTTGCCAGGTGGGGCTCTTCTGTCAATACCACAATGTTGAGCTTATTTCCCTTCTGTGTGACATTGTCTTAAAATGGGAGTCAATTTGTTCCAGTGGAAGCTCAGTTGCTGCTCCTTTGTTTCAAGCAGCACAATAGTAAACAGATATTTGCCTAGTTGCCCTGCCATGTTGTGGTGTCAAACCTGGCATGAGAGATAGGAATGAAGGGCTGGAAGACACTCTCCACCAGTAATAGTGACCAATCTGAATCATTTTGTTTATAATTATATTTATTACATTCATATCCCACTTCTCTTCCTCCAAGAAGCCTAGAGTGACTTAAATTGTTTCCCTTCATTCCATTTTAGGCTCCCATAGGTTAGGCTATGATTAAATTAGGCTATGAACATTCTAACCACTATCTCACACCAGCACTTGATCTGTTCCATCTGCTGAATTGTCACAAAAGTAGCATTACTAAAAGTCAAAACCATGACCCATGTTTCATCTGATATAGACAGAGTTCTGTTCACTTTAATCAGTGAGCTTGGGCCTCCTGATCAAAGCATTGGTCAGAAACAGGACTTTCAATATTGTTCCAGTGGTGATCCTTCTTCAGGTCTACCTCTCCACAATGAACCCATATAAGATGACCACAGCATAGCATTGACTTCAGAGCTGGCCCAGCCATTGCAAAGAGTTCTGGCAGATGCAAGGGCAATAACAAAGGCTTTAGAGGACAGCTTTCTGTGTACCATGGCCTGTCTTCTGCTATTTAAGCTAGACTGCTGCTCTGAGAGGAGTAGTGCCCTATCACCAGTGTTGAAGCAAGATTCAACTACCAATATAGTCATCTTGTGCACATGAAATGGGAGGGAGGACTTCATTGTGTCCTTTCCCTCAGGCCACAAAATCCCTTGGGTGAACCCTCACTGGCTGGCTGGTTGCACTCAGCATGTACAAGTCAGTCCTGCCCACAGAATTTTAGCAGCACTGCTGTTTGAGGACTAACACACAGCAATGGCAGTTAAAGCACATGGCAGAATGTGACATCACAGCCTAGACTAAGGATCTAGCAATTATAAGTCCCATTAATTCACTGGCTAACATTTCCTGATTTTCCAAGTTCCCCATTCCCATTTTCTTCCTGGTAACAAGGCCAGCACTTCCTGTATTTAGGCCCTGAGACCCTTTCCAAGCCCCCTCATTGCCTTGGTCTGAGACCATGATCATAAAAATTGGCCACTTTTCCTGCCTTCTCCTAACTTGGTTATCAAGCTGTTTGGTTCTCTCAGCCATTGACTTAACTACCTTTTGTCACCTCACCACTCCAGGTTAGCAGACAGTGTTGGAGGCTTCACAGTTTCAAGAGCTGTGCAACAAGCTATAGACAACAAATATGCCCCAAAGCAAGGAATGAAGTAACAGAATAACACAACAATAGTTCCTTCAGCCGAGCGCAACCATTGTTGCTGAAGGGGACACCTTGGGAGAAATGGTTCTTCCAATTATTCTTGTGCACTACTTTTCATTGCACACCACCTGGATATGTTCAATACAGAAATATTCCCAAGTCTCAGGTATGTGAAATAGATAGTAAAAGTAAACTGCAGCAGTTTTATTCTCATTTTCCATTGCCTTCTCCTTCATTTGCCATTCAGCAGTGGCCCCTTCATTTCAGGAAGGCAGGTGCAAAGAGAAATATAGCCCACTAAATTCATTTCTTCCTGTCTCCATTCAGCACCCTTGGTGTCAGCTTCATCCTTGCTTCTCTACAGGGTGCAGGAGCCTAGAATTTTTTCGGCGTAGTACCAACCCCTGCTACTGACACCTACAGGTGTGTCTGCACAGACATTGAATGTATTGATGGTGGGAATGGAAGATCTTGGCTTTCCATGCCATGGCATGGTACACCTCTTCACTCAACCCTTCCATGTACAGAGGAAAGGATTGGGCCCCTTTGACATCAATGGCTGCATTCTCAAGTTTATGCCTCCATCATCAATAGATTTTTCATTCAATGGCCTTCAGAGCCATAGTTAGCTTAAGCGAAACAGCAGTATTAATAATTACCTGTATTTCTGTGGAGCTTTTCAAATATACCTAGTTAATAATTAATGTCATTCACATGATATTTCCAGAGAAATGCTATGAAAGGTTTAATGGCCTTTGCTTTAAATGGCCTACTGAGTTCTATGAGAGCTCTTACGATAATTAATGCCTCGCTGTGAAGTTGAACACGTTTCAGCTTGCCTTCTTACGACATGCCCTTCAGATAAATATTGTTTGCAATAGTGACGATTAATCAAAATGATAACTACACATCTCTGTTGGTGAGGCAGAAGCTTACAAAAGGGAGCTTTTGCTTTCCTGTGTCATGCGGTAGATAAGAGAAGGTTGTGGATAAGACAAGCAGCAGGAATACAAGGCAGAAGTAGCTGCTCCGAGTAGCAAGCAATACCAATGCTATCATTGTGATGTATTTCTACCTCCGGGGCTTAAGGTTCTGCCATTATAGTGATATAGGATCCACTCCAGGGCAATGCTCATAGAAATGCAGGAATGCACTTTAGCTTTCCAAGTAGGGCTTGCTGCTATTTTTCCCCCCTAGCAAGATTTAACTGTGCTCCCATCATTGTGCTGATACATTTGTCCCATGTGAAGCATACCTAACCTAACATTAATTAGCTCCATGTCATATGGAGAAGTGAAACTCTTGAGCCATTCATCACAGGTGAATGGTAGAAAGTTTCCATTTTTTAGTCCTGGCAACTGCGCTCTTGAACTGCATGGGAATGACAGCCTTTTTCCTCCTCTGATATATTCAGTGGGATCAGCAAATGTCCTTAAGACAATTTTTTGAATTCAAGATTTTACTGACAGCAAGAGAAGAAGGAGGTGGCTTATGTGCCGGTGCGCAATCAAGGTATGATTTTCAAAGATGCAGGTAACTAAACAATTGGATTAACACTAAAGAAGGACCCGGAGCAATCTTAGAGTTACCTTGCAAATAATTTCTGAGAGTCATCTAAAGCATCAGCCATCACATTCTCTGAGCACACAGCACTTTAAAACCAATACTTTGTCGTAAATACAGAGGTCACTGGGGACTAAAATGTCTTCTTGAGCCATCTCTTTTTATAACTATCTGGGCATTCTGTGATTGCCTGCCATTTTGGCACTATGCTTTAAAATTGGGTCTTGCCAAAAATACTGATCTCAGTCAATCGTGGAAGGTCTTTGATGGTAGCATGGTATTTAACCAACCATGTGACCATGTCATGAAGCCATCTAACCTTCATAGATTGATCAATATTTTCACTCTAGCAATGATCCTTTCCCTTTGGAGAATCATCCATCCCAGGAGCAAGAGATAAGTTGAATCCTCACAGAAAGTGTGTACAAAAAAGCACTTCCTCCCTTTGGTTCAGCCTCTTTTGAAACTCCCACAAAAAGAGCTCTACAGGCCTAAATTACAAAAAGCATTTTATACTTATGTGGAGCTTCCATACTATCCCACACAGGACGTTGTTGTAAATGGCGGTAGAGAGGTGCAAGGACATGGGTTGCCCTCTTTACTGTACTGAGAGCCTCCTGCCCAGCCATGCGAATTGCTGTACTGGCACCACCGTTCATAGAAGTAGGCTAAACATTTAGAGACTTGGATGGATAGGAATAAATTTGGAGTGAATGAAACAAATATGAATTTACTTCTGGAGGATTTTGAGATTTGCACAGGAGGCCTCCCATGTCTCCAGAGCAGATTGGAGACACTGCAAAGGAACGCGGGGGATTCAATCTGCCAATGGTGTCCGTGCCACCGTCGGAAGGGTAATGATAATACAGCCCCATAAATGCTCTTAAATTCTTCTCTCACTCTCTTTCTTTCACTCTGCAAATCACATATCCAACAGCAGGCCTTACCCTAACCATCTGTGTCCCATTCGAAGCCTAATGTTGCTGCCACAATTTGAGTTTTGGAAATGAGTTTTACTTAAGTCAGTAAACTAGGGATATTGTGGGGATCAAACCATGCTGGTGATGCTAGATTTCCCATGAGAGTGGACAGAACTGATATAAATAGGCTGTACCTATATACAACCCATCTGATTATAAAAGTTACTGGAGCAATGTGGTAAGAAGGCTTAGGGAAGAGATACCTGCAGCTTTCATGGTAACATAATTTGGCTCATATTTCTAGGGAATTTCTATGGACAACTTAGGTGAGAATTCCATGAGTATCAAACCATGTATCAAGTTCAATCATTTCCATAAATTTATATGGAAATTAGAGTTGCTGAAACATTGATCTAGTTTGGCCTTCTTGTGTTAAGCTTGGAGAAGGTAGGTATGGTTGGGCATCCACTGTTGCCACACATAATGATACGCCCCTTAGTTGCTCCTCTTCTTAGCCTGCAGCATTCTTGATCACCTGTTCCTTGCTCCAGTCCAAACAGAAGTGGTGGCAAACAGGAATGTCTAGAGATGCCATGACCAGTTTGCTCACAGGCTTCCTGACTGCCAAACAAGCAAGTGACATCTGGAACAAGAGGAAGGCTGAGAAGCAGCAGCAGAGTGTGACAATGGTGGTGAGATGGAAAGAGGAGGGCTACTTACTTACTTACTTATTTATTTATTAAAACATTTCTATGCCACCCCTTGCCGAAGCCTCAGGGCGGCTCACAGCACAAAACTACTGATAGTACCTTGCGGAAGAGCCCTCAAAAAATCTGGAGTCACTCCTGATTATGGTCAGCCACATACTCCTGGGGAGGCTTATCAACAGAAAGTGGTAAAGGTTTTCATCCTCATGTGGTTGTCAGGAAGATGTAGTTCACACATGGGATGGATGCAGACTGCTGGAATTTTCAAGTAAGAGCTTACAGCAGAACATGGGAGCAGACATCACATGCGAGCCTCAGGGTTTGCCTGTTGGGAAGGGCTCCACAAGTTCTTGTTGATAGCTGACGATGATGTACTTTAGGCAAATGGTCTTCGACAGCAGGCCTCTCTGTGTTTTTGTTAATTCTGCAATTAGCCTTGTTATACTAAGTCTTTCAAAAAGTTATACTAATACAAATCACACCTTAATGCTATGATTGTGATGAACATGCAGGCCAGGGAATCTCTGAACAAACAGGTTCCAGGTAGCTTCCATAGCTGATTGGCTAAAGCTGCAATCCTATATCTACTTATCGGACAATAAGGACATTGAACTCAATGAAACTTACTTCATAGAAGACATGTATAGGATGGTACTGTAATATACCATGCCCCCACTGCCACGGAACTTCCTTGTTTCTGTGCACAGGATGAAATATTTGGAGAGATTTGTAAGTCCTGAGATAAGATGTTAAATATTTAATAAGTGATTTAATTTCCTTTGAGCAGCAATCCAGTTGCTACCGCTGATGTAATACATGTTTGACTGTGAGGCAGGCATTAACCTTGGATGTAAGCTGAATCTGGTAGTTTGCAGGATACAACCTTTGCCCTCAGGAGTAAATTTTAATCTGTGTTCTTTACTTGCAACAACAGAGATGCCCTCCAGGGCAGAGCTGTTATCTCCACATCAATATCCTCCTGCCTCCAAGGAAGGTTGATGCCTTCAGGACACAACGCCTATCATTTCAGTGATAGGTAAAAGCCTTCTCCAAGGTAGGGTCTGACTCCTTTGGAAGAATTCATTGCAATTTCAGGCATTTGTTGTCCTTTTTATGAAGCACAGGAATCTTTCTTGCTGCAGGATAATAATAATAAAACTTGAGTCCAAAAAGATTCTTAATCTTGGAATGATATGCTTCAGTATGATCCTTCATGAGAATATTTAGAGCTTATTATGGTCAGAATAAGTCTACCTGTTAAAAGATGTTCTCTGAATTATAAATTTCTCCTTCCTTCTCAATGGATTTTTCCCTTTCCCTTTCTTTTTTCTTTTAAGTGACAGGCATCAGAAAATATGTTTAGTTTTTAAAGTTTCCAACCTATGGATTTTTCTTAAAGAAATAAGGATTTCTGAGGAAGGCAGTAAACATATTAATTAGTCACTAGTACAGCTGTCAATGTGTATAAACAGTCTTGAGATTTTGTAATGAATTGATGCTATATAAAAACTAGAAACAAACAAACAAACAAACCTAAATTCTTTCCAGGCCTATGTTCCTTCTCATTATCAGGGAAATATTGTTTGAAACATAGCGACAGCCTCATGCAGATTTCATCAGAAGCAAGGGTCCCTTTTCATGGGATCTATGTCCAAATATATGCCCACGACTTCCATCCAAAGTGCATGTATGCTCCGTTGTCATGATCGGCCCCAGGGCAAGCTCTCCAGCTGCTTGAGGTAGGAAAGTGCAGGTGAGAAATCAGACCCTTCCCCTTAGCACTGTCTTCCTCTGGCCTTCATCAGTCCCTTTGCCATGTTATGCTGGCCCACTGTCACACCATTGCTCCCTCTTCCTTACCATGCTGCTCCCTTTATCTCGATTAGCTCTGCTGCCAAAGGAAGCAGCTGGTGGGCTCTGTGTGGCAGCTGCTGGAGGGGGCAGCCGGTCTTCCGGAGTAACACAGAGATGCAGGAGATCCCCTCCATTCACCATCAGAGGAAGGGATTTCACCCTGCCTTCAGGGAGGGCCAGCCCTGCTGTTGCTGTTGTTTCTGTGTCATTGTTTCCCGCTTCTGGCAAACCCTATGAATGAAATGCTCTATCCATGACAGCATTCTAAACCCATTTCCTTTATGGAGCCAAACCATCTGTTATTTGATCTTCTTCTTTTTCTTCTTCTGCCTTTGACTTTTGCTAGCCCACTAGTCTTCTTCATGAATTGTTCCCTTTTGTCTTTTTAAAATGCAGCAATGCAGCTTAGCTGCTATTTCCTTACTTTTTGGTGGCCTCCCCCAGAACCATTATGCTAGCTGAAGGTGTGGTATGTTCTACACATTCAATGAGTTCAGTCTGGATCGGAAGCTTTTTTCCTATGATTTCCTAGTGTACAACTGAGATCCATCTGCTCAATGGAATACTCCAATAGGCAGCCAATGTAGATCAGGCCCGTATCAGGGATGAGGATGACCACTCCCCCGTCCCTTCTGGGTTCCCAGTCCAGGTGCTGATCCTGCTTCCAGCATCACTGTAGGATAAACATAAAATAACAACATAGCTTATAATATTTGGTCGGCTCACCACTGCTTGCTAGTTAGGTAGAAGAAGCCAGATCAAAAGTGAGCAGAGTGCTCAGGTGATGATTTAACCTGAAGAACTGTCTTGAGGGCTAGACAGTTCAATATTGAACTGTGTTTTCCTCCAAGGATTTAGATTGGCAAGTTTAAAGATGCTTTTATGGGTTGCTTTGCAAGGGTAGTCAGAAAGGTATTTTATATATAGGCTTCTATCTGGAATTTCTGAGTTTTGCATCCTGAATGAGGGCAACTACTTTTGACTTGATGAAGATGGAGAACCTATAGGCAATCAACTTAAATCACAACAAAAGCCTAATATACTCATATCAGGTTTTTCTGGATCCCAGGTGGCCCATGAAGCCTTTCCCAGAATGTGGACAAAGCACTCAGATAAGGCCAACACAAATACAAATTGTAACAAACACATGTATGAGCCATCACATATGCACCTCATTAGTAATAATGCTTTCTCTGACTCAGGCCCTTGATCAGACGGAGGTGTGTTCCCATGAGTCTGCTGCATCAGGCCTCTTCAATAATTTTTGAACAGTTCAATCAAGAAATTGGCATGCTGGGCAGGGGTGATGGGATCTGTAATCCAGCATATTTAAAGGACACTTGTTTGGTAGAAGGCTGACCTAAGGAAAATGATCAGATAAAGAGAACTGAAATGTAGGCATTTTACAGAAAAGAAATTGTGGGTTAGTAAGAAGTGCCAATATTTGGTTTCAATATACTATATACTGTCTATATAAAGTATATTTTTAAAGCATGAGACCCAGTTCCTTTACCATGCATCCTCTTTGACCAGGTAACTGAATTGTGTAGCCTGAAAATGCTTGCATTTAAAAGACACCCTAAATTAATGATCCATAATGAGAATTTCTTTAGTACCCTCTTTTAAAAGGGATTGTATTCATCACACTGCCTTTGAACTACTGTAGATGCCTGATATGATATGCACATCAGACAGCTAAAATTATGCTAAGTGCTTTGTAACTCAATTTGAGATTTTTCAAGGACAAAGACAAGGAAATAACTTGAACCACTTGAAGAAAAGTGTGTACATAAAGGGCAGCATAACAGAGTATTTATATTGGGAGGAGAATGAATTACCTATGATTTAAGTAACAAAGTGCCCTAATACTCAATCCTTTCCAATGATTTCAGAGAGGTATATTGAAGTGCATGTATAATCTAAGCACACATATATATATATATATATATATATATTACAATAAATGGAACCAGAACAAAATTTGGAACCTATGCAGACCATTAATCTTATCATTTTAACAAACAACATTGAATAGGATGGATGCACACAGGTTTACTTGGAAATAAGTCTTACAAAGTTTACCAGAACTTACGGCAAATTAAATGTGCATGGAAATTGCAGACTCTGGCTCCATGTTTGTGTACATATGATTGAAAGACAAGACAAAGTCACAGATAAACATTACTGGATATACATGATGTAGAACTTAACAGTTTGGGAATTGGGTAACTGGAAGACCATCTTCTCCAACATTAATCTGCCTAGAATCTAAAATCTATTGGGAGATTCTCCTCAAAGTATGGGTGGTGACAGGGGAGGGACCACTGGATAAGACCTTCTTATTCTTCATTACTTTGAATGATTTCTTTAAATGGATTCTTCAGTTTGGGTTATGCTTTGATTTTATTTGATTTTGAACTGACTTCTTATGTTCTATTGATGCTGTTATTTGATACTGATATTTTAATTGTTTTAAAATGTTCTATGAGGAATCATTTTTGCAACCTAATTTGGATATTTTAGTTGACAATCAGAATGGACAGATTTACATTTTAATTATTTTTTGATTTTAGTTTTTGATCAGGAAATAAACTTCTCAATATAAGTGCACTCTACAAGTTTTTCACATTGCTTCTGTAGAGCTTTTATTCTGAATGTCTGTGTACAATTAAATGGAATTTATTTCTATGGAATATGCTAATAGCCTTAATGTTTGTGTGCATCTGTGTGTGCATGTGTTAATTTTTAAAAAGGCTGAATAGATGTTGTAACATGCAACACAACTCATTCCTATGAAGTACTCAAGACATTTTCAGAGGTAAGCCATTTCCTTAGGTGAAAAGAAAAGAAAAGGAAGTAAAAAGAAAAGAAGGGAAAAGGGGTGAAAAGAAAAAGAGAGGAAGAGGAGGCATGGAATGGCTGCTTTCTGCAGTGGCATTAGGTTATTTAATAACAGCATTAGTTCAAATAATACAGGCTCTATGTTCGAACCTCGGCAGCTGAGAGTGCAGTCATTCCATACCCCTGAGATATTTGACGTGAAGAAACAGAGAAGAAAGAGCTAGTTCCAAATGTCATTTCCCAGGTAATGAAATCTGCTGTCTGCCCCTCCAACCCCCATTTCCTAACATAATTGATTCACCCAAAGAGGGGAAAATGCATAGTAAAATATATGATCAATGGAACTACATTATGTTGCCCTCTGTAGTGCTGTAATGAAGCCAAAATGAGGGTTAGGCCCCAGTTAGAGGGAGGGCAAAGTTAAAATGCCACGTGCTGCATGAATCTTTTTTTTCCCAGTTGTTCCTGAACTAGGCACACATAGATGTACATGTGGATCTTTCCTTCCCTGTGAAATGTCCGTGTGCCCCAGTTCTTCATAGACATTGTTGACACTGGAATCTTCCAATAAACTGGCTGGATTTAAAAAAATCAACCCACTAGCAATTATATATGGACTAGAGTCAGACTGGCCTACTTTCTTGTTTACCTTCACAATGAATTTCCCATGGTTATGCTTTTACTGTTTTAGAAAGGGCCAGCTGAGATCCAACTTCATATTCGAAATGAAATTAGATTAGCAGTGTGTAAAACCTTCCTATTTACTTTTGCAGAGATTTCCCTCTTCCACCCTCCCCTCCAGACTCTTAGCCACAAAAGCAAGTTGGATGCTCTGATTCCGAATGGTGGCTATGCCTCTCTGATAGCACAATCAGATGAATTGCATCTTGCTCCCAATGCAAATTCACTGGCTTATAGAGGCAGTGTACCTGGTTACCATTTCCAAAGGAATGATGAATGCAGCATAATGTGATCTCCACTGATGTACAATGCACCATGGAAGACCTGGCAAAGCAGCACAAGTGAATCTCTGCATTTCACTTTGGGAATTGAAACTTGTGGATATTTGTGCCTTTCCCACATTGTATATAGTGTGCTGGCTGATCCCCAACTGGTATGATATGGTCTGTTCTTGTTTTAAGCCACCTGCAGAGCATACATTCTAGGCAATCATGTAATGCTTGTGCCATTCTCTTCCTGCTCTCCTGTTAACTTCATTTGTTTTTAAATTACTTTGGTGCCGTTATCTTTCAAATATTAGAACTCATCTACTGCCTTCAGATGGCTTATATTTGTTTAATTTAAAACAGATGGATCAAGTTATTCCAAGCACATATTGGTTTGATAATATTCTACCTTTTCATTTTTATCAGCCTTCAGTTTTGACCATTGCATTATCGGTGCTGCACAGGAAGGTTCTTTATTATTCTCACTGAATTATAGTTAAGCTTTCCCCTCCTTTTTTCTTCTTTCTGAAAGAGCTCACACATAGCAGTGCAATCACATCAGTGAAAATATTAATTTTTCTCTGCTTTTCAGGAAGTGATTTGCTTTTTTAAAAAACACATGGATGTGCATTTATCAAAATAAGTATCAAAACAGATAAATGATGGAGAAAAGGATCAGAGTTTAGATATGTATGAATATATGTGTGTGCGATTAGATTCTTCGGGTAGTTTTGAAGGAAGAGCTTCCTGCAGAAATATGACTTGTGTGTGTGTGCGTGCGTGTGTGTGCACACGCATGTGTGTGGATATTCAGTAGTGAAGCAAAGACACTCTACATATAATTAAAATATTGCCATTATTATTCACATGCTTTATAGGTATGACTTAGTGAGTTCTGACTCAAATTAAGCCCTAAGTTGAACCGTAGTTTTAAAACACATGGAAATTTTTCTTTTGCTTTGTTTGAAGTATGAGAAAGGATGAATGCACATTTACATACTGGAACATGTTGTGGTGCCTCTAGCATGGACTTTGTGGCTCAAGAGTAAGGCCCAGAGGGATGAGGCTGGACAGCCAACTTCCCATTCCCATCTCCTGAATTTAACCTAGAACTTCTGGGTTGTTGATTTGATCTCTCACCAGTAATGCAACTTGGAGCCCTGGTTAGAACTGGGAGTGCAAGTAAGAAGGGAAGAAGCATGTCAAATGTGCATCTCAATTGAGGACCAGCTACAATTCAGGAAATGGTGCTAAAAGGTGGTGGGAAAGGAGCTATGCTTTTGGATTTTGTTAAATCTGTATGAAGCAATTTGTGGATGGGTTCATAACTTTTGTTCTATTATCTGCTCACTGACAGGATTACCTTTTTTTCCCATCCCTTGGATTTACACTCATTGAAATTGATCAGATTTTCATCTCTGAAATTGCAATCCCCCAAGTTCATTTTGTGTGTTAGCATATAGGTGAAAATGTGCATTTTTTATCAGTGTTTTTTCTTTCTTTCTATTTTCTTTTAACCAAATTTGTAGAACATTTGGGAAAGCTAAAAACTGGTCTCCAAGTACATGCAATATATGAAACTCAGGAAAAGCTGGTCTTCTGTGGAATCTCTGGGTCAATCTCCTAGAAATCTGAGCTTATTTCCATCCATGGTCCTGAATGTCATTCCCAAGACAGGTTGGCTACCATGGAGCACCTTGGATAGCTCATATAAAACTCAGAATAAACGCTGTAATGGATCAGGAGTCCCACCAACATAGAACTCACCAGTCCCTCTTGTTAATTTGAAATTTGTGCAAAATTTGGACCTTTGTGTATAATTTACACAAATTTATGCTCTTTGGGCAAATTTACATAAATCACAGAGCAGAAATTAGTAATTATTAGTAATTATTTCTAAATTTGCCACAATTATATGCATCCATCATAAAAATGTCTTCTTTTGTCCTCTGTTTTGGTGACATAGTTTCTCTTTTTTGTAATGGATAAGTGGATATCCTTATTGAATGGTGATTTAAGAAAACAGAATCCATCACCCATTACTTATTTCGAAGGGCAAGTACAATTTTTGCTTGAATACTTATAGCATTTATTATTACACATAAAATATAACTTTAATAAACATTATCAAGATAAACTGCTTGAAATGTTGAATCATTTGAAGTCTTTAGAAAACTTACTGAGTATATTTTCTTGTACATGCTTTTCCTGTAATTTTTTTCCTAAGCTGCCCTCATACTCACCTCAACTCCAGTTCATAGTGGAAGATTTTAAGAATCTAATTCTGTGTAGGTTCACCTGGAAATAACTGCCACAAACATCATCAGAACCTACTCCCAAGAAAGAGTGCATAGGATTATGGACTAGCCATGCAAGACATATCCTGACAAGATTAGGGTATTAGAATGACCTGACTTTCATACAAGGAAAAGTGATTATGTAAAGCACATATATTCCCCCTACCCCATGTTAACTCTGCTGAGTGCATGATTCCCTAAAGGAGGAAATGTAATGAACCAAGCTAGTTGGGGCAGTAGCAAAGGTCAATCAACTTCCAGTGTTAATTAACAACTCTGGATCCATCAAGACATCCTGGCTGGGGACAGAGGTAACAAGGGAATGGGAGGATAGCTAGTAACTAGATGGCCCCAAATACCTTTCCTTTTAAGTCTTGGTTTTCTTTAAAAAAAAACAATTTTTATTATTTTCTCTATAAATCCAAAACTAAAAACAACAGTTATTCAGGACATTGGATATACAGGGTCGACATCACACTCTTTTATTTTACTTTTAAGAACTATATTCAATTCTAAGCATAGTCCCGTTTCTCTAACCAATGATAAAAAATATTCCAAGTTTGATAGAAGTACGTATCTTCCTTCTCCTTCAAAGACAAAGTCAATCTGTCCATCTCTGTGCAGTCCAAGATCTTTTTTAAAATCAACTCTTCGTTAGGTGGCTCTTCGCTTCTCCAATGTTGAGCAAATGCTATCCTCGCTGCAGTAGTTATATGTAAAGTCAAATGTATAGTTTGTTTATCAAAATTATCAGGAACAATGCCTAATAGAAAGACTTCAGGTTTAAATGTTAACGGCTTATGCAGCAAAGCCTCAGTTTTCTGTATATAAAAATACTATCATGTTTATTACATTTGATAGCAGTTGTGGTTTCATTCTGTCTGAAACCTGGCCTGGTTTGTTCTTCCATTTTGTTCTTCCAGCTGTTTATGACTCACTGATGTTTGTCAAGCCCTTCATATTCTTGATTCAATCTCCTTTATTTGGTCACTTCTGCTAAAAAGATCATATCTGTTGAGTCACCATTATGTTAAAAAAACTAGATGTCATGCTGGATAAGAAAAAAAGGAGCAAAAGCTATAGGTATGATTGATACCCTTTATCATATAGTGTTTCTTCAAGCGGGCATAAATCATAAGTGACAGAGGACTAGTGAAGGATAATCCATTTGATTCTACTGAAATGTGGGAACTGCCCACTGGCCAGCATTGGGGACAAGAAAATGGGGAAAGGGGGAGGAAAGAGACAAAGGGGGCAGTGAAGAAAAGCAACATGAAAGAAGGTTGGATTTAAACTGGCCAGGTAGAAACCACAGCCAAGAAATATACCATTGTTTACAAAGAAACAAACAATCATTTACTGTGAAACATACGCTCTAGGTAGCAGGCAGCTTGTGCTGCACAGATAAGGATAGTAAGAGAAGTGCAAGGCAAAAAATTAAACAACACAAGCAATAACTTTGATATCCACAGACTTTGAAAATTTACACTTCTATGTTAAGGCAAAGCCAGGGAAAACAGGAAATACTGCCTTTCCAAACACAGGAGTGTAATTCACAGAGTATTAGAAGACAATCTGTGTTTGATTTCTCTGATAAACCATCTTTTATTCTACCTATTGTTGGATGTGCCAACAAGCAATGGAGAAGGATTTGGCTGTGATGGCTTGCTAGATAAGAAATCCTCCATCCTCAGGTATAAATGAAGTTCTTGTCTTTATTTCTGGCTAGATGAGAGACTCTTGAATCTTATGACAAATCCCTTTGGGAAGATGTGATCTTGCTTTGAAAAACACAACTGAGTTGGTGCCACCTGCAGCACAAATTACTTAGCACTCTGGATCTTACATGGAGGTGGATGCATGTGGTGTTGTTGTTGGGGAAGACATTATTCTTGGCTAATCAGAATTGCCAATTACCGGAACAATTATTTTGTTTCATTTTTTAAAATTTACCATTATTGGATTTATTGCTGATTAATTGTTGCATCTTCTACATTTCTCATTTCCACAAATGAACAATGAAATCATATGATGGAATAAGAAGTAATTTCCTATGGATATCTTACAGTAGTTGAGCCAGTAAGAATAAATATGCAGCATATTATAGAACTGTAATAATATTATGATATTTAGTTCTCTATCAATAATTTTTCTTTCAAATTCCAAATTAGAATAGAGGAATTCTTTAGGAACAAAATATATAGTGCATAATGTAATTGGTGTTTTGACCTCCCAACTGGCCATTGTTTTCATTCAGTTTACACACACACACACACACACACACACACACACGGAGATAACCAATTATCCATTTCCTTCTTTCAGATAATTCTCCAATAAATAAGTTTGTCTTTTGAATAAATTGCCAACAGATTCCCTTCTCTGCTCACTCTTGCCTTCTCTACCCAATTATCTGGACTCTTGATTATTCAGATAATTTGCAAATTTGGCCTTACTTATACAGACCCATTAATTAGAATTCTACTCTAATTGGGTAATGTTAAAGTCTTTTCTTTTTCAAGCATGTTGTATGCTGAATGTATGAAGGGGAGAAAAAAAGAACATTGATGATTCCGATGCTTATTTTTTCCCCAAATAAAAGCTAGTGTGATTAAAGGTAACTTTAATTACCTTTGGTTGGTAACTTCCCGATTAGATTTCTGTAACGTGCTCTATGTGGGGCTACCCTTGAAGACGGTCCAGATACTTCAGTTGGTGCAGAATAGAGCTGCCAGGCTGCTGACGGGGACTGGGCATTGTTCTCATATAACCCCAGTTCTCCATCAGCTCCACTGGCTCCCGATTGAAGTCTGGGCCCAATTCAAGGTGTTGCTTATGACCTATAAAGCCCTCAACGGCTTGGGACCTGGGTATCTAAAGGAACACTTACGTCCATATATGCCCTCCCACCCCTTGAGATTAGCAACAGATGCCCTTCTCCGGGAACCCTCTGTGAATGATATTAGGATGGTGAGTACCCGGAGGAGGACTTTCTCTGCGGTGGTGCCCCATCTATGGAATGCGTTCCTCAGAGAGGTCCGCCTGGCGCCGTCGTTATTTGTTTTTCGGCGCCAGGCAAAGTCCTTTTTATTTAAAACTCATTTTAATTGTTAATTTATTTGTATTTATAGGATTTTATATCTTTTAAGCCAAGGTGCACCGGGTTTTAATATTTTTATTTGTATAATTGTTATATTTATGTATTTTGTTTTTGTTGTGAGCCACCCCGAGGCTTTGTTGCGATGGGGGCGGCATAAAAATATTTTAAATAAATAAATAAAGGTAAAGCTTTTGCCCAATTTCATGCTGTTGGCAGATATGAGATTATAATCACCTCCTATTTGAATATTTTTTAAAGTGCATCATGAAACATGTGGGTCAAAACTCGTAATGTATTATGTTACTGCAAAAGAAATTGTAATTTCGTCACAGATTTCTAAATTCACGTCTAATATCAAATAAAAGTTCCTAATTATGAAGAAATGAGTTCAGACTTATTTTGTAGATATAGATTACAACAAGCACAGAGGTTCTTTCCTCTCCTACTAGCTAGCCACCCTGTCCTGCACCATTCCTCTCTCAGCCTCATCTTCCCTGAGCCACTGGGTGCACAGGCTCTGAACAAGATCCCCTCATTTGATGGTCAGTCAGTGCTTCATGGAATGCCCATATAAGATATTCCCATCAGATTGAAAGACAATCTGCAAATACAGCAATACTTGCTGCAACAATGAAAGGAATTTTTTAAAATAGTAAGCTTTAGAAAAGCTTGTGCTTGGTGCAGTATAGCTGTAACCAGAGGGAGAGTGGCAGGCACTTCCTGGAATGGCTGTGTGATCATGCCAGGGCATGTCATATGAGCTTTCCTCCAAGTTTTGGTGGTAAAATCAACCTTGATTTGAACAACAAAGGTCACTGGAAGGTTTTCCAAGCTCAGTAAAGGAAGGAGACACCACAACAGGAAGGTAGATACTCAGGATATCCCTGTATGGTCTCAAGCCACAGAAATTGATATATCTCATTAGAATAGACATGGGGATAAAGAGGGTGGAGAGAATATCCGATTATGTTATGGGACTATCTTGTAAACCCAAGTACCTAGATAGAATCTTCTTTGTTTAAGAATATGTTATAAGAAGTTGATATTTTGGTCCCCCTGAGGCTGTGTTTCAGAAAAACAAAAAAATAAAATGAAATGAAAAGATACTGTGACATAAATCTCTCTTTTTCTCATTCCTTTTTCTCTTTCTCTGTGTGTTTGTGAGGAAGAGAGAAAAGCAGGAAAGCAATCTCTTTTAGAAGATGCATGCCCTGAGGCCAGGAATTATCTGAGGGTTAGTTGATATATTACTTAGCAATTCTGCTCACTGCTTTGAATATGTGTTAGGCAGAGCACAAGCCATTTCCCTTCAACATCAGTTATAATTTTGGCAAGTTTCCACATGTATCATTCTTCTAATTCACAGTGTATTTGGGTTCTACAATTGAAGGCTTAGACATCACTGTGGTGTAGTGGCTAAAGGTTTTGATGTGGAAAATCCAGATACAAATTTTATCCAGCTATGGAGCTTTTGTTGTTTGCTCACAGCATGGGTGGGTAATTCAATGTTATGATTGTTGTAGTACAGTAAGAAACCCCATGTCAGCTATGGAGCATTTACTGGGATATTGGCTTCTCCCATGGTGCTCAGGATTCTCTCATGTTGCTCAAGTGGTATAGGAAGGAAAGGTGCTGAAGGGGTTCCCATACAATCAATAAACATGAGAAAGGCCCCACTGTCTTTCAGCACCCATGTGGGTTTGTGCGTATGCAGTGGTGGGGCAGGATTCACAGTTGGATTTCCCTCTCTGAGCTCATACCTGTGTTACTACTTCAGGGACTAAAATCTGCCACCCTCCTGTTGTCCCTGGGATGCCCTTCAAGAGTCTACAGAATTCATCTCTAAAACTATTACACTCAGTCCTAAGCATACAGCTTTGGACTCCCATTATATAAATAGCACTGTTTTTAATACATTGTATGCACAAGTTAAATTATTTTATTGATAAAATGCTTTTACCACATGATCCCACGTGGCTATCCATAAACCATCTAACCTGGAAGGATATGAAAATCAATTGAAGGCAGAATCAACAACAAAAATAATTTCTTGACTCATAGAAACCATGCTTAGGATTAGCTGTTAATGATTTATTTGCTGCCAGGACAGGATTAAACATCAGTTATGGAGAGTCTGGAGGAAAGAAGGGCACTTTAAGTGCACCTAGAAATCTGAGATTCCCCTGTGTGCTATCCTTCCCGCCATTTACTCTGGCAGTCATGCTCCAACTAGCAAGCAGTCCATAGCTTAGTTTCAGCCTGAAATGGCAGCAGGAGGAACAGTAAAACTCAGTGTTTTGCAGTCTGTCAAATTGTTTCTGTCACAGAGATTATTTTCCCCAACCTGAAATATCATGACATTTTTTTTGTTTTCCATTGTTGACATAAAGGACAGACTCCCAGTGCATTTTCCTGTGCAACCATGACAATTTTTTTTAAAACTTAACAGATGACTGGTATTTTATTTTATTATTTTTATCTTGTCATTTTCATCTTGATCTAAGGCAATGAGATTTGTATAGCTTTGGAGCATTGTTAGTTGCCTGATATTAAACACTTTATGTGTCTGCAGACTTCTTCGTCTGTAAAACCTGACACAATAACCAACATATGGCACATTTCTTATTATAAATGTCAGTTCACTACAGAGCACAGCTCCAGTGGCCTACTGTGCAAAGAAGTCCATTGCTCTTACCTCATTTTAAACTATGCAACTATACAATTTCACAAGTTGAACAACATGCCCTGTTCAAGGCCTTGTGCACAGAATATTGTTGGTGAATATCCTTGTTTTATTTATTTAAACATTTTGTTTGTCATGACATTGTTTGCAGCCATGTATTGGACATGAGCAGGGATGATTTTAGTTGGAAGTTCTTAATGCCACTAACTAAGCCTTAGAAGAGGAATCAAATTTCACAAGCCTGAGGTTCAATACTCCTGCTGTATTCTATACACCTCTGAATTTCCAGATTGCATGATCTGTAGTATCACACAGAGGTTGAGAAGCAATTTTTTTTTTAATTCAGTAAATGATACTGAATTTCTTTACGTCTTGAAACTTGTTCTGACTAAAGTCTACACCAGATTGCAAGCTTTGCTTTTGTCATTTTTGCACAAAATCTGGTGTGAAAAAGAGTGCATCAAGTCTATGAATCTTTGAAATGTACTCATTCTTCTATCAAACATTATTGCTGTATGTTTTCAGAGATATGCATTTTCTATAGAAACAGAGAAACTGAGCGAGTCAGAAGGGGTCTCCCGGGCCATCTAGTCTGACCCCCGGCTCCAGCCGCCCCCACTTACGACATTCTCAGCATGTGCACGTCCAGCCTATCCTTGAACACCCGCACTGATGGGGCCTCAACGACCTCTCGTGGAAGCCCATTCCACACCCTCGGGGTCCTAACTGTCAGGAAGTGCTTCCTGGCATCTAAATGGAACCTTGGTTCCCTGAGCTTTGCTCTGTTGGAGCATGTCCTGCCTTCCTCTGCAGGGGAGAACAGGCCTCTACCCACCTCCGTGTGACATCCCCTCACATATCTGTATATCACCAACAGATTCCCTCTGAGTCTCCTCTTCTCCAGGCTGAAGAGACCCAGTTCCGTCAGGATGTGTACAAGTATGTATATGCATAGTTGTGTACAAGTGAGGATATGCATAGTTTTCACCTATACACATACTGTCAATTATGTTTTTGTTGGGACCATAAATAACTTTGTGAGCTTCAAAATGTTTGGTCTGCAAGGACTGAGATGGACAAATACTGGTCAAAACAAACTGAAATGGATTGGTCATACATTTCTAATGAGAAGACTGTGCAGAGGGAGGCCCGGGGGATCCTGGAAGCCTCAACCTATTGTGTTTAGTGGAGGAGGAAACTACCATGTGTAACAGTGCTTACTGAGAGGAAAGAATCCATACCATTACAAAATTTGCAGTTTTAAAGAGAACGGTATGGTAAATATTTTTCCCCCCAGGGTGTTCAGATTCATTTTGTTCTGCCCCAGTATTGTCTATGAAAGCTATTTTGCAAGATTTGTAGGGCCTGACAGACCTGCAAAATCTGTTTAACTGGAAATGATAGAAGGGGTGTGTGTGTGTGTGTGTG
Organism: Varanus komodoensis; assembly: GCF_004798865.1. NCBI lineage: Eukaryota > Metazoa > Chordata > Lepidosauria > Squamata > Varanidae > Varanus > Varanus komodoensis. Next base: position 18,065,901 of record NW_025335349.1, read on the forward strand.
TGTGTGTGTGTGTGTGTGTCATGGTCAATGTTAACTACTGGAGGGGGAAATAAAGATTGTGTATTGCTTTTCTTCAGTATACAAACAATTGATAGATATGTAGTCAAACAATATGAGATATTTTTAACAGATAAAGCTGAATAAATAAATCCTACTTTGACACAAGAACTCTGGATCCAGGACAGGGACAGAGCCTCTTGGAAGTTGGGGAAATCTTAGGTGCAGGCTTACCTTGCAGCAGTGCAGAATGCAATTTCAAATTTCACAGAATATACTGACTGTAGTATTACCCTGGGCCATTGTGTGAAATGTGCATGCAATCTCTGGCTGAAAGAATGACAAATATACAAACAGTGAGCAACAGAACTGGGTGTATATTTGAATGTGTTAATAGCTCTGGATGGGATAGAACATATAGGGGAATCAAAGTAGATCTAATGATGATGAACTCACTATGACAATATAAAATATTTGTAGGGAATGTTGCCATTTGTGAAATCATATCAACTGCTACAACTTTTAAAAAGGAATACATATTTTGTAAACTCTCTGTCACACACACGTCAGAGATTGCAATGGTACCTTAGCAAGGACTAAGTGAGTGTTCAAAAAAGATCCAGATGTTCTAATGTGATTTCATAGATTCAGTACCTTTTATTCAACATTGGCTCATGCTACAAGTTTGTCCATTGTGCTGCTCTGGAAATATACATGACAGAATACAGTAACTGTAAATCATGTATGACTGGATCCATATCTACATTGGGTCAACTACACTCTGGGAAGTAGACTTCCCAGTCCAACTTCTTGTGGCAACCCCTCCAGCTCTTAGGTAGGAGACCAGCTGTGGTGTGAAAGGAAGGGGATAATGAAGTGGAGCTCATCCCATTACCCTTACTTGAACCCATGGTGATGTCCATAGAGGACTTCAGTTAGGGAGTCTGAAAGTAAAGTCAAAATCCAGCTTCCTTTCTTGCTTCAGAACTTCTTTACTTGGACCAACCAACACATGTTTGTGTGGCACTTTTATGGATCTTTGTACTGTATTTCATCTCTGAGGGTTCTAGGGTGCTTATGCTGAAACAGGTGGAATACAGCCCTCCCTTTATAGTGTGACAGGACACACAAAAACAGTGCCATTCTGCTCTGTGTCCAGTTCTGGGGACCAAGATTTAAGAAAAATGCAAAAAGGTAGAAAGAGTCCAGAGAATGGCAACGCAAATGATCCAGGGTTTAGAATCGCTTCCCTATAAGGAGAGACTGAGAGAACTGGATATGCTCCAGCTTGAGAAGTGAAGACTCAGGGGTGCATGGTATCACTCTATAAGTACCTCAACAGCTGTCACAAAGATGAAAGTCAAGATCTCTTCTTGCTGATACCAGAAAGTAAGGTACAGAATAATCAAGTCAAGCTGCAACAACCCAAGTTCAGGCTGGGCATCAGGAAAAGCTTCATCACTGTCAGAGCAATACAACAGTGGAGCCAGCTGCCTAGAGAAGTGGTGGGCTCTCCCACAGTTGAGAAATTCAAAAAGAAACTGGGCAGCCATGTGAGTGGGATGGTGCAGCGTGGTACTATTCTATGATTCTATTATTGAACACACTATATAAGCTATGTGAGAATTCAGACTTCCCATATTTCATGGTTCCTGTAGCCCTAGTATTATTTTGCAAGTTATTTATTTTGCAGACCTAATTTTGCATTTACCTAATGCCCAGATTCTAAATATTTTCTGCATGATTACAAAACATCAGAAAGTGGGCTGACGACAGTAGCACAAACGTAAGATAAATGGCATAAAATATATAGATAAATAATTAAGCAATGTGTCTTTCATGAGCTTTGTTCTTGTATTAGCTGCATTTTTCTACCCTTTCTTTAACCTCTTCGAGTGTGAAATTGACTACCTTTCTGGAAATTGTACCTTTCGAAAGAAATATATCACATACCTGCTAAAATGTAAAGTTCAACACAATTACACTTTGAAACATACAAATAAATACCCACTCTAGTTTTCCACAGATTAGTTAAGGCTTTTATTAAATGGAAATTTTAAAATCACTCTCTCACATATTCTAACTGATTTTCTTGCGGTTGTTTTTTAAATGTCTTATTCACATTTCTGTTGAAGGGAAATGCTTTCACACAGAGTGTCCATACTTCTTGTATTAGAAATGTTCCCTTTATATTTTCATATTTACTCTCACTGCTTTTCTTTCCATACAGTATTTTAATCCTTCTAGATTTTTTTCTTCTTTAAAAAAATCCTCTACTTTAACTTTAAATCATATTTTTCACCTTTGTATGTAAGGCAACCAAGGCCAGTTTGAACAGGCAGAATTTTAAAAGGCAGCTGAATGTTCTATACTACCTTGTTACATTGAACTGAAGCACAGGGGAACCTTTGACTATGATGTCCCTGGATTTCATAATTAGTCAGCTGAATAATCAGAAATTGTCCATTTGAATTCACTATTAAGTTTGGAATCAAATGCAACCTTCAGAGTATGCAGAGCAAAGCAATGTACAAGTTGCCCTCCCAAATGTTTCATTTTCTTTCCCCTAGCCCCTCCAAAAAAAAAACCCCTTACTTGAGGCAGCCTCCTAAACTACTTCCAATTCTTAGGAAGTAGTTTAGGAGGCTAGGAAGAGGATTTTGCAGCACAGCATTGTATCAGAGATCAGCAACAATGAGCAATGATCACACAGGCAGCTGGAGTCAGAATGTTAACTTGCACAATATCTTGCTGCTCTCTGCAATTCCGAGTTGCACCTCCCAATGGGGACCTTGATATCGCACATGTGGAAAAGCTTGTATAAACAGAACAAAATTTATGTTAAAGAATAATTCTCATCTTGATACTTGACATGTTACTTTCTCAGTAAACAATGAATTCACTTGGAAGAAGTTCACCATCATTACCTTCCAGATGCTTCTGGACTACATCTCCCATCATTCCTAGCCATTAACCTGATGGTTGGAGATAAGAGTTGAGGGGACACAGGGAGAAAAAGGTTCACCATCTATGACTTACATGGCTGTAGAGATCTGCAAAACAGCAAAATTCAAGCTTACAAAATTCTCTAAATTTCATCTCAACTTGTGTTCATATCAAATTGTGAACCAGTTTTCCCTCTTTTTATGAACATCAATTTGTGTTCTTGTAAGTAATTTTCCAAATGTAATCATAAGTTGTGTGTTTAAACATACTTTCAAATGTATGCATTTTTATGCAGTTTTCATATATACATAACAGTTTGGTCCACAAATTACATTGCAACCTCAAGATGCACAGACTTTGATTGTAGATTGTGTCTGAGTCTGTGTTAAATCTGGAAGATATAAATTGGGTAAACCAAAAATAAACTGCAGCAAATTTCTCTTTTATCCCCACCTGGCTGTGAAACTTATTTTACTGTGGTCACAATACTGTAATGGTTTATTTGGAATTTACTTCTGAATCAATATATAGGATTGCACTGAACGCAAGTAAATTTCCTGTAAGAAAATGTGTTTATTGCCCTTTTTCTGGGTACATTGCATTGTTTCCACATATTTAGCCTGTTGTCCACAGTAACTCCAAGGTGTTTTCAGTTCTGTTATCGATGCATTTGGTTTCTTTTTCCTAGATGGAATACATGGCATTTCTCCCTACTGAATCTCATTCTGTTGCTTTCAGTCCAGCCTTCAAGTTTATCAAAATTGTCCTGGGTCTACATTCTGTGTTCTAGAGTGTTAGCTATTCCACCTAGTTTTGTATCATTTGCAAATCTGACTTTTGTTCCTTGTACTTCCTCATCTAAATAATTAATAAAGATGTTGAAGAGCACTGGGCCTAGGACTAAACCATGCAACATCCCACTAGTTGCTTTCATCCAGTTTGACAAGGTGTCATTGATGAACACTCTGTATCCTATTTAGCAGCCCGTTTTGGATCCACCTACCAGTTTTTCTATCTAGTCCACTTTTTGCTAATTTGCTTATCAGGATGTTGTGGGGCACTATGTTGAAAACCTCACTAAAGTTGAGGTAGTATTTCAGCTGTTTCTTTTCTTCCACCTCTTTATGAAGAGAAAAGGCTGACACTCCACCATGATACTTCAGAAGATGGCGGGGTCTTGCTCCTCCTTATCCCGTTCTCCTCCAATCCATTGCTGTTGCAAAGATGGCCTTTTGTCTTCAGATTCCATTTGGTATGTAAAAAACTGTGCTAGTTGTGAGGGAGAAAGGAGACCCTTCACAGTCAAAGTTGCAGCTCAGACCTCCAAACATTTTTATAGGTCCCAGCTGGGATTCAAATCTATCCTATGCCACCCTTAATAATACTGGGAAGGCATAGGATAGCACTTGAATAGATTTATGGGAGTGGGGAACCTAATATATTTCTTGCTGTTATATGTTCTGCCTTACAGTATGTTCTATGCTCAGTATGATCAGATGATTTGCATTTTCTTCACATGGGCTGGGAGGCAACAGATCCTTGTCTACCCATAAAAGTCCTATTGGACAACTCCATGTAGACTCAATGGGGTAAAGAAGAATCTCTTCCCTGCCATCAGAGTGAAAGAATACACCTTCAAAGGGGTTCTAGGACTTGTTTGGGCAGATACATTCCATTTATTTATTTGCCACTGGCTCTCTAGCCCTCATCCATTTATTTCATCATTCCAGCTTCCTAGAAAACCAGAAATGTCATAACAGTTCTCCTCAGTAGAAGATTGTACTCAGGGGCAGACATGCCAACTGCCTAGGCCATTTCTATTTCCCAGAGATCAAACTGACTTTGAGGATAATCAGTTGCTAAGTTAATAGGGTTGCAATGAATGGGGCACATGCATTTGTCCATTATTACTTTTTTCTTTAGCCATGGGTTGAGAAAAATTATCTGCCTTTCCTATATAAATATGAGCTACTACACTTAAAAAGAAAGAGAAAAATGTAATAATTCATATTTTTAGACTGGAATCCCTAACACACATAGTCAGGAGTAAGTCATATAATGGTATGGCACACACATCTGAGTAGAGATGCTGAGGATTTCGCTGTTAAGGAGCTTTTGCTGTGGTTGTTATTCAATGTAAGAACAAAAGGCTGCTTCAGCTATCCACTGGAGTACATCTTGCTATTTAAAGGTGATGTCAAAGGGGTATAGGATGCTTTTCTCAGCACAGCTAAGACATTTGCTGGAAGCACCATTCAATTTCCTTCTTTTTCAGCCTCTCAGCAAAGGCAGATTATAGGAGAGAACAAGATTTATTCACCCAATGATCTTGTTCTTCATAGGGCCAAAGTAGTATATGAGTGGATAGGGAGAAACTTGTTTGTGGATTTCAATGCCAGAAGAAGACAAAAGACAAAAGGTTTATGGACATTGAAGGATGTCCTTGAGAGTGAAAAAAGTCATTAACCAGAAAAGTCTGAGTTAAAGGAGTCTCTTTTGGATGATTCAAAGGGCTAAACATGAACTGCAAATGGAGCTTTTCATCAGGTAGATACTAAATTATATTCATAGTCTTTAAGGTATCCTAAGGGACTCCTACTTTAAGTTGGTCAGCCCAGGACCATAGGAAACAGGTTTTAATGGATGCTGTTTAATTCTTAAAAATATTGATTGTATTTAATTATGCATTGATAGATTTGTTCATTTCCTCAGGCTAAAATTTTGTATATTATCTTGTATTTTATTATTGTCAGTCACTTTGAAGATCATTTGTGGTAGAAAGATGAGATATATACTTAATAAGTAGTAATGATAAATGGGAAAAAAGCCAAAAAAAAAAAAAAGCAGAGACATCACCCTGCCAACAAAAGTGCCTATAGTCAAGGCTATGGTTTTCCCAGTTGCAATGTATGGCTGTGAAAGCTGGACCATAAGGACGGCTGAGTGCCGAAGAATTGAGGCCTTTGAATTGTGGTGATGGAGGAGACTCCTGCAAGTCCCTTGGACTGCAAAGTGATCAAACCAGTCAGTCCTAGAGGAGATCAACCCTGACTGCTCTTTAGAAGGCCAGATCCTGAAGATGAAACTCAAATACTTTGGCCACCTAATGAGAAGGAAGGACTCCCTGGAGAAGACCCTAATGCTGGGTACAATTGAGGGCAAAAGAAGAAGGGGACAGCAGAGAATGAGGTGGCTGGATGGAGTCACTGAAGCAGTTGGTGTGAGCTTGACTGGGCTCCGGGGAATGGTGGAAGACAGGAAGGCCTGGGCGAATGTTGTCCATGGGGTCGCAATAGGTCAGACACAGCTTCGCGACTAACAACAACAAATGATAAATGATAAAGCTGTTAGATCCATCAGATTAGACTTGCCAAACAACATAATATGGGTCCATTTCAGTCTTTATGGACAAACAGAAATGATCAAAGCTGATTGACCAACCCTACCTCCAGGCTTCTGGTTCCTGCGTGTTTTTCATTATGCCTTCCCACATCTGAAAAGGACTGCTATGCATTTTCAGCTGACCATGCACAGAAGCATCCATAGGACTGGGGGCTCTTCTTCACTGGGATTGCTCATCTTTGGGAAACTTATACATGAGTTCACTTTCAGAAAATGCCTCTAAACACATACAGGTTTGTGAGTAGAGAGGATGGTCAGTGCAGGTGACCACACTGCCCTGGCTCAAGTTGAAATCTCCAATTTAGACACAATCTCTGAAATGACTATTCATTGTATATGAATGCAATTCATATGGATATTTTTTTTGCAGGGATTTGTGATTTGGTTAAACCCAAATTCTTTGTCAAAACTTTCCCTATTTGTATCCATATCAGATTCTAGGCATTGTTTTTTGCCTTTTACATGAATGCTTGTGCAGATTTACATGTGCATTTCTCTAAGTGCATGTATTGCATGTGTTTTGGAAATGTGCATATTGATGAAAGTATCACAACATATTTCTAAAGGTATCCATTTTTCATGAGCATTTTTCAAATGCATACTTTTTTAACACTGTTGTGCAGCTGTGCTGAAAATTGCAGAGGAAGCTCATATATGTGTGGATTTTGGCTACAAATTGTGTTTATAGCTCCAAATCTGTGCTTAGTGCAGGGAGGTAGGTGAAAACTTGCTTAATTCTGGTTAAAAAAGAACTGAAACAATTTGATTGACCTCAGGATGTAGGGTGGGAAAGGAAATATTTATCCATGTTTCTTTTCCTGTCAAGGAAAGGAAAGGACAGGACAGGACAGGACAGGACAGGACAGGAGTCCCCTCTGTGAAGCTAGAATTTGCATTTAGAAGAATTCTGCATAGGCAATGAAAATGACAGCTTTGGAAAAGGGCTGTTTTTATTCTAATAGGCTATGGGCGTCAAAGGCCTCACGCAAAGGCATTTCTTACTTCTGTTGCCTATGGACTATTCATTGGCAATTCCACATGCTGAGTTTGATAGGATGGGCACTCAAAGTGCATGATCTTTCACGATGCTGTTGTTCTATCATCAGCTCCAGCAAGTGTGGAGACTGCATTTAATGCTATTGCATTTGGCTAGCCTGTGCTTCTCATTTTCTAAGCCCACTGTCTTAAAATACTGAATGAGCATTCCGAGTTAATATTGTAGGGAAATATTAACTAGGAAATATTTCCCACCTGCCATATGGGAAAGACCAACCCATTGAGGCGTCTCTATTTTTATGGAAGCAGAGCTGGATTGTTTTCCATTTGACTAGTTCAATTGTCTAAAATCTGTCTGGACTAGAAAGGGACAGGTTCTTATTCAAATTAATAAGAACCTTTAAAAGAACCTTTATAACAAGGGCTCTGATGTGATGAGAAGTCATTTAAATATCCCTCTTCAGCATTTTCCAAACAGCGTCCTTGCACACAGTAGGGTATAACCTCTTTGAGTTAGCATAATGAGTCGATTATGTCCATGATCCCATAAAGACATTGTGTGAGCAAAAACATCCAAAGGTCATATCCATGTGGCACAGCCTGCAGTTCTAAGAAGGTACAACATCAGAAAAGCTCTGGGTGAAAGGAAAGTAGCAGTGATAGATTAACCTGACTTACTGCTTTTGCCTGAAAACAACATGTCCCTTTCCCACCTACCCTCTTAGTGTCTTCCATCTGTGTAAAATATGAGCTTGTGTTAAGTTTTAGGCCCATGAATATGCATTTGATACTGCAAGCTGTGATGTCTCCTGAAGATCTCTCAAGGATGGTTCCGTATCTCTCACAGAAGATTGATTTAGGAATATAGAGGAGACACTTGGATAAATCAAATTTTAGTGTAAGTTGCCAGGACAGACATCAACTATCAGCAGATAAGAAGTTGTTTCCTGCTTCCTGGTACTTTCTTTAAATTTTTCATGCATTTACCAATCTGCACTATGAAGTACGACCCTTTTCTAAAAGGGCTGTACCATGTATTTCTCCCTGAGGTCTTGATCAAATTCCCCAGCCCATGAAAAATTAGCACACCTCACAAAAGTTGGGGCCTGGACTGTCCCCGCTAATGATGTGCAAATCACCAAAACTCAAACACACTGAATTTCTATGAATTCCATCTCAAAGCTGTTACAACTTGAGTGTGAACCAAGTTTTTCTTTTCACTTGAAAATCTATGTGCATTTCTATGCAATTTTCTCCAAATGTATACATTTTGAAATGTGCTCAAATACACATTTTTGAAATGTACATATTTTTGAAATGGATGTAGTTTTAAGTGTGCACATTTTTGGAAGCATAGTAATTTGAAATATAAATATTTTTTAAATGTATGTATGCTGTCAAACATTGTTATTTGGTCTGAAAGTCATTTTGTAAGGTTGGAAATGTACAGAATTTGGCTGTAGATTGTACCCAAATCAACATTCATTCCAAAGGTGTGAACTGGGTTAAATGTTTATCAATTGTTTATTACGAAATAAATTCCTCATATATCCCTAATATGCAGAAAAGTTGATGTGGGATCAATTTGAAATAAATGTTCTGCCACCTACAGCCCGAAATAGTACAATTCTATGTAACTCATAACTGTAGCCATCCAATATATCAGATAATACGTGTGAAGGGAAAACCGGTCCTATGGCTCATCTAACTGAAGTAGTTGTTAGAGGTTTCCTTATATGTGGACCATGGCTTGAAACCTGAGTTGCCATTCTGTGATGGAAGTGATCCTTCAACCATGTGGTGGACCGTGATCCATGTCTTCCACTGGCAGCTTCATAAGATTCTAGGAGATGTGTTGTTGGGAACAAACAGTAAACAAATTTCCTTGGCAAAGGCTAGGAATGAGGAAAGAGTCTCCAGTGGCTTGATTGCTGTCCCATTATCGCAAGCACCCTTTGCATTCAATATAAACTGAGTATATCTATTTCCCTTCCCTGGTTTGTATACTTTAATTCAAAAATGCAAAGGACAGACAGTTGTAAATATGAAAGGAAACAAGGAGAATAGAGAAGATATACAGTGGTACTTTGGCTCACAAACTTAATCCATTCCACGATTCTGGTCACGACCCAAATTGGTCGTGAGCCAAGTCAAATTTCCCCATAAGGTTCAATGTAAATATTTATTTATTAAAAGCTTTTGTATGCTGTCCTATTATACAAGATCTCAGGATGGCTTACAATATTTAAAAGAACAATTCAAACAACAATTTCAATAAATAATAAAACAGAACAAAACAATAAATCACAAAACAAACAGAGTGACTGAAGGTTAAAAGCTGTTAAATTTTAAAATACTGTTTAAATAAAAAGGTTTTGGCCTGGTGCCGAAAAGAGTATAAATAAGGTTACGTTTTGTAAATATTTTTTTTAATCACAGGGAAGACTGGTGCAATTGCGGGTGTGTTTGGGGGGAGATGGGCGTGATTGCAGGTGCGCCTATGGGGGAATCGCTATCACTATTGTCACCCAATGCGGAGTTTGCGACCTGAGGACATTTTTTTCCTAAATTTCTGTTTGAAACCTGATTTGGTTGTGAACTGAGGCATTCGTGAGCCGAGGTACCACTGTAGTTATCCTTGTGTAGAGACTGGAGGCAAGATTCTAAGCACCCAAGTTTGCTGGAGCTGAGCCAGCTGCTAGTTGCTTTTCAGACTGTGTTCAAAGTGATAAAATAAAAAACCTCTCTATACTAGATCTAGATATCTCACTTAGGTCATTGCACCCTCTGAGATCAAACAACCACTTAACATCCAAAGAAGCGTTCTGTTCTGAGAACCTTCAATCAGGGTGGAAAATTTAGCTGAAGGTAAAAGCAGGGTCCTTTTCCTTGTGGCTTGGAATGGTCAAATTTGGTATCCATAGTGGGGAATTTGGGCACTTCATGTCTTTTATTCAGCATGAAATCAAATATGATACCTCTGACACTTGGGTGTAAAATGTTCTTCCTACAATGAGTACAATGGTATAAGCATGGTTGGTTGGCTGCTGTTTGAAACACAGGCAAGGTTGCCAAGTGTATGGTGTGTTAAGACAAGGAAATCCCAGGTTTAAATCCCCAGGCAGCAGAGTGATTTTGAGCCAGTCACTGGTTCTTGACGGAACTCACGGAGTTTCTTCTAAGCTTGTTTTAGGAAGGGTAGGATAAGGATAAAGTGTTTGTGCAGGGATAGAGAACCAGTGGTCCTGACCTGTTTTCATGCTGACCTTGACCTAATTGCATGTAATCACCTTTGGCCTGGCCCTTCCCTGACAGGTCCATGGAAAGAAGAAGTAGGAAGAGAACAGAGGTAGCAAGAAGGAAAGAGATCGACAGTGGCACACCAGTTTTGGCTCTGGCCCTTCCCAGTGCTGGCTTCCCAGTGCTGATAATCCAGTGGATTATCTCCCCATAAGGGAATGTGGCCATTGAGCAACATATATGGGTGTATAAATATTGCATTTAGATCCCACCCTCTTTCCTTTTTCAAGGAGCCCAAGGTGACTTACAGAGTCCTCTTCCTCTCCATTTTATCTTTTCAGCAACCATGTGAGGTAGCTTAGGTTGATAGACACTGACTGGCCTGAGTCACCCAGTAGATTTAATAGCCGAATGGGGACTGGAACCCAGATGCAACAGTCTAGCTACTACATTATGTTGGCTCTGTGGGTTGGTTTCATGCATTAATTGTGGCTTTAAGTCTCATTTTATGATGTTGTTACATTGCATGAATCAAGCAGTTACAAAGTATATAAATAAAATACATTCCAGGTGTAATGAAAATTCATTGGACATTTTAAAGTATCATGCTACAAGGTAACAAACTTTCAGTGCTAAGTATGGGGGCAGTCAGGAAATCATCCTGGATTCTCTGTGGAATTATATAGTATATAACTGAATAAATTTCAGCCCAACTCTGAGTGTCCTACTGATTCCTCTGAATATTGAAAAACATAGTATATGTGGAGCGGGGAGTTAGGGTATCTCTAGAGACAGGGAGAGTTATGCCTATCTGAACATACTGTGCAAACAAGCCTAAGGTATGCTGGAGAGTTCTTTTCATTTTTGAAATTACTGTGGTAATTTACCTTCATTTCCCCAAAGCATAATTGAAAAATTCCCAGGGGTCTCCATGCTGGGAATGGTGCACCATATGTTTACCCTTAGGAGGTCATTCAAAACTCCATTTTAGCTCCTAATTGATAGAATTACTTCATCACTTTCCTCCAGAACCATAAAAAGAGTTGGAATTGCTCTCAAAATGGGAAGCAGAATTATGTTCACTATGTTGAGGATAGGAAATAAAAGAAAACAAGGACAAGGTACCAGACATCATGAACAGTCACATGTTCATATAAGGAACTAACCTTGCAGATGAGAGCGAAAGTATATATTCTAGTATACAAGCAGGCCAGGACTGTGCCCTTTCTAAGCAAAAGGCACTGGGGAAGATACTTCGTATCAGGACAGGCTACTTGTCCATCTAGCACAGTATTAGTTGTTACAACGGACAGCAAAGGGCTTTTCCATTACCTGCTAACTGATCGGCCAACTAGAAATACCAGCAAATGAAGCTGGGACATTGTGCGTGCAAAGTGTGTATTCTACCACTACGTAATAGCTCACCTCCAGCAAGTTAGCTTCTGATTCTTCTTTGGAGCAAGAGGCCTATTAGATCAAAGCTGGGTGGCTTGATGAAAGGGTAATAGACTGATCACCTGTGAAGGGGCCTTTTGGGGCTCGTCAAACCCATTTCTGGCCCAAAGGCAAGCTTTTGGAAACAGGATGCTCCTGGATGGCAAAGGATGGATGCGCAAGTACAAATCAGCAAGACTCAAGTTCGCCAAAATTCTCCTAATTCCACGTTGACGCTCGTTCTGACTCGGGTGACCAGAGCTTTGCAAGCTTTCGTGGTGGTGATGGTGGTGGTTTTTGTCCCTATGAAAATATATGCTTATGGTTGTGCAGATATATTTTGCAAATGCCCTGCCATTGTTTAAAGTTTGTTGGTGTGCTTTTTTTGAAGTACATTTTTCACAGTCATTTTTCAAATGCATCCATGCTCTTAAAAGGGTTTTGGGGTTTGCATATCACAGTGAAACACCTCAGAAATGTATAGACTTGAACTTTTAAGGAAACACTTTGAGAATCTGAAGTATCCATAAATATGATTTTCTGAGAGTATACCATATATCCAGTTGTGTTTGCTTCTCCACTTTTTTCACAGCATCTCACTTTTCTCTTAAATTTCAGCCATCTAAGTGTGGTACCTTGTAGCAGGAAGGAAGGAGGCTGTTTGGCAGCATCAGGCACTTCTCCCCGTGTTCCTGGGAATATCCCGAAAGCCCACCTCCAGGGTTGCTTTCCTGATCTTGGAGCTAGAACTTGAATGGCTCTTTCTGCACAGGCTGCAAGGACAGGCAGGGGAGCTGATGCCAATCCCAGCTATGAGATCAGAGCAAGTTTCTGACTTCATAGTTGGGGATCTGAACAACCATCCTAAAAGTCATAAGATGATTCTGTAAGCCCTGACTAAAAAGCAAACTATCTCAATTTGCTTATCAGCTTCCAAATTCCTCCATCTAATTTCAGGTGAAAGTTCTTCATTAGACTAAACCCTAGACAAAGTAATATGATCCAGCCCAAAGTAATAGTCATTCCACCTTTGTCTATTTCATTTTATTTAAATTTTATGTTATTATTTTATTTTATTCTATTCTGTAATGGTCCTTTTCATTCCCTTGACTATATGCTTGACTCAGCCCAAATTCTGCCTTTCCTTAATGCTGTAATTAATGCATCAATGGTTAGCAGTTGCATGCAGTTTCTCTCCCTCCTTATGTTGGAAAACCTACTGGTATTGATTAATTTACTTCTTGCATAATGATTGTCCTTATACAGGACAATAGGAAGAAGAGAGAAACCTAAAGGGGAAGGAATGGGTGCAGGGGCTAGGAAGGAAGGCAAAAGCTTTATTGTTTGTACTATATTGGAAAAGGGGGAAACAATCTAATTAAATGTTAACAACAATAGCATCAAATCTCTTTACCAAAAGCAGAAAGAAAGCTCATGGATTGTGGAGAGCACAGTTTGGGAATGACACAGCAGAAAACTCTCTCAGGTGCCCATGTTGAGCAAGTCTCTGCATGTGGTAGCATCCTCCAAAGGATCTCTCCTTACATCTTAGGATGAATCCTTTGCATGTTTAGACAGGAGATCCCTGTGACTCTCAGAATTCTCCACACAGACATGGGATTTTGCAGGACTGTTTTCCCCCATCCCCTGCCTAAACATGCATAGAATTGTGCTCTGAGCAACCACTGATTTGCCCTCAGTTCTTGGCAGTAACAGAACTGACGCCTAGGTGATGGAAGCAGGTCCCAATCATCTTGCTTTTCACCATGAGATTCACCTTAACAGTGACAAATGGATGCTGGGTTTAAGTCTGACTTCAGTGAAAATGTTCTTAATTATAACTCAGAGCCCTGGGAGCTTAGGAACTGAACCAGCAAAGGGTAGTATTTCCTGCTGACCTTTCCATTCCCTTGACTGTGTGTTAGACTCAGTTTCAGTGCTGGCTTTCTTTAATGCGGTAATTAATGCATCGATGATTAGCAGCTACATGCTGTTTCTCCCCTTCCTGATATTGGAAGCCTATCACAAAATTGCTGAGGACACTTGGAAAGAAAATGTGATGAGGGCAGTGTGAATGAACAGTGACTTTAATCTCAGTGGTACAGAGGCATATCAGCATTCCTTATTTCAGGCCTGAAGAGGATGTCTTGTTGTTGCCATACTTTAAAAACAAATAAACAAACTTCTCAACCACCTCAGCAGCTGCAGACTGCAATCACTTTTTTGTAAAGTAACATTTACAAATGAAACTTTGCTTTGAAATTTGTCTTGGAATCACATCCATTCTGTGGCTCAAAAATAAAAGGGCTGCAGACGGGGAACGATAGTTTATAGCTGAGCATACATTTCTCTTTTTTTTTTCTCTTTTCCTAATATTGGAGATTTTTCTGCCACTCCTCCCTCTAGAAGTAGATGGCCACTTGGAGGAAATTTCCGTCAATATTTCCCTCCATATTTTCAGAGTCACCTTTCTACCACACCCTGGTCCCCCCATGCACAGACACACATACTCTTGCATAATAGGCTAATTCACACATGTGGTCTGGAGGTGCATTGCTTCCACCATTTTGAATATGTGAGCTGTTGGAGGTATGACGTTTCATGCCATGTTCCATCATATCATGAACCTGTGCAGCATGGGTTATTCAAAAGTCCAACAGTCCTTGACTATCCTTAAAATAGTCGTTGGAACAGAATTTGCCCTTTAAGCCAAAAGGTGTTTCCAACCCATTTTATAGGTATCAGTATACCTATTGCGTTATCTCTAGGTGCTGGTAACAGTTTTATCTGTATAACAACCAGTCACTTCCAAAATGTATGACAATGTTCTTATGGCATAATTCAGAGTTCGATGGATATGCCAATTTAAGTCTGAAATGAATATCTGATGCAGATCAAAAGCAGAATTGAAACAGATGGTTTGGGAAGTACACATTTTTCTTTGCCTGCAGATTCAAATATTAATTTCTCCTCTTGGGAGGATTCTGTTGATTGTGGTTGGCATCTAAAACAACATTTCAAAAGGGGAGAAATTGTATCTCCAGAGTCAGCTCATCAGAATTGTCCTTTTGAACAAAAACAATGAAGTTCCAGCATTAATGTCTTAATTAATCCCTAGGCACAGCTTCCTTAGCAAAGATGCATCAGATAAATGAGACCAGTGCCACTGCAAAGGCCAATGGCATTTCAGAAGACTTTTCCAGTGTGTACAGAAATGGCAGGATGAGCATATGAGAATGGCTGCACCCGTCAGCCCTTGCTCTTGAATTAACCAGTAAGCTTTTCAGTATAGCATATGTTTTATCTTGTCACAGAGGTTTTCCAGTATCAAACCCAACAATATATCAAGAGGCCTTCTGTAACAGCAGACTCTATTACTTCCTAAAGAGTTTGATGTGTGTGTGTGGTATGAGGCATCCTGCAAGTGCTGGCCACAGGTTTTGGAGGGTAGGACACCCTCAAGCAGCCACCACTTCTCTGTGAATCTACCTTAACACCAACAGCTAGCGCTCCTCCTCCTCCTCATGTTTCTACTTCCTTGCTTGAGAGGGAGCTAGAAGGCCATGGATTCTAGAGCTCTTCCTTCTCACCACCACTGTTGTCTGGGATGGAGTTAGGGGCAGGTGAACAAGGAGGTTGCTATGGGAATCAGGAGGAACAAGTCCAGGGGAACTTGGCCAGACCCCAAGCAGATGCCCAACTATAGCTACTCTTAACATCAGCCATGGGCTCAGATTTGTTTCCACCCCTCCAGAATAATCCCTTTGTTTCACTGACACCACCAGATATTCTTGCTAGTCAGTTACCAAAATTGTATTTTACTTCTGTATTTATAGTACTTTTTATCATGACAGCCCACGATCACAGTTTTACAAACAAAATGGGAAGATGACAAAAAAGAAGGGGATTGGAAGACAGGAAGGGTGAAAAGGAGTAAATTGAAGAATACAATTCTTAGTTACAAATTTTAGCAGGGCATGAGATTGGATTCAGACACAGTGGAAGAGCTGTTGCTTCCTCTGAACAGGGGCCACTGGCAGCAGAAGAAATTCATCTAAATTAACATTTGAATTCTCCTTTTTCCAACATATAATGATAGCCACATACTAGAACAAAATGTATAATATCCTGTGGGTCCGGAATTATTATAATTATTATTACATTTCTATACCACCCATAGCTGATGCTCTCTGGCTAGTTCATAGAATTACATATCAGGTTGCCCATCCAGATTCTAACCAGGTGTGAGCCTGATTAGCTCCCAAGTTTAGGCAGGGTTAGGCACCTCAGGGTATACAGAAGGTAACAGATTGTGTGCATACCTTTGCAGGTCAGCTCCCAGGAGCATGTTCTCTGATGGATCAAAATGGCCATCTTCATTTCAACTACAGCACTGGTTAGAATGTGGCTGGCAGAAGTCCCCTTCCATGTGAACCCATGTGATATAGTGGTTCGCATGGTGGACTGGGACTAAAACAAGTTAACGTTTCTGCTTGATCGTGCACTGAGTGACTTTGGACTTATCCTGCCTCTCAGCCTAACCTATCTGCTAAGAATAAATGAAGAAGATAAGATTGTGAGGATAAAATGGAGAGGAAGAGTAGGATTGAGTAAGCCATCTTGTCCTCCTTGAAGTAAAAACCTGGGATAAGAGGGTGACAAATAAATAAATAGCAAATAATGGAGGGGGCAAGAGCTCTGCCCATTTTCTCAGTGCCAGTGGGTCCCAACCTTTGTGTATGTAGTGGATGGTCTCAGCTGTGGAAAGCTCTGTATGTGCGTATGCTTCTCCTTCAGAACTTCCATGGAAAATATGGTGGTCAGGGGTGGAGCTTGTAAGAACACTGGTAAGGGTATCAATTTTTCCTTTCTTACACATTCAGAGTATTTAAGAATTACAAACAATTTTCATTTATGGACTGGGTTTGTGCTTGTTTGCTTTTGGATTTGGGTACATTGTTAGCCGAAATGAATCCAATGAAATACTCATTCATTGGCACAATCCAAATTTTAAAAGTACAGCTATACCCAGCATGGAATCTCCCATAGGATGAAATTGTCCTGATTTCCCCTACCTTCATTTTTTCTGCTGAGAAATAAGGTTGAGGATTTCAAGAGGCCTTTTGTGGACACTTCCATTATTGAAGCAGATTGCAGTGACTTTTCTGGGTTTCAGACTGTAGTTTTTCCAACCCCACCTGGGGATGTTGGGGTGTGGCCTTCTGCTTGCAGAGTAGGCACTGGACCAGTGAGTCACTAAAAGAGTTGAGTGCACAGAGATTCAAAGCCAGATTCTGTTGAGCTAAGTGATTTCCATTTGAATATGAATAAATTTGAGGATTTTGGTAAATTCTTATCAGAACCAGACTGAAATGAAATTCTCACCTATCTTATAATGTTCTTGGAGTCATTTCTGTGCTGTTAAACTTTACCCCTTATGGACATGATACTTGCACCCTAACGAGAAGTATGAGCTGAGCTATTTTACAGTTTTGTTAAAGGACTGATTTTCAACCTTTCAGTGTGATCATGCTTTCACTTGCTGAATAGTACCATTTAATATAGCATACATTAATATTTCCTTCCATTATTTAGAGCATTTTTGTCCCTTCCAGTCTTAGTTGCTATTTACATGTGCCTCAGAAATGTCAAGATCATTTTTCTCTGGAACAGAGATTAATGCATGGTTTTCATGTGTTTTTGCGAAATACTTTGTATGCGGTAGTCTTTCTCTTTCTCAATCTCCCGCTCTTTCTCTATTTCTTGAAAGTATTTTAATGTGTCTGTGAAATGTTAATGGACAGAATTCCTCCTCCTCCTCCTTCTCCTCCTCCTCTTCTTCAAACTCTCCTTGCCAATAATCAGCATGGATGGGAACTGTGGCATAGTCGTTTATCATGACATCCTCGTGGCCACACCTCCAAGGAGAGTCCGACATTGCAGGCTTCTTGTTAACCACATCAAGAAACTTGACCTAGGGGTTTCCCCTACTATGACCAGGGTTTCTGGACACCAGATGGGTCTCAATCATTCATTCATAAAGCAATCATTCAATAATAAATCAATCATTTGGATATTTTAAGATTTTAAGATTTTCTGTCTCTATTTGTTTCATAGTTGCACTTCCTATTTATTTATTTTATTTATTTATTTTTTGATTTATATCCTGCCTTTTTCCTACAAAGGGCTCAAGGCAGCTTACATCATTCTCCTCCTCCATCTTATCCGCACAACAACAACCCTGTGAGGTAGGTCGGGCTGAGAGTCTGTGACTGGCCCAAAGTCACCCAGTTGGCTCCATGGCCGTGCGGGGACTAGAACCCGGATCGCCTGAGACCCAGTCCCATGCTCTTAACCTCTACACCATTTTATTTTAGTTTCCTTTTTTTCTTAGTTCATATGTTCACTTTTAAGAGTTTTAATAATTGTAGTTTTAATATTGTATTTTAGAATTTTATATTATGTAAGCCATCCTGAGCGTTTCCATGGAAGGATGGGATATAAATGCTTGCAATTATAACAACAATAACAATAATAATTCCTGATCATGGCCCAACTTACTTTATATCGTAACAAGGAATGGTAAGTTATTGCTAGAGATTCTGTGAGGATTACAGCTGGGGGCAAAGGATTGGTTCTTCAAATTAAACATAGCAGGGCTAAGCATGGGCAGCTCATTTACCTCAGTGCACGCAAAGTACCCATTTGGATTGGGGCAATATTGCTCTGAGAGGGGGAATTTAAGTTTTTCCCTTTCCCATTTTGTTCATAAAATGGAAGCATCTTCATTTAAGAGAGTGAAAATGTGGGATGGGAGAAGACAGCATTCACCACAACAAGTATGCTGTTTTTTCAGATGAAGACTGAGAAAAAGGGACCACTAGGATAGCGGGGGTGACTAGATATAAAGAAGAAATGTTCTCTGATGCAGAAGAAGGGAATTGGGCAGGGGCAGGTTGTCATGCATATAAGTGAAAGCCTTCTCAAGCTGAAATTCCCTCTTCTACAAGAATATTGAGGACACAGTGTGAAATTTCTGCACACATATGTGCACATACACTGCCCCATGGAACACTTTTCAGTTCTAACCCTATACTTACTTACCTTAAAGCAACTCTCATTGAACTCACTGGGCTTACTTCCACCTGAGTAGTCAGATGTGAGATGGCCCAGAGAGATTGCATACATGCTCTGAATCATAACTGCTTTGCACAGTTGCCAGGCAGGATGTGTGAGGAATCCATCTGCAGGTGGGAATCTGTCAGATTCCCTGGACGCTGTTCCACTTTGCAGCAGTCCTGAGTCTGAGTTCCTGGCCAATATTCCAAGTTTGCAGGGTGCTTGCCAAGAATTGAGCACCATGTGCTGCCATATCAACATGCCTTTTCTGTACCACCTGGAACAACCCAGACACCGGCTACACATGGTATAGAAGGGGATGCTGCTAGTTGGCATGAGGGGCTCCATCCCTGGGGACCCCATGCAACCACTAGCAGTATCCCTTTCTGTGCCATGTATGGCAGCTGTTTAAGCAACCTTCACTCCACTAGTGTGTGTGGCATTTCTCTTGGCTTGGCTCATTTTACAAGGCTGAGCCAAGCATGAGAGGAATTCCACCAATGCTAGAGAGATTGATTCTTCTAGGGCTTGGTTCCAGGCATCTGCAGGTATCATTAGCAAGGGCTCTTGCTTGTAACCCTGGGAAGCCAATGCCAGTCATTGTCAACAATACTGGACTAGATGGGTCTGACTGGGAGTAAATGTGGAACTTTGTGCCAGTCTAGCTGGAAATTCCACCTCAGACATGATTCAGGGACTCAGAGGAGAAAGGGGTGGACTCTGGCCCAGCTGTGGATAGCCAGAGTCCCAGTCATTCAGTTTGGCCTTGCCTTCCACTACCTGGTGCTCAGGGAAAGTGGAAGATACTGGAGATCAATAGAATTATTTTTCCTGAGCTAGAATGCTGGGATAGCAATTTCTAGAGATTGTTCCCCTGTGTATAATCCTGGGAATCACTCACTCATGTTCTTCTGGCCTTTATAGATCGCATGGATCTACATCCCAGGAAAACTTCCAGTCTCCTATGGAAACAAGAGTGTGGGGTCAGCTAGAATTGTTTGGGGGAAATGAGCACTCAGTTTATGGTCAGTAGGCCCAGAGGCTCCTCAACAGCCTGGACATGAATGTTGTGATTGTCTTTGAGAGAACTGTGACCTCTCAAAGAGAATTACTGCAATAAAAGTGTTTTATGGTAACTCTTGCTGTGATGGAGACTGCTTCAATAAGGCAATTTCCTATGCTCATTACCAGTAGTCATTTCAGTATTTGTGGCTGCTGGTTTGAGAAGAATACTTCCACACTGATCCTTCTTCACATGGTTGTGCAGCCCACACACAATTTCAGGAGTGAACATGAATTGACCCTACTCTTTCTATGTGACTTTTCAACTGATTTGCAGCAGGAAGTATCCTAAAGGAATACTGGAGGTTTCCTCATTTTAAAAGTTGTATAACAAATCGAATTGTTCTCCTCCTCTTGGAAACGTAAGTACAGTGCTGGCACACAAAACATACCATTTAACACAGACAGTTCTCAGTTCTGTTACCTGTCAATTTGTTCAGTTGGAAACAACTTGGCCAAGAACTGAATATCAGGCACACACAGTGGGGATTACGAAAGATGGTAGAATGATTAAAACCATTAACTACAAAAATAATTCAATTCTAAATTAATTGATTGGCCATGGCTCTCAGGCACACCAATTTGCTGTCTATATTTAGCAGGGACCTAAGTTTTAATCAGCACACTATGGTATAACATTGGCTTGCTCCTTCACCATTTTAATTCAAGTGGGAAAAAGTCTCTACTCAAGCGAAGTGCTTCATGTTTGTTTGCCTGCTTGCATTACCCTGTAGAGAATTTTGTCCACTAGAACAGCACCACAATATACAGTGTGTCCTGTTTATCATACATTTCTGTGCTAATTTGTATGAGATTAAAGAGTCAGAGGTGTGATATATGCGTAGCGGTCCTTGGTATATTGAATGCTTCTGCAGGTAAGAGCTTGACCTAAAAGAGGTGAATGAGGATCATGCTTGCACATGTCTACAAGATTCTGCTGGACCAGATATGAATGACCACAAGGGTTTCCAAGGGGTTTCGCCAGAGGACCAGATATGACCACAGCATGGTGGGCTATGAAGGGTAGAGAATGAAATTTCAGCTGCAAAACTTGCCTCAGTTTTTAAAATTTATGTATGCATGTATTTATTATATTTCTACCTTATCTTTCCCCCATAAAGCTCGGAGTGTTGTATCTAGAACTTCCTAAGTATTAATCATGAACTCTAAAAGTTTGAAACTAAAGCATGACCCTTCCCTTCCCTTCCCTTCCGTCCCTAGGAAGATGGGAGGCTATTGGTGAGGAATAGGGAAGCAGTGGCTGAAGAGGAACTTCTTCAGGCAGCTTATTCCACAGCCTCATCATGGCACTGATCTCATCAGTGTAGCACAGCAGCTTGAGCCGTATATAGTTCCATGCACAAATGGCAGCTCCAATTTTTTCCTACTGAATTTGTAGGCAGGGAAATTTGGGGGACAAATGTCCCTGAGTTTTTCCAGGAGAGGGAGCAACTCTATAACTGTTTCTTGGAAATGGCTTTCACCATCATCAGTGGTTGTAGCACAGTTTCTTTCTTTTTCATTCAGGGTTTTTACTTTGAGGCAGCAAAATGTCTGCCTGTTCTGCACGTAGCAGATATGCTGGCAGCCTAGCTTCAGTTTCTCACCCCATCCCATAGTTGGTACAATTCAAGGATATTATTTACGTATGTCCTTTGGAAAGGGGACAAACACAAGCATGGACACATTTTGGAGGCCAACAAGAGAGCACCCTATTTTTCCATATACTTCCTGCCACTGCTTTGAGCCTCCAGTGTACCTGCCCTTCCTTATCTAAGAAAACTCTATGGGAGAAATTAAGTTATGATGCCTTTCCCCTGGGCTTTAACTGAAGGGGAAGGAAAGGAAGCTACAATATATCAGAAAGCTCATTGTTGTACAATGCAAAAGGGAGAAGTTCTTAAATCAGGCAAGCAAAGGAAAAGCAAATACAGCCTGTGAGAATTTCTCTGAAATGTTCTGCTCTGAATTTCTTTCCAAAAGCAATTCCTTCTCTAACAAATGGAAAGAGAAGAGCTGGCTGAGGGGTGGAGAGATGTGTAACAAGATTTCAGGACAGCCCATGTCTCAAGAGGGTAACAGTTCAAGTTGTGACAAAGGGAACTGATTTTTCAAGAGGACTTGCACCCTAAAATAACTACAGAAGGTGGCCTTGGGGGCAGTGATTTTAGGATAAAAAATGCTGTGCTGCACTTGAAGTGCTGACTGATATTAGTGGTTAATGGTAGCACAATCCTTCCTTGCACTCAGGGCGGATGCTTTAATGGAAGCTCAGACATTGATGCATGATGGCAAACACCCACTTCCAGTTAAAAGTAGAGGACAGTAGCCCTAAGCAAGAGCAAAGTATATTTTCCATCAGAGGATTAGAACATCCATGTAAGAAAGGTTTCTCTTCAGCCAATGTAATTACAATGTAGTATTGATTAAAAAAAATGGAATCCCCTCTTAAGACTGGAATCCATGCAGCCCTTGGCAAGACTTCTGCAAGTGTACAGTGGACTTCTAAAACCCACTATTTTACCATAACTCTCATGCTGTTAGGGAAATATTATGGAAAGTCAAGGGAACTTTTGGAATCATTAACCAATGCCAGAAACTATACACAGAAGGAGGGTGTATACACACTTAAAGGGTACACAAGTCTGTCTTAAGTTTTTGGAGAATCTCCACAACTCTAGTAAAACGTGCTAGGATCTTGAAGCATTTAAGGTTACTTAACTAGTGAAATGTCATCATGTGTTTGGGCAGGAGGATACTATATTATGTAAGAGAGAGATCACATGTTTTGGTGGCCTGTGGGCACATATGATAATTTGAGAAATGTCTCCATATTCTGAATCGTGAGCTGCTTGTGGTCACAGTCAGGGGATGTGGGGAAGCTGCAAGTCAGGTTGATGGGAAACGGAAATAATTTGATTCTGTCTGTTCCAAAATTCTCCAATATCCCTACCGGTGGCATCATTCATTTATACTGAGCATGCTGGAAATAAAAGCAATGATTGGGTAGACAACCCTATTTTGTTTGAAAATTTTCCCTTATTTTTTAATGAATTTGAAGTTGTATTTGAATTTTGGCTATGGGTTCAGTGAGGTTGCTGAAATGACAAGGAGCCAAGTGAAGCTTGAGCCAGTCACTGGCCCTCTACCCCAGCAGGCAGCTTTTCCTTGGCTGGGTTTTCTCCTATTCAGGAATGCTCTGTGTGGAACTCTCCTTGAAAATATGCTCTGTGAAAAGTGAAACACTCTGTGAAAAGTGTTTGGAAACTTCAGCTGGACCAGAATTCTGCAGGTAGGCTGCTGACCGGGATCAGTTTCAGGGTCTCTTTCCTGTGCTCTGCCATGACCTGAGACACGATGCTCTTCTGGCAAGCCAATGTATTTTCATTTCAATGGCGTTTTGACATTTAACCTGCTTTCCTGCAGGTTAAATCTGATGGGTGTTGTTATTTCTTTCATACTGATGTGTTTTTATTAGTGATTTTTTGGAAGCAGTTCAATACACAAGTATTAATACTTTATTTTTAACTTGGTTATGTTATCTACATTTCATTGGTAGATGTTCTGAGCATTATTTTAGTGGCCAGGCAGAGAACAGAATTAATGAATAACTAGGAATAAAGAATGTCATAAATCTATTGCAAGAGTGAGACATGGACGGCACACTGACCATGTGAGGCTCCCAGGTCTGTTTTGCACCATCACTATTGTATTTGCCATGGCAAGGGAAACAATCCCCCAGGAACTTTTCCAGAAAACAAGGCATATGGCCAGCATATTTCTTTTTTGGAGGCATAAATCTGTCCCCGAAAGCCTCCCAGGACCACAATTCTGCCTGTAAAGAAGGCACATGCTCCCTGTTTCGCAGGTGGGAGTGTGTGGGGGACAGATTTCTGCTTGTTTGCATTGTTGTTGTTGTTGTTGTTGTTATTCCCTCAACACAGTGGCAAATTCAGTAGCAGGGGCAGTGGTAATTTTGGTTGTTGCAGGAGAAGAATACAGGGCCTGGTAGGTTCCAGGGTATAATGCATCCATCAGGCCCTAGATGTTGCCCATTCCTGATATGGTAACACCATGGTAAATTTTCTAATCTCCCTCTCACTTTCCTTCTTTCCCCCAGTTTCTTTAAAAGATCTCTGTTTTTTAAAGTTACCAAGTGTGTAAAAGTCAGTTTGATTAATTACCTTGGGCGACCATTTCTAGTTCTTCTGCAAAAGTTTAATTGAAAACCTAGAGAGGGGATTTGCTGCTATCACAAACATCTGATGGAATTAAAAGCAAACCCCATGTTAATCAATAAAATACACCAATAACAATACACCTAAGAGCCATGAAAAGCAAGTTGAGGGGCTTTGTGTCAGGGATTGTACAACACATTCAGCCAATGTGACCTTTGAAAGCAAACAAGGACAAGGACAATAATAAAAACAAAAATGAAAAAGGAAGTAGGTCCTTTCCATACAGCTGAAAGAAACTAGCAAACAAATAGAGGATTTCCCAGAAGGCAACAGCTTTCAAAGTATGTTTCAGGGGCCCTGGGAACTGATTGGTGTGGTGATTATAATGGAAGGCAATCTGCTGAGACCTGAATTGGGGAACACAGGCACTAGGGGTCAGGGTCCAAGGCAGTTTGTGCACTGAAGGAGAGACCGGCCTGGCCTTCCCTGTGCTGCAGTGGCACTGTTGTGCTGTTCAGAAAGATATGGTGCCTCATTGACTCAGGTGACCTGAAAACCAGTGAGGCCAGGATGGCAACTCATGCTGAGGAACCACCCATGCTGGATATTATTTATTTATTTATTCTGTTTGACTCCAACCAATCACCACTCAGAATGTTTCCAGATGAAGCTTTTCTGTTCAAACTGATTGCCTCATTCATGTTTTTCCAGGCTACATCATTTCAGTTTGTAGCCTTCTTGAATTTTTCCACTGATTCTTCCTTTTTTCCCTTAAAAAGTTAAAGACAGAATAACTGCATTAAACTTGTTCACTGGAACCAGTAAAGAGCCCTCCAAAGCCTCATTGCCCTTTCCTTTCAAACATCGTCTGCCTTTAATGGAACTGGGGGTGGTAGGGCATCCATATCCTGTCATAGAACTTGCCCAAGTCGAGTAACTAGTCATGTGCTGAAGCTGAGAACTGTGGCTCATTTGAGCTCAAAGGACTTCTTGCCTTGATCCAAACCAACAATCAGAAGTGAGTTAAATTGTCTTTCTCCATAGACTTCCATCCATGAGCCACTGATCACACATTTGAAATGAGTAAAGGACATTTGTGCAAGCATATGCAATTTGAATGAATACCGTGAGTCACACCATTTGCGCATGCTGAAAGCTGGAAACTACATAGTTCTATTTTGCTTTGTCCAAACTGTGCTGGAGCTGCATAGCTTTTGGCCTCCAATTTGTGGAAATAGTGATTTGCACATCAGTGGGTTAGAATCAGCATGGGTCTACCAAACTAGAATCTGGGTGATTATATTGTGAAAATCCATTTGATTTTCACTTCCCCATCAGATTCCTTACACATTCCTACCTGAAACAGAATCCTTCTGACTATCCATTGTTTTAACCAAATAAATAACTCTGAGTCCTAGACACTGGGAACCAACAGATCCAAAGTGCACTTGAAAAACTTGAACACTGGACTGAAAGCAACAGAATGAGATTCAATAAGGACAAGTGCCAAATCCTCCAATTAGGAAAGGAAACCAAATGCATCAATACAAGATGGGGAATACGTGGCTCAACAGAACTGAAAAAGCAAAAGATATTGAAGTAATTGAGGACAATAGGCTAAATATGAGCCAACAATGTGATGCAGCCACCAAAAGGGCAAATGCTATTTTGGAATGCATTAACAGAAGTATTACTTGCAAATCACAAGCAGTAGTAGTTCCCCTATACTCCTTACTAGTAAGACCTCATCTGGAATACTGTGTCCAGTTCTGGACACCAAAATTTAAGAAAGCTGCAGGAAAAATAGAAAGGGTCCAGAGGAGGGCAACAAAAATGATGTAGGGTTTGGAAACACTGCCCTATGAGGAGAGACTGAGAGAATGTTCAGGCTTAAGAAGAGAAGACTGAGAGGGGACATATAGGGACATATAGTTATATGTCCCTATATAACTACCTCAAAGGCTGTCACAAAGAGGAAGGTCAAGATCTCTTCTTGCTGAGGGTAGAGTGCAGGACATGGAACAACCAAGTCAAGCTGCAACAACCCAGGTTCAGGCTGTACATCAGGAAAAGCTTCCTCAGTGTCAGACCAATACGACAGTGGAACCAGCTGCCTAGAGAGGAGGTGGGCTCTCCCACACTAGAGACATTCAAAAAGAAACTGGACAGTCATCTGAGTGCAATGGTGTAACTTGGTCTTGCAACAGCAGGGGGTTGGACCCAATGGCCTTCATAGCTGCTTCTAACTCTTTTATTCTATGAGTCTATACATGGCCAGGCCTCATTTTCATGTCCAACTTGTCCAAATCATGCAGCTGGCCAACTTCACACCGTGCTAGACTAGATGGATCATGAAGTCTAACCCAGCATAGTTTTTCCAATGCATCAGCTTAAGGGCAGGTAGCCCAGCATTACTTACCACCCACTGCTGTTTTCCAGTTTGATATTCCTTTAATTCTTTCAGATATTCACATTCTTTAAAAAAATAATCTACCCATTTCTGAAGAGTTAAAACATGGTCAATGCAAATGGAATTTCCATGCCCTTATGGCAGCCAAAAGACTGGTACCATGACACTGAAAAGATAAAAGCTCACCCCTGTAACATAATGGATTGAAGACATAATGGAGCTTTCAGTATTTGAGCCAATGGCATACAAATGGCATTCTTGAATGGACAAATATATGACTACTTGGTCTACCTCTACTGAAGCTTGATCATAATTGATGCATATATTTTCGTGTAGCGATTTTGACACAAAAATATGAATCATCTAATGTCAATATTACTTAGAGTAAACCCATTAAAATAAATGGTACTTGATTTAGACCAACACTGGATATAATCCCCTGTTCACATGGTCTAATGTTGATATCTAAGAGGCATGACAAATAAGACACATAAACTGAGGACGTGACCAGTACACAGGGGTGTTTTGAAAGCCACTGGTGTAAGGAAAGGAAAGGGGGGAAAAAAGGAAAGGAAAGGAGTCAATTCATGTATCTTGAAGCTGGTTAAAACACTTAAATACCCTTGAGTGCATAAACATCAAATGATGTGCCTAAACAGCATGGACATTTTTTTAAGAGAGGAAAATAAAAGCATTCCATAAATACAAATCTTAAGCTGTAATGCCGGTGAACACATTTCCACTGCAATTCGTATCCATATAGAAAAGGTGCTTAGATGAAAATCAAATCCTCAGAAGCAGCAGAAATGCTATCTTAACAAATCCCAGAAGAATATGATACAGGAAGCTCCGAGTCCTTTTAATGACTTCATGTGCAGAAACCAAGCACAGTATTGTGGCTCTCCTGACAATACCAGGCGCCAGGAGCTGTCTATGGAAAGTTACAGTGTGTTCCACCAAATCCTCTCTCAGACAAAAGTTAGTTACAAAGTACCACCGTATCTTTTATCAGTGAATGCCCTGAAGGTTAGAGGAAACAAGGAAAAGGGACTTTAAAAAGTGATTTACTGTTTTCAACAACAACTCAACATTGTCCGTGGTAGGATTCATACCAAAGATACGGATTCCTTTTCCAGTTCAGCCTTACTGCATTATATACACACACACACTTGGTTCCTTTCAGACTCAGTTCCCCACATGCAGAAGGAGAACTACAGTAACTGATGTCAAGAGGATGAAATGAGGATTCTAAAGCACAAAAAGTGGAAAGGCAGTGATAGTTCCAGATAATGAGATTACAATGAATGTAACCTTTAGAATACTTGCTGTGGATTAGTTTAAGCTGTAAGGTGAACTTATCCTCATCAGAAAAGGTGGATGGGACTAGACTTAGAGAATGAGGTTTCTCCAAATCTGCTCCCTTCCTCTTGACATTTTCATGGGTCCCCGTTTACTTGTTAATTTATATGGGCCATCAACATAGCCACATAAGAACAGAATCTGTTATAGAGAAGTACATGTTCTAAAGGCAACTGACATTTATTTCAAGGAAAGATCAAAGAAACTGAATCAGCTAGCCTGTTTAAAAAAGATGTTAGAAACCCTCTCTAAACCTGCACAGGATTCTGCAGTTAATTTTTTTTTTTTTGCCTTGCCCAATCAGTCTGATAAAGATGTGAAGTTCTGCAAGGCTGTTCATGCAATGAACACAGTATCCTTGGAGATGGAAATGCATAGAATCCTTTCTTGGAGCAGGAGTACTTTTTAAATTGAAAAGTCATCAAATGAGCAGGCTTCAGAGCTTATAGACCTAAATATTGGAGTTGTTTTATATATATAGCATTATTTTGTGGACAATCCTCCTCCTCCTCCCTCCCTCTCTCTCTCTCTCTCTCTTTCACACACACACACACACACACACACACACACACACACAAGCACATACCAGCTCAAAACTTTTGAGAACTTTTATTGGAGCTACAAGAAAGCATGGAATGTATATGAATGCAAAATACAGTATATGGTAAATATAAGAACTATTCAAATTATGTTTAGTTTCTATTATCTTTGGATAAAGAGGCTTAAGGCTGTTTTTGAAAACACACTAGGGAATGTTCCTACTGAACTCAGGGAGACTTCCTTCTGAGTATAGATGCATAATTTTGTGCTATAAGTTTGATTATCTCCTGGGTGCTAAATATGTACACTGCCAAGTGTACAAATCCTACTAAACTAAAAGCTAGTGAAGCACCGTTACAAAGAATTTAAGTTATTACCTTACATTGCATTGATGGTTTTATGTTATCTTATAGCTATGGCTGTGAACTGATTTTTAGAATGTACTACATATTTTTTTCTCTGTATTTTATAGTTCAGTGCACAAGGGACCACTGCTGCTAACAGCAAGGTAGGATATGCAGTAATAAATTAATACAGTATTTATTAATACTGTAATAAATAGTATTACAGTACTATTCCAAGTGAGCCTATGGTTCTTGGAATAGGCTCCAAGTGAGGGCCTATTCCAGGTGAGCCTATGGTTCTTAAACATCATCTACGGAGCCATAAGGAGATTTCTGATTGCCAGATCTCAGGTCAGAAAAGAGCTCCAGCCATTAATCTGGGAGTCTGCTTCCCACCACTTTCCTTGCAGCCAGTATGGAAAGAACCATGCCAGCTGCTTCTCCAAAGTCTTAAGGCTGACCTTGGACAAGGGTAAAGAGGGTGTTGCATGGGGACAGGAGAATATGGTGCAGCTTGGCTTCTTCCCTCCCTGAGCTGGATGGCTCAAGCTGTGCAGTTGTCCTGCAGAATGCAAGGAGTGCAGAGGCTGAGAGTGTCTCTGGGCTCCTCCCACCTTGCTGTGGATACCTGCAGTCCTCCAAGTGCAGAGGCTTAGGGCCATCTTCACTGGGTTTCACTTTAAATATGAGATAGGAAGTCCCTGGTTCCAACATATGCTGCCTAAATGGTGGAAAAGGTGACAGTTCAGCATTAAGCATGCACACTCTGCAGGCAAAAGGACACAGGCTTAATCACCATCTTATCCAGGTAGGGCTAGAGAAGACCTCTCCTGAATGGGAGCCCCAGAGAGCCTTTCCCATCGTTTGACCAACTTCCACCATCATTGACCATTCACCCTGCTGAGGCTGGTGGTAACCTCAGAATGGCTGTATGGCCATCGGCTTTGCTCCACTGGTGTCAGTACTGTCCTGAATGGGCAATGGTCTGATTCAGTATAAGAATGCTTTCCCCCCTGATGTCCATAATGCATTTGATAAAACTGTAAGGCTAACTACATCCATAGCACCATGCAATACAAGGTCTAATTATTAGT
The DNA here is from genome assembly GCF_004798865.1 of Varanus komodoensis. Taxonomy (NCBI): domain Eukaryota; kingdom Metazoa; phylum Chordata; class Lepidosauria; order Squamata; family Varanidae; genus Varanus; species Varanus komodoensis. The sequence goes on from NW_025335349.1 coordinate 18,096,022, forward strand.
AGTATTAATAATATTTTCAGGGTAGAACAAAAAGTTCCTAATACATTAGTTCCATTTCAGAAGCAAGAATTCCAGGAATTTGGAGTTCCAAAATCCATGGTGAAATTTGAATGAGGAGAATGTCAAAAATTTTCTTAGCTTTTATCAGCCCTGAGGACTAGCTAAGAGTGGATAAATCCATCAATTTCAGTTGCACTTGTTTCTCCTTTCTTTCTACCCCACCATTTTAATTTTGCTTCATTTCAAATTTCTCCTGTCTTAAGTTTTGTTCATCCTGATTTTTTAAGGATAGCATGAAGTTAATAAACATTTTTCTGCCTGTTTCTCTTAATGCAGTCATTGTTGATCCCATTTTTGTTACATTTTTGCATGCGAGTTCTTAATATAATCCCTAATAAACATTTCTGATATGTATTGTGTTGGATCTGGATTTATGCTTTGGTGATGATGACTTTAATGTTTAAGTGTGGATATTTTGTTATGCTAATATTAACTTTGTCTTGTATCTCCCAACACTGATGAGAAAGAGAGGAAGAGTAAGATATTTGTACTGCAGAAATGACAAGTACAGAGAGTCCTAGAAAAATAGAAGTAGTAGAATGACTTGTGCTGAAAACTGCAGCTACTTAAATATACTGCTCAGTGCTACTGCTAAGAAAATGTATTAGCTGCTGTTATGTTTTTTATGATGCTCTTTCCCTATATTTGTGCATATGCTGTATCATGCAATATTATATGCATAAGTATGATAAATATATATGATGTGATGGGGTGGGGTGGGGTGGGTGGGGTCAAGAAAACTGGCTGTACAAGGTACTGTGCTTCTATATTTCTCTCCAGGCAGGTACTTGTTTTAATAATGTCTCTGACAGGTTGTGCTCCTAAACAGAACTGAAGTTTATTTTCTTGGATAAACTGCACTGGTGGAAGTTGACTTCTCCACCCACTCTTTTTCATGTGGCAGTTCTTCCAACCCCCAGAAAATGGCATAGAGAAAGAGAAGGACTCTGCTGAATGGGGTAAGCTATGTGGTCAGGGGGAATCCTGCAAAAATGGGTGGAAGAAGTTTCTGTGATGAGGACCCTTCTTGCTAAAAGTCACCATCTCTTATGGAAGGCCATTTCTAGAGGCAATCCATTGCTTGATTGAAGAACTCTGATTCAAAATTCAGAAAAAATGCTCATTCTGGAGGATAACTGAGTTTTGGTTCACAGAATGATTTGGAAGCATGATTTTGGAAGCATTTAGTACTAACAGCTCTGTGTAATTGATATTCTCACTTGCTTGCAGAGATTGTGACAGGGCATAGGAGAAGAAGAGGTGGCCACATGCACTCTGCAAGCTTCACTAGTGCAAGCAAGACACAGTTTTGCTCATGGAGTTCACAGCTGGATAGAGAGAAACCCAGAACTTCCAGCTCTTCCTAGGTTGAATACAAGCTGCAAATATTGAAGTATTCATATGATATGCTCCCTGTGACCTGCTCCTATCAGGAGGATGGCAGCTGAGTTCTGCTTCAAAAGCCTCTGAATAGTCATCTATAGCTGCTGTCCGGAGAGAACCTGGCTGAACAACTCTAGCCTTGCTTCCATTTTTAACTTGCTTTTAAGCTAGAAAGAATATGCAGCTGCCTAACCTAAAAAAGAAAAAAAGGGGGAAGGGCATACCAGACTCTGAATCCTTGTTAGAAGCAGAAACTAAACAAAGAGGAATTTGCATAGGTGTTCAATGGAAAATCAAAACCCCGCAGCAAAATCCTGAAAGGGCTGTATTGATGTAAGCTGGAAAAAGCAAGAACAAAGTATTTTCAGTTCAGTATTACCAGCTGTTATCTTTTATGTGATAATTTGTAGCCTTTGTCAAATACGGGAGTTGACATTTTGTTTCCTTTACTGAGATATAGAGCAAAAAAAGAGACTTACGGTGTGTGTGTCTTTCATTTCTACCCTAACCTAATTCAGGCATAATCCTATATTATTGTTATTATTTCCTTCCGTGGTCCAAATGTGCATTGAAGTCAGAACACCCTTCTTAACAAGAACTACTGAAGTTATTATTTTCAGTAAGTTGATGTCATAGGTTGAAAGCCATTTAGGCAGGATCACTTTTCAGACTTTCTAGATCTTATTTCAAGTCAAGAACTAAAACCTCATCTAGATGATAATGATAAATTTCAGTACCAATAGTCAAAGCTCACTGGCCAGTTTACAAGATGATAGAAGACTAAATAACGTGTGCATTAATTCCATGCACATTAAAAAGGATTCAGATAACCTGGAATGAGTTCAGAGAAGACTAACAAAGTTGATCAAGGCAATAGGAACTATGCTTACCAAGAAAAAATGAAGAGACTGGGTACGTTTATCCTTGAAGGGTGGGGGAGGGGTATGGTAGCACTTTTCAAGTTAGCTCAAGTTTCCAAGGAACTTGTTGTTGTATGCTGTCAAGATGTCTCCAATCCATGGTGACCCTAAGAATGAAAGCCCTGTAAAATGTCCTTTCCGTGATATCTCTTAAAAAGGTAAAGGTTTCCCCTTGACATTAAGTCCAGTCATGCCTGACTCTAGGGGGCTGTGCCCATCTCTGTTTCCTAGCCGAGGGAGCCAGCGTTTGTCCGCAGACAGTCTCCATGGTCATGTGGCCAGCATGACTAAACACCGAAGTGCACGGAACGCTGTTACCTGCCCACCCAAAGTAGTTCCTTTTTATCTACTTGTATTTGCATGCTTTCAAGCTGCAAGGTTGGAAGGAGTTGGGACAGAACAACAGGAACTCACCCCGTTGTGCAGATTTGAACCAGCGACCTTTCGATCAACCAGCACAGCAGCACAGCAGTTTAAACCACTGCACCACCTGCAGTCCCTTGATATCTCTTAAGTACTTATAAAAGAAGGCCAAAACTAGTTATATATTATCCAGAACAGTGAGATATAGAATACTGGGATTAGACTATAGGGAGACAGATTTTGGAAGAACATCAGTTTGGAGCAGTCAACTGCCTCAAGTGTTGCGGCCTCACTGAAATATATTCAGTGAAGACTGGGCAGCTTTGGCCCTGAGGTTCATGCATGCTACTTTTAACTGCTCATGCTTTTAAAGCTACCTGGAAATGGAAAGCTACTGCATCAGGAGGGAATGTTTTATCCACCCCATTCTGCTGATTTACAATTTAGTGACTGATGCTGGCCAAGATAATAAAACAACAATGATGCTATTCCACATGCATCTTGAAGTGATTTAGTCCATTTTACCTCCTCCTCATTCTGCAGGATGGAGAGACTAATTCTCTGTAATTCATCTTTCATCTTTTCTGCATCCTCCCTGAGATTTGTCTATGCTACTTTGTGCTATTTTTGTCTCCTGCCAAAGTTCACTTCCTCAGCAGTCTCTATCCTCTCACAGTACAAAATGTGCAAGTAGATGGTATATCTCAGACATAATATGTCAGCAGGGGGCTTTTGGAGAACCATCTTTAATACAAAGGAACCAAAGGTTCAAAAAGAAAAAGAGGCTGGCATTTTACATGCATTTCCTAAGTGCATAATTTAATAGCATAACACCTTGAAAACATGGTATTGTTGTGGTGATAAATTGCATTTTATCATGTCAATAATGGATGCATTCAGGGTCCCTAACATTTGTTTTTGACTGAAGAAATTGTACAAGGCAGACTGAGAAAAAAGTCACCTTTCTGGGTTTTAGGAAGAAAATGCATATGCATAAAAATAGGGAGTTGCTTATGTTAATCATGAGTAACTGAGATTCTAACTATGACTAAAATGATGCCTAAACACTGGGGGCTTTAAAATACATTCTGGAAATTTCATTTGAAATTTACCACACTTCCCTCATTGTGAAGGACCATTGTGGCATGATGGTCATTGCAAACAAACACAATGCTTCAATACTACCTGAAAGACTGTATTACTTGGTCCAGTGCAGTCCCCTTGTATGTTGTCCACAATACACCTGGGACTGTCAACACGCCCTTCCTTTGCCTCCTCCCTGCCACATCTGCAGCACTAACCCTTCCCCAAAGCCAACCTATCAATGTTCCCAGGGAGCTACAGAAGGTGCCACTTTGGGAAAGCTGTTGGCAGTAGGACACATTCTCCCGCATTTCTGATACAGGTGCCTGTGCTCTCAAGAAGAGCAGACACTAAGAAGAATGCTGCCACTGACTCCTCAGCACTCAGATTCTTCCCTGAAAGCATGACAGCCCCCCTCCTTCTCGCCAGACATGCCAAGAGGAAACACCATCATCGACAGAGGGGCAGCCAGCAAGAGTTTCTCAACTGGGCGCATTCATCAATTTGGGGCAACTCAGAGATCTGGGAGTACTTGAGGTCCATGTGCCATGACAATCTTGTCCCATGATTTTTGGAGAAGCTAAAGTGTGTGTGAGGGGAGTTTCATTCACACCACAGCCCAGTGAAGGATAAGCTGCATACCCTCAAGAAGTTCAATAGGCCTTGTTCCCAAAGAAGAAGGTCTCAGGGGATGCCTCATAGCTATACCCTTCTAGGAAAAACTACCACAGCTTTTCCTTGATTGTGGAGATATCAAGCCCAGCCACATTGCAGAAGGGGCATCCCTCCCTTCCAAGCTCCAAGGTTAGCCTTCTAGCCCATGCCATGTTCCTAGTCAGCATTGCAAAGTCTCCTTCCCACATTCCCTCCAGCTCCAGCCAAATGCCACCCAGGCAAGCACATGTGGCAATGCTCCTCCATATGCCATCCTCTCTGCCACCCATTCAGAACATGAGAAACCCCAGCCATCAAGAGAACCACCTTGGCATCGCAAGACCAGCCATGCCTTCTCCAAATCCATCCGTTGTTTCCCAGCAATCATCCAACTGGAGATCACCAGCTCCCCTTCAACATATTCCTCTATTATCAGCAGCCCTACCTACTGCAGCAAGATGTGGAGGTAAAAGATCACTGGGAATTGTCTGGTGAAATGGCCGGGCCAGAGGGGACACATCCATGGATCTGAGTGATGCCACCTGGGAAGCAATGTACCCTGGGACACTTTTCTTTTGCCTGCCTAGTATAAGGAGGCTAATTTCTGTGCTGAATAGCAAGGTCATGCCTTCTGGAGAAATTACAATCTATCTTTCTCCAGGTTATGAAAATGAAGGGTAAGAATGGAGTAGATAGTCTGTCTAGCAGTGGTGAGTGGAGCTAGAGATGTTCTGCTTGATGGGGTCTCATCCCTTCTGCAACCAGCTACTGCTGATGATGTCTTCTAGCTTGGACTGGCGGAGAAGAGCTGAAAAACTTACCTTGGACAGAGGTGTGCTCTGGTTTTGGATCCTTCCCTGTGAGGTGATGAAATGGATTTTCATGTTGAACAGCAAAGCTTGAAATGATGCTCAGTTTTATGTTACTTGTTGCATGTCCAGAGCCACTTTTGAGAATAATTCAGCTCAGGAAGTACCTTGTGATCACTCTGTGCAAATGCTTTTCAACAACAGCTACCTTCCCCTGAGTACCACCTTTGGCATAGTAAGTTACCACATGCAAGACATTCTGAGAGAAATTACTTGTGATTAATGAGCTCTACCTGGCAGATGGGATCAAGGTGTGGCATGTACAGTGAAATATGAATGGGTTTCCAGAAGCTGGGATTTCCTTGAGGTTTTGTGTGTGTGTGTGTGTGGGGGGTGAAATTGTAGTTTTTGGCTCCCATGACGGGCATGAGAAGTATTACAACCAGAAATGTTTTTATAGCATGGTACTGAAGGTGGTACTGGACTCCAAGGAGAGGTCTCTAGATGTGTCTTTCAGCTGTCGGGGTGGAATCATGATATGGCCAGCTTCTGTAATTCTCCCTTGCCAGACAAACTGGTGTGTTCCTTTGAAGAGAAGTGTGTTCCTTTGAAGCCCACCTCAATGCATTGAACAGAAGCATGTCTGACCCTTTCACCTTGAACAGCAAGGTTATGGCTGGTGGTACTCTACCATTTTCTCAGAACAATCAAGAAGAACTTCAGCTGCTTCCACAACTGTGCAAGTCTCCCTGTGGTGTATGCCTTCAGACAACTGAAGCACAATGGCATTTCCTGTGTCCCTGCTCAATGTAGAGAAGGACATTATGCTGGATGTGATAGTAGTGTGTTCCATCCTGCACAAAGTTTGTGATATGGGACAAGGAATGTTGTTGTTGGAGAACCCAGAACTCCATTGGCTGGGTGCTGAGAATGATGCTATGGCAGTCAACTATGACCCCAAACAGCAGTCCCCCATGCTTCTTGAAGCTACCCACTCACTCTCACTGCAGCCAGGCATGAGGCACAGGTGATTAGAATAGCTATTTCTCAATGGATCTGGGAAAACTACCTCAAGAAGTTCGGTTAGACCCAAACCTCTACTCTGATCTGGATGCAAGACTGCTCCCTTGCAGTGGTTATGGATGGGTGACCTCTCAGTGCTTCCTGTCCTGAATAGAGATGTGTGGGCAGATGATGTGACCATAGAAAAGATGTGTTTTCAGCTCTCAGTGCTTTTGGTGCACTGCTGAATGCAAGCTATGGTGCATAAAGATGCCAATAGATTTCTGGAGAAGAGAAAGCATCAGGCCCAGTGCAGAAGTAGCAGAGCTGCATCCAGTGGCTGGAGGCGTGCTAACCTGGGGGAGTAGTCTACCGGGCTGTGAACAGGAACAGAGTTAAAAAGCTGTAATGCTAAGTCAGTGCTAAAGGATGTACTCAGAAACAATTTCAGAGATCTACGAGGTGCTGCCATTTGATACTGCTGCATAGGAAATCCCCCACAAAAAAATCTGGAATGGGTTCAGGTTATTTTAAAAATTTAGTTATTTAATTGAAGTGTGGGCTGTTGTTGTCGTCAGTAGTAGGAAGAATAGAGCTTCCAGGTCCTTTTGATATCCTAATTTGACCTGGAAGGCAACTGGGAGACAGCCTCTGGAGGCCCAATGGATGTCCTGAGGTGATCTCTTTCCACTACCAAGTAAATTAGCATAAGCAAAAGGGAAGAGTGGGGGGTCACTGGCAAATGTTAAAATTGGGAGTCACAAGAGATGATTGCAAAATGGGCTTACTGGTAGGCAAAACAGATGTTTTCTCTTCTTTGTGCCTCTTCCTTCTCCTTAGAGAACAGTTGTGGTCTTGTTTCAGACATCATGCTAAATGTTAGAATCAAAGAGCTTCTGAAAATGAATTTAATGGAAACAAGTCCTTGTCCCCAACCCAAACCTCTGTAGGAGAAAGCTTCGTCCATACTGTTGGCCAATAAAGGAAGGAGGGATTATCACCATGTGACTACGGCGTGTGGATGCATCTCCCACAATTTTGCTCATGCAATGTAGCTACACTGCCAAGAGCAGAGTCTTGTGCTTCTATTGGATTTCTTTCCTTTGCTTCAGACGAGAGGGAGAGAGAAAGAGAAGCTACACGATAAAGCATAACATTTTAACAGCCGTTTTTGTCAAATGAAATTGCATTTCATTGATTTTTCAGTAATTTACATATTTTCAGTAATATACATAGAACTTTAAATCACAATCATATGCATGGCTACTCAGATATAAGGGCTATGAAGTTCAGTTGGAACTTAATTCCAGTTAAATATAACATTGCATCCTTAACTGGCACTTTTTTTCCTTTGCCAGAATCATGCAGACCTAGTGAATAGGTTGTATACCCTTCAACTACCAAAGCAATATAAGAGAAAAGCAAAATCTCTCTTGCTATATTGCAGTGACTCATCCCACTGTGTGCTGTAAACATCTGTATAAGTAGGAGGTAAATGCAAAACGCGATCAAATTGTTACAGTAATATTCCTGCATATCTTCCCAACTTGAGAGAATGGAATGGAGATCCCATATTCGTTGTGTATTTTATTTAACTTCTACACTATGCAATAGCTGAAGCTCCCTTGTAGTTCAGAATATTGCTTTGTTGAAGATGATTCATTCACAGATAGGGCCAAGTTAATTATTGTGTGTAGAATAGGAAACCAGCTACTCTGGGTGGTATATTGAAACTATTACCTGGTGTGAAACATGTGAAAAACTTCCTTCTTGTATTGACTTTCATAAAATCTTCTCCATCTTTGGCCTTGTTCCTGCATCTGAATATCTGATACCTGCATTTGAAATGAGCATCCCACTTGAAATACGATTTGGAAAGAGGACTATTTCAAACACAGAGTGCTGTGTTTGGAAATGCAGTCCAATTTCTCTTAATGTTGGTACTTTTGACCAAGTAATTCTGATATCTGAAGTGGTCTAAAGTCATGAAAGGACTATGCCAACACACTCCCTGAGCACTTGAAATGGATATAAAGTATCAGAATAGCTCTAAGGCCAGAACCTTGTACTCCCAGTTAATGCATCCAGGCCAGGTATTGTTTCTCTTTTCCTTACTTACAGTCACTCATATGGATTGTGCTTTTCATCCAATAATCTATATTATTTTTAAAGTTAGTTAACAGTATGCTGGCACACCGAATATGGAGAAATTATTTTCCCTGCAGAGAGTATGCATTATGCATTATGATCATCCTAACGTAAATTCCTGACCAATTTACTACAGTGTGTTCAAAAGCCCATCACAGCCTCTAAATCTGTTCAGTGGGTTACAGGTTGCAGAGAGGCACACACACGTCTTTTTGTTTATCACAATTTCTAATTTTTCAAAACTCATGTTCAGTTCATCCCCAAATTTGAGAATTTCTTCATGCTTAAGTTTGCTTTGCCCTCTGCTTTGAGGCTTAGTACTTGCTTTTCTTTTTAAAAGTTTGCATAAAGTTGTGCATGCTGATTCATCAACATGTATCCTAATAAAAAAAATGATGGTAAGATACAGCCCATGGGTCGTGTGTGCCTCCCTCATGATGCAAACTGTGTAGGAAAAAGGACCAAAAATGGTGTCTATAGAAGTTATGGAGTACCAAGAGGGTCAAATTTAGCTTGCAAACAATGGTTGTCATTTTCATTTCATTTCATGATTTATATTTGGTGCCTATGGCAGGATGCCCCTGCAAAAGGTTAGAAGAATGTTATGTTGCCCATAACTGTCATGAAACATACATTTGTGTGTATACACAAACACACACACAGTATTTTGCAAAACATATTCTTAATAGAACACATTTTAATGTTATTTTCAGTATTAGCAAATCCTCCCACCCCCACCCATTGACAGATTTTCATATATATATTTAATTTGGAGAACGCTATTGCAACTTTTGGAGAACTGCAAGTTTAGAAGGATTTTTGTTCCCATGACAGCGCAAACACTCAGAATTAATTGAACATGCATTTAAATGTTAACCAAATAAGTTCTTCCCCATCCCTTATGTTGAACTGTTGTTACATTGTGAACTTTTAAAAGTGTAAAGCATGAACAGGATCCTTAGTATACAATACAGTTTGTAGCATATTGGTTGAAGTTCCAAAAACTCACCCTTGCTTCCAACCTCTTAGCACAGCCAGATTATTTTAGCACATTACCATAAATAAATTTTAGCTTGGATTAAGTAGGCTTAGTTTCCCATCTGTCCTGGTCTTAATATTTAATATCTTTAAATAATGGTAGTATATTCAATATTCAATTTATTATTTGTAAAACAAGGAAACACATATCCCTATTTCTCATAGAAAATTGTCCCTATGTCTTTCCCAGTTGGCCTCAACCTGGATTTACCCATGAAAGTATTATCCTAGTCCAAGAGGCATCACTATTTCAGAAAAAAGTTAGTGCTAATTTTGAGGAAGAAGTGAACTACTGAAGCATCCTGCATGGATTAGCTGGGATACACTAACCGCATCTTTTAAAGCATGGCACAATTCTTCATTTTTGCATTTCCAATGACATAGTTTCATTATGAATACCAACGAAAGACACTTCAGTCTATATGCTAAAAAATATGCAAAAATGCGCATTTGAAGGAGGACGCAGAAAAATAAGAGAGCTTCCGTTATTGGGCAGAAACTGAAAACTGAGTCCACTGAGATGCACAGTAACTTAGGGAATAAGACTTCTATTTTTGGGTGGTAGCCACCTGAGAGGGCCATTTCATACACGAGTGTAAAATTGACATTGACCTGACATTTCATTCTGCAAATTTCAGAGAAGCAAATGTTGCCCATGGTTCATGCATGCAGGTACAAGCCACCACTATATTACGCAACCAATTCAATATCTTCTTACTGCTTCAGAACTGAACAACACTCCAAATCTAATGGAGTTGAAATTTCCATTTTATACCCATTTCAAATTACTAAATTACACAAGAAACTTAGAAGACAATGAAGCTTGTTCAGCCTATTCCAGATGTCTTTCCAGGAACACCAATACAAGCCTAAAGGCAAAGCATGCAAGTTGATTTGGGATTCAATATATTCTCAATCCAACCAGAATGTCTTACTTGAGACTTCTGTAAAATGCTGCCATTCAGAACTATTAGATTCCATACCCTATTTTCTATGAGAATAACCAAGAGAACTTTATCATTATATAAAAGGAAGCAATGCTATTTGTGCGGGCTGTTGGAGAAATGAAGCAACGGCAAGGCTATATTACAACACAGTCCCTCTACATCCCTAATCAAGTTATCACACAAGAAAAATTTTAATATACTACAGAATTGTCAGTGCACTAGTCATAACAGATACCACTGTAGATATAGCAATAATAAAAGGACTCCTATCTCCCAACAAAATTATATTACTTTCTCTTGGATCGTATCCAATATCAGAATCCTTTTACTGCAGCAGGACTCAGAAATTATTTTCTTTAGTGTAGTTCCATTGAAGTATGTCTTTACAAATATGAGAGTGAATTTTTTCCCATTGACTTTTAAAGCCTGTATTGATGTTTATTGATATAATTAACTTGCCCCCGCCCTTTCCCCCTTCTTGGCTTATTGTAATATGATGATTTCAGCTTGTTTGGTGAGAGAACTACCATTTCATTTGGGAAAGCTCACCCCTTTGAAAGGCAAGGTCAAGGAGAACTACATTTTTCTGTTTGTTTTAGTAATATTTATTGCTAGTAAAATTGTGTCTTGGCTCTAGAGAGGTTGTGGGTTTTTTCACACTGGAGACATTCAAAAAGAAACTGGACAGCCTTCTGAGTGGGATGGGGTAAATTGGTGTCCTGAAACAGCAGGGGATTGGACTCGATGGCCTTCATGGCCCCTTCCAACTCTACTATTTTATAATTCTATGATTATTCCACCCTGAATTCAGATTGGATTGGAAGAACATTCCTCAGGAAAGGAGAAGCCATAGCTCAGTAGGCAGAACAGATATCCTGCATACAGAAGTTTCCAAGTTCATTCCATGGCATATCCAGTAAGGACTAGGAAGGAATCACGAACATGATTCATTTCTATTTGGGTAAGAAAATTTTCTCTTCTTCTCTTCTCTTCTCTTCTCTTCTCTTCTCTTCTCTTCTCTTCTCTTCTCTTGTTGTGTTTTGTTTCATTTTGTAGAAATTCACAATAATCAATTTAAAAATACACAGGAAAGATGAAGAACTTCTGTTGTGAGCTGCCCCGAGGCTTTGTTGTGATGGGGCAGCATAGAAATGTTTTAAATAAATAAAATAAAATAAACTTCATCTATAAACCCTTGTGGAGGGTAGAATATGAGCTTAATATCTACTTGGTGAACTGCCTAGAAAGCTTTCTGTATAGGATTGTAAATGAATAAATTATGGAAATAGTGTTAGTTAAACTTGAAAAACACTATTAATCTATAACAGAATGATCCCATGGCTCCTAGACTACATCTGGAAGGCCATAGGATCATTTAGATTCCCAGATCAAAGGAGCTGGGAATCTGGGTTTGAATTCTTTTCACCTCTTAACAGACAGCACAGAAAGATCCACGTTGACTCTTCTCCATTTCAGAAGACCAATATTGGAGAAGGTGTTAAGAAGGAATTCTAAAATCAGGAAAGGAGAAGACTGGGTCCAAGAGGATGCAATGTATCATTCCTTACCTATCTGAAGCATTGCAGCTCAATGACCAAAAACTGTCCATCTTCACACACTAGCAAGAGTTATCTGTTCTGAGTTCCAGCCAGCTAGCTAACCAAGCATTTCTTCAGGATACAATGAACTGCAAGGAGAGAAAATTCCTTTCTCTCTCCGCTTACTCAACATGTTTACTGCATGTTTACCATGCATCGGGTGGCTTTCTTGCCCATCATATAACCTTAAAGCTTTATACAGCGCAGGATCTTCATAGTTGCGTAATGCCTCTCCCAGCATGAACCTTCCTGTGTAATATGCTCATCATCTAAAGTCCTTCTCCAGGTGCCTCTTCCAAGGGAAACTTGGAAGGTGGCAACAAGAAAAAGGCTTTGCTTGGTGGTCACACCCTGATTATTAAATGAACTCCCCAGTGAGCTCTGCCTGGTGCCAACATGGTTATCTTTTTGGTGCCTGCATCTACTCCCAGGTATTTTCAACATATGAAAGGCTTTAAATCTGGTCATAGGATAGCATTTGTAGTTAAACTGTTTTATGTCCTGTGTATATCTTTCACTTTTGTATTGTATTTTAATTTTTTAAACCTTTGTAAACTTCCCAAAGAGCTAATGATCATTGAGTCATACAGAAAAGGGAAGGGAAGGGAAGGGAAAAAGAGTTTTCTCTTCTGTGAATGGGTGTGTGGGGGAGTCCCAGAGCATGTTTAAAGTACCCCCTTGTTTCCCAGTGGTCCCATTTGCCTGTGAGTTTCACTATTATAATCAATCTACACATAGCACTCATTGCATTGTGTGACTTTGAGGGTAAGCCTATTATTTACTCTAGTAAATATTTGTGTGGCCCCAATTCATATTGAAACCATTACATACTGAAAACAGAGAATTGAGATTCTCTGCCACCAGAAAATTGCAGGAAATTATCTTCCTGTTATTTCCACAAAGTGCCAGGGACCATTGGAACAAAACAGAGAGGGGAAAAAACAGTTGCATCAAGGAAGGACTCCCCAACCCCCAGCTTTTTTAAATCTCCTGCACATTGGAGATTTGGGAAAAAATCATGATGGAACCTTTCCTGCTTGTCCTGATCTGAATCAAGACTCCACACACTTGCACCAGAGTAGATAAAAAGCCATCCTTCCCCTACACAGCACAGTATGGACACAGAGAAAGTCATTAGAGCTTGTTTCAAGGAATAGCTCTTTCCGACTGGCAGGTATGAGAAAAGTATTGTGGGCCTTCAAAATGTACATGCTTGTTAACAATAAAGGGAATGGATAGTCTGTTTTTTCTGGGCAATCTTGACAATTAATTGTCCTTCCCTCCTCCCCTGCCCTGCCATCTGCACGCCATTGAGCACAATTCGGATGCTGTGTAGTCCTGAATACCAAACTTTGTGAGGTCATTTTCTGCCTTGCAGCTTTCATTGAAGAGCATAACTGTGCTGGGAAGATCCAGAGCATTGTGTTCAGAATAAATTTCCCACAGAACAACCATTTGTATGTATGTACCGTTTTTTTTAAAGTGTCATCAGAATGATTCTGGGTAGATTACTGCAGTTTAGAAAAGCAGATTATCTTGCTTTTTCACAGGAGAATGGGAAGAGTTGGCTTGCAGCTGCAGCTCAGCTGGAAACCTGCCTGATTCAATATTTCCTAAATTCACCCCAAGCAGCTGCAAATTTAATTTATTTTTTAAACTTTTATTATCTCAAGCTGAGGAGATGAGAGTGAGCCTGGAAATGAGTTCACATTTTTAGAAGGATTTGGTTTGAGGGGAATTCCACTGAGGACGTATTAAGGGTACTGTCATTTAGGTTTGATGTTGCTGTATGTTATTGTTCACTTTGTTGTAGGGTGATCATGCACACAGAATCAATTAACATCAAGAACAGGAATACAGAAGTGCACAATACGAGGCAGCCCTTGCCTTGGAGGGATTATTCTGTACCAGGCTGCCGGTCTGTTGTGGTTTCCCAGGACAGGCTCATGTGCTTCCAGGACAATGGCTGCAACAGGTCATGGATCATACAAAGCCAAGTTGTACAAGTTAAGGCATGCACTGCTCCAGCCCTTTCAGGTTCACTCTTCATTACTGACAGTGAGAATCACAGTTAGAAGAGAGAACCTCATACAGTGATTTTCAAGACATCTGCCTTCAGGGGATCTTCTCCACATTTTGATGTCTAGTGAAGAACTCCTTCTAGTCGAGTGGCATGAACACAGTCAGCTCCAGGGGAGTGCTAGGCAAGTCTGTTTTGTGCCTCTTTGTCTCGTGACGTAAATAATGTATAAGCCATCATTCAATCAGAAAGTGTACAGGTGCCTTACAATTAAAGTGGTACGTATAAAATAAAGTAGCCAAGAAAACAATAACGGAAGGAAAACAGCACTGCAGTATTGATTTAGTTAAGATTCAAAATGTCTGGGAGATTTTTTTAAAGTTCTTCCTTGAAATGAAGTGACATCAAGAGTAGGGGACAAGTGGACCAGCCTGGGGAGATTATTCCCCAAAAGGAAATAATTATTTCCACAACTGAAAAAGGGTGTTACCACTGACAAATGCATTGTAAATACTCATTTTAAGGAACCATCATTCCTAGCTGGAACAGCACACTTTCCTTGACAGCACGGATGATAATTGAGAGCCTAAGAAGAAAGAGTCTAAGAAGAAAGCCTGGTTTAATATAAGGCTTTCCATATCAGAGTCAATCCCAAGGTGTATCGCTGCTTGCCTGTGTTGCCTGCCTCTTTCTCATTTGACCACACATACAAGTTGGACTGCTGGTGTGGCTCCTCCAGTTGTCACCCTTTCCAGAGGACTCTGCAGTAGTTGCATAACAGGACCATAGGAACCATGATCCTGGGTTCAGACAACATCAGAAGCCATATTGGTACAAAGAAACCATAAAACAAGCCATTGTTTCTTATCATGGTTTTTAAAGTTCAAACTTATTGTCGTGAAATCCCATGACTGGGTCCAGACAATATGACAGACCAATAATGGTAAAAGATCACCAACAATGACTTCTTGTGCTGTCTGAACCCAGCCATTTTCTGAGCAAATGTAGAACCAATGAGATAGATTGAGGCCTTGTTATCCTTAGGCTGTACAGTAAAATAATTTTTAAAAATGAGCCCCATAGTCTGGGACTCTGAAGAGAAGGGGGGGAAATCACAATTTGATCCAGGTGTCTTTCCTTAATTTTCATCTCTCTAAATCAGCAAGGACAATGATAAGAAATTCTGTGAACTGCAGTCCAAAGCATCTGCAGGGCACCAGACTGGGAAAGACCACCCTAATACTTCATGGTCAATTACTGGTGAAAAGGTTTCTTACCATTCACAAAGATTTCCTAGTTCTTCAGATGGGGAGAAATAGTAACAGTTTGTTTAAGCAACATGCTGAGATTGCTCATATTTTCACATCTGAAGTAAGGAGCCTTTGGCAGCAGAAAAGGAGAAAAAAAATACTATGGTCTTGTGGGACAGTCTAGCACTACAGTGGCCAGCTAGTCATCAATTGAAGAGGACTATCAAAGGACAGGTGTTTATTAGAAGGACGGTTCAGACTAAAGCCAGTCTAAATGTATAGTTCATAAAAAGGGAGGAAGTTTGGGACCTTATGCCTGGATAGCCAGCTGAACAGGCAGGCACTCAAGTTGCCTGGCCACCCCTTTCTTCTAATGACAAAACAGATGAAAATGTCTTATTTCTGAAAGCTAAAATGTATTTTTGTACTTGTGCGATCCCATTATTTTGCTTTAGCACAGTGCTGTCAGGTGGTTATAGAGCAGAAAACCAGGAAAGGGCACACTCCTTGCATGGAGTAGAAAACTGCAGGTGAATAGTCTTATCTAGGAAATCTCTGTCTCATCAGCTGAATGAGAACCTCTTTTCCATGAACAGATCTCAGTGGCAAGAAATGCTTCTACTGGTTTGAATTATCTGAACAGGGATAGCCTGATTTCAGTAATCTGTGCTCTGATGATCTCCACATTAGATTACTGCAAGGTACTCTATGTGGGCCTGCCCTGAAGACAGTTCAGAAGCTGCAGCTTTACACAATGTGGCAGCCAAATTAATCACCAATTCTAGACTGCTTACATGCTTCTGACCTCAATTCAAGGTGCTGGTTTTAATTTATAAAACCTTACATGGCTTGGGAGTGCAATACTTAATGGAGCACCAACAGACATTTATCCAGCCATTGCTTCCAACATCTGGGACATTCCTCTGAGTGACAGCTCTGAAGGAGGTTCAGAGGGCAGCAAGTTGAAGAAGGCTTTCTCTGTGATGGTCTCCCATCTTTAGAACAACCTCTCTGCTGAGGCCCACTTGGTGCCAACCATTTTTGTTTTCCTTTTTGGGACAAGGTTAATATGGCCCTTTATGCTGAAGCTTTAAAAAATATACTTGGATATCCAAGGGCTTGGGGAGATTACCTATCCCAGGTGTTTTTCCAATGATACTCTTCCTTGTATGTTGTTTTAACTGTTATTAATTCTTTTGTTCCAAAATGTTTGTACTTTGATGATATAGCATTTCATTGTATTATTTTTATGACCCCTGCTGTAAACCACTCAGCTGTTGGGCAATATAACAATGAAATCTATAATAATCTTCCAGCTCAGGTTGTATCTGTGCATAGCTCTGATCCGAAAACTGGAGTAGCAGAGAACAACAATTTCAGATAGGGCTGGACTGGATCTCATTTCATTTCTTGAATACCTGTTCCCTGCTGCTGACAAGTGCCAGAGAAGGCTAGGCTGAATTGACACAATGTGTTTTACTGATTCTCATCAATGGTGATATTTTGGCAGAAATTGCATCATGCCATTACTACTGACTTTGAACAGTTTTACTGCAGTTTCTAGCACTTGGTTTTAGTAATGTATGCATTGCTTTCAGGACTTGGCTGTTTCTGCAGTGTCATTTCAAGGCCTCAGGAGCGAAGTAGGCCTGAAACATAAATCAGCTTTCATAGCTCAGATCTTTTTTTAAACGAGTGTTTATTATTTTTGCACTGGATCAGTCTGAATTTTGCCTTGATTTTCCATATACCTTCATTATAATATATCCATCATTCATACTTAAGCAATTGTTTCACATTGCTACTACTATTCCCACAATGCACTATTAGACATCTTTTAAGGTTTTCTGAGACATGGTCACTTGTGAAAGGGATATTCACCACCCTAGTTTGTAACTTTCTGGTACTTTTCCACCCCTGAAATTGTTCTGCAAATCAGGCCACATCATATTTTGTCAGCTTGGTTCTCACTTTGATTGTTGTAATATCACTGCACAGATAGTCTTTGACTATCCGTTTTGTTCTGAAAAGTAGTTGGAAGCCTGCTCAGTTGACAAATGGGATGATAGGTCACTTGGGGAGAATGAGTCATGTGCTAACCACACTAGGCCTTTGAGCAGTGACCAATCCAAGAACATAAAATGATTTCTGAGAGACACTGTGATTAGGTTTGCATCATTTTTCATCACAGGCATTGATGGGAAAATAAGTCTCTTGAGAGTTTCTCTCTACAAGCCAGTGGAAGTAAGAAACTGTGAAACTCAGAACAAATTCCACTTGTGGAAAAACTGAACTAAAATAAAAAATAGAAATAAAAATAAATGCAACAGAATCATAGAGCCATAGAATAGTAGAGATGGAAGGGCCCATGAAGGCCATTGGGTCCAATCCCCTGCTGTTGCAGGACACCAAATTACAGCATCCCGCTCAGATGGCTGTCCAGTTTCTTTTTTAATGCTTCTACTGTGGGAGAGCCCTCCACCCCTCTAGGTAGGTGGTTCCACTGTCGTATTGCTCTGACAGTGAGGAAGTTTTTCCTGATGTCCAGCCTGTATCTGGGTTGTTACAACTTGAATTGATTATTCTGTGCCCTACACTCTGGCGTCAGCATGAGGAGATCTTGATCTTTCTGTTTATGACAGCCATCCCAATCCGTATTTCCCATCTAGTATCAATGCATTTGGTTTCTTTTTCCTGGGTAAAGGAGTTGGCACTTGACCCAATAGATCCCCTTGAACAAGAATTTCTAATCTGAGATGATGTTGGGAAGTGTACAGTTATCCAAATCCCATTAAAATATGTGTATCTGTTATTAAAGCAGCTGAAGTCTGATGACCAGAAAGATATCTTCTTTTAATGTGTAAGATTATACACACACAGTTTCAGCAGTCTGGGCTTCACATTCTTGCAAGGCTTAACTTGGTAGGATAGGAGATTTAAATCTCACAGCTTCTTTAGGGAGAGAAGAGACTTGTACCTTTCAAATGTTGGTAGGCACCTAACTTAGTGAAGAAATGCATTTATAGCTTTGTATATAATGCCTCCAAATACCAGTACATGTTTGAAAGAAATAGAATTGTGTAAAATATATCCAGATAATGTACAAATCATGCATATCTGTCAGAAGCATCACAGATGGCAGGAGTTCTGATACACGCACACATCTTTAGATACACATCTACCTCCCATCATAGGTACTAGGATACCTACCGAAATGGCTTCAGTATGTATACTAAACTCTGAGATCTTCTTGGTTGTTGTTCTATGACCAATAGCATGTCATTAAGAAACAGCACAAGTGGTGCTTCTTGGTCATCACTGCACTTGCTCTTTGGTACATCTTCCCATGAGAGGTTGGTGAGGTGAAAACTTCTCTGATACATAATCACACTGCTTTCTCCCACTCTTGCTCCCGCTGTGTTGTCTTTGTAATGTTTTAATGTTATTTTTTTTAACTGGCTATTTTCTGTATGCCTTTTGTAAATGGAAGGAAGGAAGGAAGGAAGGAAGGAAGGAAGGAAGGAAGGAAGGAAGGAAGTCCTTCCAGTCCCACTTATGTCATCTGTCCTCTTCTTGGCCATGCTGATGTCTAAGCCTACATTAGGAAAGGATCCTGTGTACATACAGCTGCATGTGTGAAGATTCTTCAAAGCCAGGGAATGGTCAGAGTGTCTTGTGTGTTGGAAAGCTTATATTTCATATGCAAATCATGTGACAAGGGCAGGAGATATGTCTGATCACTCTGCTCTGTCAGTATGGTGACTAAATACAAATTGCAAATAGTGTCAAGCAATTTTGAGTATTGATATGTCTGAAAGTTGAGTTTGCATACATACCTGAATAAGACGTTCTTCAATAATTTAAGAGGAATATACTGTACTTGCTTTTCAAGGTTTAGATTATGAAATGATTAAAAATGTATAGTATGGAAAAGCTCATATCTAATAGGCTTTAGACCTGGCTTTGGAAGTGGAACTGCCTTGAAAACCAAGTTAGGTGACTTCTACCAGGGAGAAATTGGGAGTGTGACCCTATTGTTTTTCTTGAACCTATCAGCAGCTTGTAGTACTATTGAACATGGTATACTTCTAGGTAGGCTATCTAATTTGGGAGCTGGAGGCACTGCACTGCAATGATTCCACTCCTGCTAGGATGGCTGATTCCAGAAGCTGGTGCTGGGGAACGATACCCCTGTGCCTTGTCATTTATGCTGTTGGATAAGTAAGTATCATCATGAAACCTCTGAGGAAGTTAGCTGGAGGTGTGGACTCAAGCATCATCAATATGCAGGTGATACCCATTTCTCTCTCTCTCATTAAATTCAGGTAAGTCTGTGATTGTTCTAAATCAGTGCCTGGGCATGATAATGGCCCGAGTGAGAGCAAATAAACTGAGACTCCTTCCAGACAAGGCAGTTAGTGGCTTTTACTTCTGTTTTATACTGTAGTTTTAAACTTTTATGGTACATTTTACAATGGATTGTATGGCTTTAATTGTCGGGAACTGCTCAGAGAGTTTTGGCTTTTGGGCAGTACATTTAATGTAATGACTAAATAAATAGAAATGATGATATACCTGATAGCAAAATTTCTTCTAGTGAGTAGGAATGCTGGTGATGCTTCTATCTTTCAGCGATTTCTAGCATGTGTGCCTGGGGAAGTTATTTGCAGAAGCTGGGCTTAATATATTGCAAGTGCAAGAATTATTGAATATGAAAAATATGTATATCTGATATTTTGTAACTCTGATGTGATTTTTTTCTTCTTTTCCTGGCTAATGAATTAAATAATTTTGAGGTGCAGTCCTCAGGCTGCTGAAGTAAAGGGCAATGGCCTATAATTGATTTGATTTGAAGCTATGAGGCTGGATTTATCAATACCTATTGTTCACTGTAGCTTTGATATCTTTTACAAACCCACTAAGATCAAAGAATTGTGGCTAAAGTTCTTTTCTCCCTCTTTCTCAGTTATATATGGATTGGCAAAAGAAAGACGGAAGGTCATTGTGTAGGAGTATCAAAGGGCTTAAACGAGAACATTCAGAAACAGACAAAAAGGCCACATTTTGGTGATGGATTGTATTAAACAGCTATATTCTGTACTATTAACTGGAACTGCCTTTTCTCCTATGTTAGAGGGTGAAGAGGCAGGGCCTTTATGGAAAACATTAAATGTGTGAAGACTTCCAAATGCATGAATGTTCCCACAAGATGTCTTCATCATCTAGGGATTCTTGCAATCTTCCATAATATTTCAATGGTTATTCAGTATGGCCATTTTGTGCTTGGGAAATTGATCTGTCATAGAGGACAGTATCTCAGCAAGGTTTTGTCTTCCTCAACAGCACTTCACACCCTAAACTAGTTACATAGGTTTGCTCAATGCTCTCTCTAGCTTGCTTCTGCAGTTGCTGCTCCCAGTCAAAGTGCTGACCAGCTCACTATTGGGCATCAATGGGTACCAAACATCCAGAAGTGGGCTTCATGCTGTGACCTTTCCTAAACAACCCAGTAGTGTTAGTGCAATGATTCTCTTAAAGGCTACAAAGCCTTCTGGTGCAGCTTAGTAAAACAATCCCAGTAAGTACAACTGGAAGCAAAAATGGGTGCTTTTGGGTCTGGCCTACAGTCGTATTGTCCCAAGACTTTCCACTTCGCTTTCTACTTCCAAGGACATTCTTCTTTCCACTTCAGAAATTGTCCTTCACTTGCTAACTGAAGCCAATTTCTGCCCATGAAGGACAAGTTCTGCCTTAGTATTTACAAAGTCTAATAAAAAGGCATGGGAAGATTACATATAAACTGTGGTTATTTTTAATGTGATTTTTAAAATGCCTTTAGTCTGATTAATAGGATCATGGTGTGTATATGATCCTGTCCATAGTTTTTCTTTCCTAAATAGCTCCTGTGTTTATGTTAGAATATTATGTTAGAATGAGGTATTCCAAACATTATGGGCAATATCCACTGTTGCCACTGTGCTTTGGCATCTTACTAGCATGAATTATTCCCAGCATGATGCCAATATAACAGACGGAACATATTTCCCTGGGAGACCCAGTGCCCCAGTTCATGCTATGGACATAGCACTAGGGTCATGCTAATTGTATAAAAGGAGTGGCAGTGTATATGTACCATCTGAAACTGGTCTGAGATCAGTGATAACCATGTGAATAAGGGTGGAGTGGCCAATGCAGGGTGGCCAGTATTTGCAGCACAGTTAAATCCTGTTGCTTTCCCTCTTCCCATTTCTTTCAGTTATCAACATTTGTCATCAGCACAGTGTTATAAATTGATGCCCAAACTACTGTATCTGTACCAACTAAACTGATTCTCATGACCAATTCCAGTTGCCTAAATTATTGAAACAGACTGTATTGGGACATAGTAGATATGCTAGTCTATTGCAGCAGAAACAACAACAAGCCTTATGGCACATTAAGGACTAAAAACTTTTGGGCATAAGATTTTGAGGACTACAGCCCATTTCATCAGATGCATGGAGTGGTGTGGTATCATAAAAAAGACTCTTGATTCCTTAAGCAATGGCAGTATCCCATTTTTATTGGTTTATTTCAAAAAAATCCCAAAGTAACTATACCATGATGCAAAAAAATATCCCTTTAATGAACGAATTGTTCAATAGTTTATCTTGTCTCTACTGCTGTTGTCCATTTTACATCCAATCCTCCTATACCAGCTACTGTTGTTATCTGCTGTCAAGTCATTTCCAACTTATGGCGGCCATAGGAATTAGTGCCCTCCAAAATGTCTTTTCCTTGACAACTATGCTCAGCTGTTGTAAACTCAAGGTTGTGGCTTCCTTTATGGCCATTTCGTATTTGGCCTTCCTTTTCTTTGTCCTTGAATTTCCCTAGGGTGATTGTTTTCTCTAGTGAGTCATGCCTTGCCATGATGAGTCTAAAGTATAGCAGCTTCTCTTCCAGTTTCAGTCTTCTAATTTCTTGGCTGCAGACTTTGTTTGAATGGATGATTAAGCTAATGTATGCTTAATCCTTCACAATTTCAAGTTCTTCTTTGTTGTCATTAAAGTTGCATAATTCTGTAGCCATGATTTTTGTTTTCTTTATGTTCAGCTGCAATCCTACATTTGTACTTGCTTCTTTCACTTTCTTCAGGAGTAATCTCAAGTAATTGCTGCTTTCAGCAGTAATATGGTATCATCTACATATGTTAAATTATTGATGTGTCTTCCACCAATTGTTACTCTCTCTTCTGATTCTAATCCAGTTTTCCTTATGATTTGCTCTGTGTACAGATTGACATATTTTTCTTCTTTTTCATTCTTCTCATTTTATCTACCTCAGTTTCTGTCTCCAATAATGCATGACATTTTTCTCTATAAATCTCACTTCTAGTAGCATAATTATTTATTAATATTAATTGTATTTAGTCACTTGGAAGGAATTGTAGTAGTTTTCAAACATTTGTTGGACTGACATAAAAGGTTCATGGTGAGAGACGCAATGCTCTTTTGTAAGTTATAGCTAGAAAGTGTATGGTTTTCTTTCTCCCCCTAAAGCACTCTCTTAGTTTTGTTTGATCATTAGGGAATTCCCCTTTTATGTATTTTAAGCCTTCTGATATTTCTCCTCCTTATTTTTAAATTTTGTTCAGTGCATTGTTTATCACCTCTGGAGGATTTTGTAGTGCTGATGTCAGAAAATAATTTTTTCAAAGCAGATTTAGTTTCTCTCAAAGTATACATGCATGTGTGTGGGGGTATTTGGTAGGATGAAGTAGAAGCTGTACTGAGAGTAGGAGAATTCCCTGATCCATATTTAGACTATGATGCATTTGAAGTTTCTGCGTTTTTTTCTTACTAATGCTCTGTCTGTTTTATTGCTTGCTTCAAAGTCAATTACTGTATGTTTTTCTAAATTTTATGTTTTTAAAAGCTGAGTCAATATATTTCCCCTACAGTTTCTACAAGGTCTAGATTGTAATCCAATTTCATTGTTGATGGTAAAAATGTCAGCTACCTCTGCAATACATTTTATCTTAAAGAAACATAACATGCTATACTTATATCAATGGGTGAGAATTTTGCTTCAGTTCATATTTTATAAGAATTTGTCCAAATCTGCCCAGTTCTCAACAACAGGGATGAAAATAATTTAAGATTTATTTTTAAAAAAATAAGAGAAAAAACCCAAAAGTGACAGAGTCATCCATCCAGGCCCAGAACTTTTCTCTTCAAAGTCTAGGTTCAGATCCCTGCATGTTTAGCCATGTTTGAGTTGCTGAAATAGGAATTCCACTTCTTTGGCCCACTTCCTCATGTTCTACATCTGCAAGGTATGAAGCTGCATTATCTCCTTCCCATGTTGGTAATAGCTGTAAGAATGAATTTTGGGCAGTATGTGATAATAATTTTGTTTCAGGTCATTTGTGATACGAATTTGCCAAAATATGAAATGTTCTTCATATTGAGGTAAAAAGAAGGTTTTCCTAAGTAAATGCAGAAGACAGTGACATTGACACATTCATCCATTCATCTATGGATGTGGCATGCTGCCATGTCATAATAGTTACTTTGGGTTTAGCTGCATTTTTGTCAATAACATTGGCAGTTCTGTTTGGCAAAGGAAGATGGGGATGGGAGCAGGGAGAATTAATCTTGAAAGCACTGGCAATGATATAGTTAGAAAGGTCCCACAGCTCTGAGCAATCCCTAGCCAGAACTGCTGGTTGGGGAAGGTTGGGAGTTGTAAGACTTTGTTCGATCTCAACATACACAGGATTGTATACTTAATGAATTTCTGAGTCTTCCTTTGCTTCATTCCCACAGAAAGTCAGTCTGAAGGGACTGAACATTGGCTCAGGGACTGAACATTGGCTCCTTTCAACAATAATCCAGTGATCAAGTTGGGGGAGTGCTGTTTTCTACTCATGGAACAGGATGTTGTGAGTCATAATCATTCTGGAAGCCAGGACTGTTGCTTCAGAGCACTCTGTTTCCCTTTGAATCCAGAGCATACTTAATTATGATTTATAGACGCAGTGTTTGCATGATATTGGCATTTGTGTTAGCAATGCCATATTCAAAGACTTTTGAGAAATGTAACTTTTCTCGTCTTGGAGAGACCAATAAATGGCAGATTCAGGAACAGGTTCCTCTGCGTAGCTTCTGGTAATGCAATTCATCCTCCCATCGCTATACGTGTGTCATTAATAGAAAAGATGCTTTGGGCTCATAGATAATTTCATTTCCTCCTGTGCAGCAGGACATTGCTTCATATAAAGGATGAAAAGGCAATGGAAACTTTCTGTTAAAACTTCTCTAGGTGGAAAATGTTCCTCTCTAAATATAAATTGGTTAGGTTTGGGCACTGTGTGCATTGCATCAATAGCAGTAAGTGAAATCTTGCTATTGATTATTGTTCATTTATGAGGATAGCTTGTAAAATATTACAGCCATAATGGATATCTAGAAGTGTGAAGAAAATAATCTCATTTCACAATTAATCAAGCCTGCAAGAGGTGGTCATACTAGATGCAAGGCTAGAGGAAGACCAAAAGTGGTAACCATTGCAGAAAAGGTTCCAAAAATCCTGCATTTGGAAAAAATTTCTCATAAATTTGAGCCCAAATTCTCCCACTCCCAAATTTGCAGCTTCATTTGGAGGTAGCAATTTGGGAAGCTGGAAAAATTGGAATAATTTTAGGGTTGAAGTTCACGTAGAAAAGTATTTGTTTTCTTCATCCATTTTCCTTTAAACACGTACATAAACCTACATACAACCCAACCCAAAACAAAACATCCAAGACAGACAGACAGACAGACTTGGGACTTGAAAATGCCTAGATCATGGCCTAAGTAAAAATCTAAGCTACACATGTTTAGCTCATTGCAGTGTCATATCAGCATTTTTAGTATCAAATTCACAATTTTTCCTATGCGAGGACTTCTACTCCTTGTGTGTCAACACAACAAATTCCCCATTGATTCCTACAAATTCAATGCCATTTTCAAGTCCAAGTCAAAGTGCTGGCTTTTACTTCTAAAGTCTTTCAACAGCTCGCAAACAGAGCATCTGGTAAATTCCTAAATATGACTCCTAGGAAACAGCCTGTCCTAGTAGGACTCTTACCGGACACTATGCTCAACATCTGCTTCTCCAAACACTTTCTCCGAGGGAGGCTCAGAAGATATGGCAAATGACAGTCTTCTTGGTGGTGCAGCTCCATCCACTGTGGAATGCTGTCCCCAGTAAGTTCTCCTAACGCCAACATTCCCTTTTTTTCTGTGCCAAGTTAAGACCTTCTACTCTCAGATGTTTACATCATATGATAGGTCTTTCTGTTATTTTTACTGTGTCCAAGTAGTTTCATTAAATCAGCAGGGGGCTATATTAGAGTATGCATGTTTAGACAGGAAACCCCTATAATTCCAACCAGGTGGAATGGCCAGCTGGTGCATCTTGGGAATTGTAGGAATTTCTACTACTTCAACAGGTATAAGATTGTACTTCAAAGGTTTTATATTATGTTTTGTTATGCTGTGAACTGCTGAGAAAGCTTTGACTCTTGGCTCATATGCACCTACAATGAATGGGCGAAAGTATGTCTTAAAATGTTTTCATGTAATATTTTATGACAGGTAATAAATGATGCCATTGTTTTGATTTTGGAATGATAATTAATACCTGCTATTTTGTTATTTTAAAAAATAGAAATTCAGGTTTTTAATTATGTCTTTCAACAATTAAACAATGAAGTGGAGAAAATGTATTAATTATAAATTGTGATGGTTGAATTAATCTGGAGAGTGAACCATTTTAAAATTAAAAGGTGATCTTTCAGTGTTTAATTTGTTCAGAACATTTTATGGATGAAGTAATTACATTCAATCAAGGTCTGTCAATACAATTTGTTATCAATTGTCACTTTGCATCAAGTATAATCAGTTCAGCTGCATGGAAAGAGTAATTTGGAATGGTAGCTTGTGTCTCCTCCCCCAGATCTCTTCTAAAGGGCAGGGAAACATGAAAACTAGTTCTGCTTAGCATCCCATTTAATCTGGCTCCAATTTGTCATAATCCTCTTTAAAACATTATTTCAACTGAGTAGAGTATTTTAATATGGGGTGACATGTATATTCACACTACATTATTATGCAGGAATTATTTATAAATCACAACTGTGATAGTAAGCTTGAACTGTTTCTTTTGCTGTCTGCCTTGGAACTGCAGCTGCAGCTTGAGCAGGAATTGATTCTCTTAATGATCTGACATCTTTGGCACTGAGTCTTTCATTTCGTCCAAAATTATTCACATCTGTCATAGTTCCAAATATTTTGGGTTTCAGCAAAGTGAGTATACTATCCATTGGCATTGCAGAGCTAAATAGGGCTGGTTCCTTCCTTCTTTGTCCTGGAATCATGGAATTGATTAGAGATGACCTAACTGTTCCAGAACAAACTTTGCCATGTATATCATCCCACAATGAGCTAGCCAGGATTTTAACATGTATCTTTAGCAATGAAGGTAAAGCTTTTTTAACAATAAAGGTAAAGATCTGCTTTTAGTTGCATAAAACCGTGGCTGCCTCAAAATTTTCAACATGATACAGATTGCTCAGTCTCCAAAGATAACAATATATATTCAACTGATCAGGATGAATACTGCTATTGTACTTTGATTTTAAAAAATCAGATTTGAAAACCTGACATTACAACTTCTGAACAAGTATGAATTTTTGTTTTCCCTGAATGAGAATTAATTGGATTTCAGTTAATTAATTCCAGCAATTAAATGAATTAATTTCCTTCTAATTTTCTGTACTGCTACAGCAAATGGTTATAGCAAATGACAATTTATTCTGATCTGGCAGCTGAAAACAAACCTGGTATCAGTTAACCCCAAGTAATTTAAGGATACCTCTAACAAAACTTGCATTCTTAAATAGTAAACAAAAAACAATGCATAATAAGATGAAGTATGTTCAGCTATCTGCTGACTATATACACAAAGACATCAAGCCAATTTAGCATCATTTTAGCACATTTATATGTAAACTGAAATTATATGTTCATCTAATATATATGTTTGTGCTTTGGATCATGAGTTTTTGAAAATACAAGAGATTAACATTGTCAATGTTAAGGTTCTCATAACAAGCCCAAAATTTCCTTCCCTTGTGTTCCTGTTCATGCTCTGATAGGATCATCTGAGACCCTTTCCAAGCACCTCCAGAAGCTGTGATTTTCTGGGTGGTGACTTATGAGCAGACATTTACTGTGAGGACCTCTCAAATTGTGAAATGGCATCACCATCATCATCACTTTCATTTCCATGCCACCCCATAGCTGAACCTCTCTGGATGGTTTAAAATAATCCATAAAAACAAAACAATAAAATACATTGTAAATAACATACCATCAGAGCAGCTTCAAAACAACTGAAGCTAAACAATTTAGATCAGCTAAAATCTACAGTAAAGAATGACACTGTTTGAAAAACAAAACAAAACCTGGGATGGGTAATCCTATCAAGTCCTTGAGTAGCCAAGTAAAACTTTAAAGGCCTTGGCCTAGAAGGTTGTCTTAACCTGATACCAAGAAGATGACCAGTCTGGCATCAGGTGTGTTTCAGTAGTAGTTCCATAGAAGGGAGGCACCACAGAGAAAGCTCTCTCTTCCTTGCTGTCACCCTCGACCCTTGCTCAGAGGTATCACTTGGGGAAAGTTCCCAGAGGTTGAGCAGAGTGTCTGAATAGATTGCAGCTGGGAGAGGCACTTTATCAGGTATTGTGGTCCCAAGCCATCTAAGGTCTTGTAGGCTAAACCCAGCTCCAGAACCATACAGGCAGTCCATGCAAGCATTCCATGGCTGGTCTTGTGTGTCTGCATCTAAAGACCCTAGTCATTAATCTGACTGCCACACTCTTCATGAGCTGCAGCTTCTGAACTATCTTAAGGAGCAACTCCACATTGAGTGCATTACAGTGATATAATTTAGAGATCACCAGAGTATAAATTACAGAAACCTGTCTAGCCCTGTCCAGAACTGGTAAAGTACTTTGTTAACATCCTCAATTTGTGCAACAAAACAAAGGAAAAGTTATATTTTTATTGATTATGTATGCCACTCATAATCAATGAGATCTCAGCTCAACCACTGAACAGATTTGTGCTGTGTTGTGGGGCTGCTGGAGAAGCAAGATTCTAAAATATAGAAGGAATCAAACTCTCAAATGTTGTTTTGTTCCTTCCTATAACCAGCAGATCCATATCAGAAAACAGTTCATATGGAGAAATTGACTGGAGTGCTTTGAATATGCAGTCTTGAGTTGATATCTTAATAGCATATGAAGATCTTCTGGTGGGCTCTGAAGCTGGCAGCATTAGCAGTACACTCCTGAAGTAGAAATTTAGATAGATCTCTTTGTCATTATTATTTTTTAAATGAGCAATGTATTTATTAGGTTACTATATGTACAGTACATAGTCAGCCCATAATGCTGGTGATTTATCCAAACTCAGTGAGATTCCTGATAGTGCTGGGATTTAAACCCAGGCCAAGACCAACAATCTGGCACTGGCATCACCAGTGAGGATTGAAGATGATCCAACAGTCATGTTTTTGGCAAGGTTTGAAATTGAAAGGTTCAGACTATAAAAAGAGTTTTAAAATAAACTTACTACAATCTGAGCCAAAATCATAGACAAGCAGGAGCCATGATAAGCTGCCCTGGTATCTTTTTCTCCCATTTTCGCAAGGGTTGCTGGGCTGCCCCCAGATCTCCATTTGGCCCCATGAAAACATCTCACTGGGAATTGTTCTTTTCAGTGCTTTCAAGCACCTAATAAACAATTGCTTGCATTAACCTAGATCCCAGAAATAAAAGACATTCAGGTTATCTTGATAAATGGAGAGCAGGATAGTAATTTCATGAGTGGAGCGGATAACATTAGTCCCATGGCTGTGGCATTTCAGATCCAGATCTCATACACAATCATCTTGCTTGAGTGGTTGGTACAAACACATACCATTTGTTAGTGAATTTAGCATCCATATAGAAGTGTCCTAAATAATCTGTTTCTCTTTTAGAGTCATTGATGTTATTTTAAAATGTTCTAATTCCTTTTCCCATGAAGAGAGCCTATCAAACAATGTACCACAATAAGATTTTAAGAGGTGGGAATGTAAAGTTGGAGCAGTTGCTCATGTAACCCTGTTAGTCACTTCTAGGTAGCTACAGATGTCTTTCCTTAAAGGCATTGAATTTGATTACTTAATGCAATTGAACTATTTTATTGTTAAGTGGTAAATTTGTGCTGCAGCTTCTGATTTAACAATGATTTCTGAGCTTGGGTTTAGTTTTGATTGTGTCCAGCTGTGTCTAAATGAATATCAAGCAGCCTTGGTCGATGTTACCAGGGTTCTGTAGCGCTCAGAATTAGTTCCTGCAGCTTGGGCTACCCAAAACCATGCTGTGATATATTAGATGAAACACACAGAGACACAAACTGAGGCATTCCCTTATAACTATCTAGATTATTTCCTATTCAGTGGAAATCTTGGCTGATCATTCAGAAGCAATAGGAAATTAGTTTTAAAATATTATTATTTGCCTGACATGTCTGCTAAAAGATAATAAGTTTCTTTGTATTTTCCTCATCACCAAAAAAAGATGAAGTAGCATTCCGACTATACATTAAACAAGAAGAATAAATGAAATACATGGACATCTCCTCATTGCAAGTCACCATTCTGAATTTTTCATTGATTTAGAACTATTAACTTGCCTTTTGAACATATGTTCTCTATGTCAGCTCAGAATCCATCAAATTAAAACAATGTTGACATACAATCCTTAAATAAATTGCATTCATTTGTTGCAGCAAAATTCACTAATTGTAACTCCCTGTGGGATCCTGTTGGCAAGGCCAACTTTTCCCATGAGCAGTACGTGGTAGGCATCTTGGGCAGCAGTTCTGACTGGAGACAGCTGAATGTCATGGTGTGCTCTACATTCCCTAAGGTAGCTTGCCCCACTCAGGTGAGTAGAGAACAATTTCTCACTGTCAGCATTAGAGTCTGCAGATAGGGCTGAATGGAAAATTCATTTTCAAATTGCTCAACCGTGCTCCATCCATAACCCCAAATTCAAACAGGAGTCTAAAAACATTTGCAAATTTCTGAATTTGCATTGATGCTCACAAAATGTGCACTTTCAAAATGTTCACCTGTAAAAATGCACAGCCTTTGAAAAAGGCATGCCTTTTCCGTTCAGACAAAAGCAGGTCACAGATAAAATGGGAACATGCCTATCTGAGCTTTGAAGTAAAGTTTCAAGAGCTACAGTGAGCTTGAGCACCTTGGTGCTGCCTCCTCTACCTGCCGTGTCCAGTTAAAAAAACCTTGCACGTATGGTGAGCATGTACTGTGTTAGAGTCCACTAGTTAACTGCGCAGATAACCCTGCACTAATTGCAGCGTTGTTCAGTATAAGGGAAAATAGCAGCAGTTGACTGTAACAACCCTTGAGTGCAGTCGTAATTTTGGTACTGAAGCATTTGTATTCTTCTGAATTATGCTTGCATCAGCATCAGCAAAACAAAAATATCCTCCCTGCATTTTGCATAAAAGGCAAAACAGTCTTGCACACACACAGGAATCTAATTTTATATTTAATACCTTAAGCTTATGTTGAAATCTGTCAGTTTTGCTTTGTTTTCTTGAGGCATGCCTATTTCCTGACTGAGATGGAGAATATAATGATAATGAATTATTTTTGTCCCCAGAGAAATTGCCCTGGCTTTTAAAGATTAATTGATTTACCTTTACATAACATGCTGCTCACACATTTGACATCCGATTAAAGTTTCTGGAAGGGATTTTTTTTTACTATTAAGACATAGTTATTTACAATGACATAAATCATTGTCTACACATGAAAACTGCAACAAAATATTGCTGTGCAAAATGTTTCTGCCAAGCTGTCTCCTCCAGGATATTCCTGATCCTTCCTGATTTTCCAGTTCTTTCCTCCAGTTCTTCTACTCTAGCATTCTGATCAGTCTCCATTGGACAGGATTTGGGCCTTTTCCCCTTCCACTGTCTTCTCCAAAAGTATTGATCATCTGTCTGTCTTCTATCAGACAGACAAATTCTATGTATTTATTTTTGCTGGGCATTTCTCCAAGCTTGAGAATTGTGAAATGATACCCTTTTGGCTACAAAAAGATGCACATTAAGATGATGAAATTACTATTTGTTCCCATGCAGGCTTTTAAAAGAAAGCCTGGCTCCATTTTCCACCCCGTTTCCTCATGTTCATGTCACATTCTATTATGACTAATAATAAAATCCATTATGGGGATGTGTAAAGGGGAGGCCTAGCTCTCTGATGTTACCTTGTCCCCAGCTAGCTAGTTCCAGTTCAGAGTGGAAGGAGGATGAGAAAAATTTGCAAATGTCTTGGCACTGTCAAGGTTACCAAGCAAAATTACTCAGAGTAATCCATGGTGGTGAACCTATTTTGAGAATGGAGTTCAGCATCATAGTTATCTTCTATAAAGCTCAAATTAATAGTTACAGTGGGTGAAGAACATGGGGTATTGAGAGTGTGTGTGCACCAATGCCCCATACCAATCAGAAGATGAGAAACCCAATTCTGAATCAGCAGCAGCTTCCAAACCCATTTCAAGGGATGCTGTATTTGGAGTTCATTGCCATGGCCAAGCCTCCAAGATGCCAGTCTCTAGACTACTATGTCCAAGTTATCCCAGTACATGAACTGCCACAGCTGTTGATCCAACCAAAGCTTGTATAAAGTGTCCCTAGCCAAGAAGGCCACCGGAGTCACAACTGATAATGATTAAATCCAGGTGTTTTCCAGACTGCATACCTGCTGCTTCAAAGGGAATGCAACTCTATCCAGACAGGCAGTTAACCTATTTTCTTGGATATGGTAACCACTCACTTACAGCAAATTTGTCTTGGCAGGATTCAAGCAGGATTCAGGATTTATTGGCCATCATCCAGTCCATTACTGCAACCAGGCACTGTTCCAAGATCTTAAAGTCCTAACCTGATTCAGATGTTATGGAGAAATAGAGCTGTGTGTCACCAGCTTTCTGATCATCTCAAAATTACTGCTCTCGATGGCTTCATGGGGTGTTAAATAACAATGGAGAAAGAAAAGTGCCCGAGGTAGCTCAGGGCATGTGTTCCAAGAAGTCGCATATCCACATTCTCCCCATCTTCTTGCCATCAGGGCAACAAAGGATAATTCACTCACCCAACTAGGCCACGCCCAGGACAAAATGGGTCCAGATAATCAATAGCCTCTGAGAATGCTTGTAGCTGTCTAACACTGCCCTCTCTTTAATTTCATAAATGGGGTATTTGGTAGCAGTTAAAATAAGAGAGATTGAGAGAGAGAGAATGAGCGAGAGAGAATTCTATGTTAGGCTTCTTCATGAGTGCATCTATTACTGCCCCTTTAAGGCAGGTAATGCAAGGATCACCTGCCAAAATATGGATACAAACTGTGAGCTGATCTGGTATTAAGGAGCAGCACCACCAGGAGAGACATAGTGGATGAACAAGCAGGCACAGCTAGGGGTGGAGGTGGAACTACAGTGAGCAAAGACATATCATTATCATAACATGTCATTGATACCCCACTGTTTCTCTCCTTGTGAAGGACCCAGAGTGGCTCCATTTTTTTCCTCATAGCAACTCTCTTAGGTAGGTTGGGCTTAGAGCGAGTGACCGGCCCAAAGCCAGTATGCTTCATGGACAAGTGGGGACTAGAGCATGACTCTCACAAGTCTCTAGTCCAAATGCTTTAACCTCTCTGCCACACTGGCTTTTCTCCTATGGCGGGCAAATCTGACCATCCCTTCATCTATTCCAAAATATAAGTAGTTCCTCAAGTCAAATTAGTTCTTCTCAAAGCATCTACATTGTATTCGTAAAAAGAGTAATGTTTTATATATTATATATCATATAATATAAAATATAATTATTATATTGCTGCCTGGAATATTTTCAATATGGTCCAGCTATGCAAATGTAATAAGCAAACAATGAGCAAATTGTAGTCAATCAAAATCATATACTTCCTGAAGCTTTTCTGAGGAAAAAACATCTCATTTGCTCTGAACTTCCCTGCAATGGTAAAGATTTGTTGCCTTCTTTGGATTTAACAGGGGGAGAAATCAATGAGGTGCTCCAGGGGTCAGATTCCTGGTGGAATCCGGACTTGCACATCATGCTTTTACAGGATACCAAAGGCTGAAAATGTCTGAAGGGGAAGAATTAAGGAAGAAGGGGAGGACTCTGGAGGAACATAAATTCAACATGACCAGAGCGTCCTCAAAGAGGCTGTAGGGTACAATCATGATATAAAAATTATCAGATGGTAAATATATGCCCAGAGCATTTTTTTTCTTTAAGCTGAGCCCTCCATACTCCTCTGAAACTAAACTTCTACCAAGTGGGCAAGAGAGAATGGAACAGGCAATGACATCTTTATGGCTGACTAATTCATGACTCATAAGAGTAAGGTCAGGGAGCTAGTTAATTGTCACTGTCACAAGTCTTGAATGTTATGTACAGCCTTGTATTTTCAGTGCCTAGAAGGCTGTTAGCACTAAAGGCTCAACAGAAGCAGTAATTTATTTATTGCTCCATTGGCATTAGTGGGTCTGATAGCTGTAACTTTCCGATTTTATGTAAGCTATTTAATTTGAGATTTTGTATTTATCCATGATGCTCATTTGTCTAGGATGTTGTTCCAGTCACTCAGTGTTTCTTTCCACTGCTGTCTATAGCCAGTACTAAGCTTAATACAATGATTAATATTACAGCTTTCTTATATGGGTGTGCATTGACAATGCCATATATATCTGCATATTTTTCCTCTTGTTATAAAAGGCAGGATTGCTGTTGAGAAGAGTTTAGCATTGACTCTTCAGCTACAGTGCCCATTGGTGTTTCTCATGCTTCTGGAACCTGCCCCAGACCTTAACCCATTACATGCCATTTCTATTATTTGCAGAAGGCTTAGGGTGCAATCCTATGGCTTCCCAACATTGTGTAGGAGGCCGTGGGATTCTTTGGAGTGCCACCTCTGAACTCCTGTGACTTTGGAGCTGTGACTCTGAAGGATGAGCTTTCTCCTCAACCCTGTGTGGAATGATCTGCTTTGCTTGCCCACCCCTGAGGTCACACATGGGTCTTGTAGAGGGAAAATGAGGCATGCTGGAGTCAGGGAGGAAGTGGGCTGGGTCTGTGTACTCAGGCTAATTCCAGCTGATGGCCTACTTGATGTCTTCTTCCCTCCTCCCAGCAATAAAACTGGATGGATAAATATGACTGTCTAGAGAAAATACCCAGTGCAAGTCACGAAAGTTACCGATATCATAGTTTCCAAGCTTACACATGCAGGAATCATTTGAGTTCAGAGTTTAGAAGCAGAACTATTTTATTTCTCTGCTATTATGTTGGATGGGAAGAGGAGGTGTTAGTAATAAAACAAACACCATAATGCTAATGCCCATCATACTAATCCCTCTTCCATGACTCTTAATGGAGTAAATCCAAGATCAGACAAACTGCCTCTGTAAGTTCTGATTGTGCAAGGAGGGAAAGTGTGGGTGAGGAGCAGAATATGCAAGGCACACACCTCCCATATGTAGGGCCCAGTGAAATTCATGCCTTTGTCTAATTGCAATATCCCTATACCTTATTGATTTGGATTTCAACTTTCAGTTTCTTTTTCCCCTTCAACTAATTGGTAAAAAGTAATTAAATGTGAAATGTCTATTAAAGAATGAACTTTAAAGAAGACTCAAATGGCTGGAAGTTTTAGCACAGGCCCCAACCAGCTGTCACTTTGCTCTAGCATCAATGGCATTGCACAGAGCGATGGCATAAATGTGCAATTAGAGTGTTCCCTCTCTGGCTTCTGATAGTCAGTATCTGGTCACCTGTTGGGAGATGCAATCATATGGACTCATTTAAAAAGAAATGTGCTGCCAGGTCTCCTGACAGAGCAGTTAAAATTTGCAGATAGCAATGGATTTGGTCAGGCTCAATAGAGCAACTGCATTCTTCTGATTGTCCTTTTGAGCCACAGTGAATTGTGCAATGGCAGTGTTGACTCTACTGGGCCTTTGGCCTCTTTGAAAAAATAGTTTCTTTAGTGCAGATGATTTTGGGGGTTGGAGGGGAAGTCTAGCATGAAAGAACATTAACTTTTTCCATATGTTCCCAAAGTGATGGAAAAAGGGTAAATCAATCAAAGGATGGTCCATGGATGCCTTTTAAAAATGAATATATCAGCTCCTTAGCTTAGCTAAATTAGTACTAGTCCATTTAACCCAGCTGAAATATTGGGCTATGGGGGAAAGCTTCTAAAAGAGTGTGTACCTTAGCTCTCCTCTATCCTGTTCCAGAAGACTTGATTGTTTTATGACAAAGCAACATTTTAAGTTCTGTATTTACATGGATACATGGGCATAGAATATTTTCTGAGTGTTACTGAGAAATCCAGTAGAACTA
Source organism: Varanus komodoensis (assembly GCF_004798865.1). Lineage (NCBI taxonomy): Eukaryota > Metazoa > Chordata > Lepidosauria > Squamata > Varanidae > Varanus > Varanus komodoensis. Next base: position 18,131,837 of record NW_025335349.1, read on the forward strand.
CTGTAGGGAAATGCTGTAGCTCAGTGGTAGAGCACACACTTTGCAGCATGAGAATCCTTTATTAAATCCCTGGCATTCCAGGCAGAGCTTGGAAAGAAAAATAGAGGGCCAATGTTCATCAGTGTAGATAATATTGTGCTAGATGGACCTGTGGCATAGCCCATAAAGCAGCTTCCTATTTCATAATTCTGGGGACAGGTTAAAAAATGATATCCAGACTGAATTTGGGATAGGTAAACTGGAGAAGTTCAAAGTCACCATGGGCAGTATCCAGTGGTGCCATTCCACAAATCCAAATAGTGCTAGTGAGCCCACTGACTCTTTCCATGGACATACAGTTGTGCATTGCACTTGAAAAAGCCATTGTGTAACTAGCAGTGCAAATGTAATGCACAACCAGTCTGATATACAGTCATCCATCTACATTGTTTACCCTTGATCCAAGACTGGAAATATACGGAAAAATATTGTATTTTCCCCAGATTTTTCAGGGAACTTGTTTAGCAGAGGGAAGTTATGTGCTCTTTTAGAATGTGAAGAGATTTAGTATATGAAATGAATCAGGGAAGAGTCATATGGCTGAAAAGTCCTTGATAGTTTCTTAGGATTTAAAAGAGCCAATTCTACTGAATGATTGATTCTGACTTCTTGTTAACCCAGCATTTGCCTCCTTCAATGTCCTTGGATATTTTTCAGCAGCTGAAAAAAGTAAGTAACATTGGACAATTATGTGGCCAGAAGCAAGAAACGGGTGTCTTTCCATATAGGAAGAGGCTTTCTGATGAAGGGGACTATAATATTGTGTATGCTTCAGGATCCCTTTCACTCCCATGTTATCTCACGTTAGTCCTGCACTCTACAACTACTTCTATGAGAACGACTATGTGTGGAACAATCTCAATAGCTTTTTTCTAAAAAGGTGATCCGTCATGCCACAATATTGTCTCACTTTTTCTTAAGTATTCTCATCAGAAAGGATTATCAAAAGATTGCACAGCAGCAATGATTACATAGTTCCAAGGATATTAAATAGAATTGGGTCACTTGGAATCAGAGTTTGATGAAGGCTGATGTCAAAGCACACAGTAGAAGGGGAAAGTAGAGGAATATTATGTCATTTGTTAGCTACCACATGGCCTGCTGTTGCTTGGGCATACTAGAAGAAGTGGAGGTACAGTAATGTATAGCATTAGAACTGAAATGGTAAGGCAAGAAGAAGGCGAAACAGAAAAACACTCCAGCAGGTATACTGACCATTGCTATTCCTGGCTATCTGAATTTTCCAGCACATTTTCAGTTCAGAACCAGAGCTTGGTGTAGATTGCTTCAGGCATAAGCACTGTAGGAAAGAGCATCTGTGCAGACAAAGCCTTAGGTACAGTCAGAAAAAAGAAGAAGAATATGAAAAATATCCAGTTATAGCTTACTTGTGTTGTGGCTGTTAGTTGCAAAGTCGTATCCAACCCATCGCAATGCCAGGGACAACCTTCCTCCAGGCCTTCCTGTCTTTCACCATGCCCCAGAGTCCACTTAAGCTCACACCAACTGCCTCCGTGACTCCATCCGGCCACCTCATTCTCTGCTGTCCCCTTCTTTTGCCATCTATTGTTCCCAGCATTAGGCTCTTCTCCAGGGAGTTCTGCCTCCTCATTAGGTGGCCAAAGTATTTGAGTTTCATCTTCACTATCTGGCCTTCTAAAGAGCAGTCAGGGTTGATCTCCTCTAGGACTGACCGGTTTGATTGCCTTGTGGTCCAAGGGACTCGCAGGAGTCTCCTCCAGCACCACAATTCAAAGGCCTCAATCCTTTGGCGCTCAACCTTCCTTATGGTCCAGCTTTCACAGCCATACATTGTAACTGGGAAAACCATAGCCTTGACTATAGGCACTTTTGTTGGCAGGGTGATGTCTCTGCTCTTTAGTATGCTGTCTAGATTCTCCATAGCTTTCCTCCCCAGGAGCAAGCATCTTTTAATTTCTTGGCTACAGTCCCCTTCTGCGGTGATCTTGGAGCCCAGGAAAATAAAATCTGTCACTACCTCCAGTTCTTCCCCATCTATTTGCCAGGAAGTGAGAGGACCGGATGCTATAATCTTCATTTTCTTAATGTTGAGTTTCAAGCCAACTTTTGCACTCTCCTTCTTCACCCGTATCAAGAGACTCTTTATTTCCTCTTCACTTTTTGCCATGAGAGTGGTATCATCTGCATATCTGAGGTTGTTGATATTTCTCCCAGCAATCTTAATTCCAACTGGAGATTCATCTAGCCCCACCTTTCTCATGATGTGCTCTGCATATAGGTTAAATAGGCAGGGCAACAGGATACAGCCTTGCCGAACTCCTTTCTCAATCTTGAACCAATCAGTGGTTCCGTGTCCAGTTCTCACTGTTGCTTCTTGACCCGCATATAGATTTCTCAAGAGACAAATAAGATGGTCTGGTACTCCCATGTCTTTAAGAACTTGGCAAAATTTGTTGTGATCCACACAATCCAAGGCTTTAGCATAGTCAATGAAGCAGAAGTAGATGTTTTTCCAGAACTCCCTAGCTTTCTCCATGATCCAGCGTATGTTGGCAGTTTGATCTCTAGTTCCTCTCCCTCTTCAAAATCCTGCCTGTACTTCTGGTAGTTCTTGGTCCACATACTGCTGGAGCCTAGCTTGTAGGATTTTGAGCATCACTTTGCTAGCATGTGAAATGAGTGCAATAGTGCGGTAGTTTGAACATTCTTTGACATTGTCCTTCTTTGGGATTGGAATGTAAACTGACCTTTTCCAGTCCTGTGGCCACTGTTAAGTTTCCAAATTTGCTGGAATATTGAGTGTAGCACTTTTACTGCATTGTCTTTTAGGATTTTGAAAGATTGAGATTGTATCCCAGTACTGCTTTTCCTACTCTTTTATTGACTATGAAGGCTACTCCATTTCTTCTCAGGGATTCTTGCTCGCAGTAGTATACCTGATGGTCACCTGAATTAAATACACCCATTCCTGTCCATTTTAGTTCACTGATTCCGAAGATGTCGATGTTCAGTCTTGTCATCTCTTGTTTGAACACATCCAGCTTGCCTTGATTAATGGATCTTACATTCCAGGTTCCTATGGAGTATAGATCTTCACAGCATCGGACTCTCCTTTCACCACCAGATACATCTGCAACTGAGTGTCCTTTCGGCTTCGATCCAGTCACTTCATTCTTTCTGGCGCTACTAGTACTAGCCCTCCGCTCTTCCCCAGTAGCATATTGGACACCTTCTGACCTGAGGGGCTCATCTTCCGGCATCATATCTTTTTGCCTTTTGGTACTGTCCATGGGGTTTTCGTGGCAAAGATACTGGAGTGGGTTGCCATTTCCTTCTCCAGTGGATCACGTTTTGTCAGAGCTCTCTGCTATGACCTGTCCATCTTGGGTGACCCTGCATGGCATAGCTCATAGCTTCATTGAACTACACAAGCCCCTTCGCCACGGCAAGGCAGTGATCCATGAAGGAGATATCTTACTTGTACCAGTATGTAAGTTTTTAAGCTTTGGCCATTGGGATACCTGACAAAGAAAATTGTAAAATAAAAAAAGGGAATGTAAGTGAGGAGGCACGGACAATTAATTTAGGCTCTTAGCAGAGTGGTTTAGTATAATACATCCTGTGGATACCAAGTCCTGCATCTATTCTTTTTATGTTCCCAGACTCAGATGCCCAGCAGTGCCCCAAGGAGGACTCAGAACCAGATGAGCCACCTCATCATGGACCTTCCAGACAATGTTTGATTTGACCAAAGCTGGGATGCAGTAATGGGCTGCATGAGGGCCAGTGTTGATTGGACAGAGACTCTACACAGAAGTGGTTCTCTGTGTGTTCAGTTTGGGATTGGAAAATGTGCTTCTGGATCTGTGCTTGTCATCGAAAGCCTGGGTGACCCCCATGGCTTGGAATGCCCATTATTAGCAGAAATTGTTCTGACAGCTATGCTCAGTCCTGGATAGCTGTTTTTCTGATGCTTTTGCTCTTGTAAATCATCTAGAGATTTTCTATGGAAATATAGACAGCTTAGAAAATTTTAAATAAATAAATATATAAAACTAAGCCAAGCCATTGTTGTTCATGCATTGCTAACCTTACAACGATCTACTTTCGCCAAAGCTCTCCTGGCAGCTTAGAGCAATCTAACTAGTGCATAATGCAGTAGCAAGGGTGCTCCATGGAACACACAGCCATGCCCCCATTATATCTACTGGTACCTATTGGCTATAGAGGTGTGCAGGAGTTTATTGTTTGCATGCAAAGCCCTACATGACTCTGGGACCATGATTCCCAGGGGGCAGCCTCCCCACTCCCCTCCACACGCACAGACGGACATGGTCAAACTTTAAGATTTTTAGAAGAGTCTTCATTGGCCATTACATGCCCAAAAGATTATTGCCACATAATATCTCTGATGCAAGCCTTCTCATTGGTGACACCCACCCTTCAGAACATTGTAGAAAATCAGGTATATTTGAAATGTCTCCTGAAAATATATTTGCTCCCTTAGGCTTTCTCTGTCCTGTAACAAATTGCAATCACTCATATGCTTACATTTCTTTGCATTGCTTATTATTGTCATTGTAGTTTGCATTCTGTAGTGTGTTTTAAACAGTGATTTTAATGTTTATATGTGAACTGTGTAAAGATGTTATGATTTTGTCCAGTACAGTACAAAAATTTCAAGCTTTCATTCAGTGAATGTATGAGGGAGAAAGGTAATTTGAATGCTACTATAATTTTTAAAAAAATCATATATACACATGAGCATTTGCACAAAGGGTAGCTAACAAGCCATGGGTGGGAACTGCTTTCTTGCTCTGTCCCAGGGGCCTAGAATTGGTTAGAGAATGGCTGGAATTCTGAGCTGGCCTCATATGCTAGAAGGAGCAGACTTACCACTTCTGTCATTTCATAAATAGCTTTTGAACCTCCCCCAGTTTTGATGTGTCAGGCTAAAGAGGACCATCCATGCGAGGTGTTTTCGTTTACAAGATTTACAGGCTTGATTATTTCAGGCACAGCAGGATGTGCGTCTCAGTTGTAATCTGGCTTAAATGAAATGCCCTGAAACAAGCAAAAATAATTAGTATCGGATATCCAATCTAATTAGTAAAGCAGCCTTGAACCACGAAGCCTCATTCTGGAGGAAGTCAATAAAATAGGGTCCATCTTAAGTGAGGTGGCTTAAATAGAATGCATGAAAGCAAGTTGTAAGACTTGGTTTCAGGTATTTGAAGTAATTAGCAAGGTAAGCTTGAGGCATGAAGTCTGGTTAAGAAAAAGATCAATAAGAAATGAGTCTGGTTAAGAAGAAAATCAATACAGAATTGCAGTTACTTCTTTGGGAAACTTGGACCCCAGAAATGTGTCAGCCACAGCATTCCATTTACCTGGGAACTTATGGAATGCTGAGGTTTTCTAGGCTCCTGGTTCTGGTAAATCCCCCAATCGTTACTACAATTCCCTTCATATTCTCTCTGCTCTTTCTCACAGGATTTTACTACATGAAGTACTTTGCTTCAATGCTGCTAGTTCTTGCCCTGCTCTGTCTTGTGTTAGGTCAAATAGAAATCTCAGGACTACTAGACGGTAGAACACAACAAAGTGACAGCACTGTGGGTGGGAATAAAACCCATTCCAACAAGAGGGCGGATGTGCTAATTATAGTCATTTCAATAGCACTTTAAGTTTAAGATTCAAGTCCTGTATAAGGCATTATTCATATGTTGCCTGTAATCACTAATTGCACTAAGGCTGGGGGTGGGGAGAGGGCTCAAGCCCTAAAGAGAACCAGTGAGGTGTGGTGGTTAGGATGTTAGACTCGGAACCTGGGCGATCCAGGTTCTAGTCCCCACTTTGGGCCAGTCACAGACTCTCAGCCAAACCTACCTCAGAGGGTTGTTGTTGTGAGGATAAAATCGAGCCATGTAAGCTGCCATGAGTTCCTCATAAAAGGAAAAACAAGTGGCATATAAATGCAATGTGGTCATGATGATACTGTGGATGATGATGGAAACATGTGGGTGATCATGTAGCGGTGGTGTGTGGAGTTAATACCACAACTAAAACCAGTTGGCTTTCTATTAGATCAATTCATAATCCAATCATGGTGAAATATTTGGCTTTCAGCTGATTGCGCGCGCACACACACACACACACACACACCATTGAAATCAACTAAGTTGATCAATCTCACCTAAGTAACAATGAGCTATTTGAGCATAAATGTGCCTAGAATCATTCTGTATCTTTCGATCGTTCTGCATTTTAGATGAAAAACCTGAACATCATCTAAATTTTCATTCTAAAACATGGGCTAAAACATGCAAGCTGTAGCAGTCCAAGTTTCAAAGCACTTTTCCATATTAAATTCTCTTTGTAGTTGCATAATTGGTGTCAGAGAGTAATTTCCAGACAAACCTTCTTCATGCAGTGAATTTATATGAATGAAGAACCCCACCTGCGTTGTGAAACCATGAAATCCTAGAAATGTTGTACTATGTAACCATGTACACTAATCCAAAATAAGGCCCACTATCACCATGTATAGGTGTAACAGCTGAGCAGTGAAGAAAGCTACAGGAAGAAAATTGATGTCTTTAGAACATGGTGCTGGAGGAGAATTTTGTGAATACCCTGGACAAATATACATATGAACAAGTGGGTCCTAGATCAAATCAAGCCAGAAATGATGAAAGTGAAACTGTCCTGCTTTGGGCACTTCATAAAAAGACAAAACTTACTGGAAAGACAATAATGCTATGGAAAGTTGAAGGCAGAAGAAGCCATCTATGAGATGGATTGAATCAATAAAGGATGCCACAGCTTTAAGTTTACAAGGGTTGAGCATGGCTATCAAGGACAAGACCTTTTGGAGGGTATCCATTCATGGGGTCACCTTAAGCTGGAGTTGACTTGATATAGCATATTAAAAAAGTGGGCTTATTATCCGATAGCTGTACATCAAAATTGAAACATTAGTGCTCATATTTAGATTAGACCTTCTAGCCACTTTATGTGTGTGCAGTATAGCAAACAATTATACCAATATTAATGCTAGCTTCCCAGCATCTTCAGAAATGTTTGAGAAATATTTCTCAAATGCTTCAAAAATGGCAAATCTGTACAGAAATGAGTCAAGTTTATCTGAAAGTAAATACAACAAACCCTTGGCATAACTGGGCCAACCTAATATGGATGCCTCATGCATATGAGTTTGATGTTTCTCCTGCTACCCTGCATATAAAACTGTATGTTTTATGTCTTTCCTTAGTTGAGAAAGCCTTTCATGAAGAATTCATTTCAAATGGCCTCCCCACCACAGCATGAGGGAGGGATTCTGCTTTGCTAAATAGATTTGGAACTATGAGTTTGGATGTTAATTTAGTATTTAATTTACAGGTGACACATTCATTTTAGCCACCATCTAGCTTATCAGGACAGACAGTCATTCACACAAAAGCACACAGTTATTGATTTTAGATACAAGTGAAATATGACTCCCCTGCAAAGGAGAGTTATATTTTAATTCCCAAGGGGACTGTTGTTATAAACCAATCTGTGCACCAGAAAAGAAGAAATAGGAATTTTCTTGGAAAATTCATGACATGATATCTTTATCTTTTACAGGAAATGGAATTATAGCATGTTTGGCAGAAGGATGGCCATTCTTGATGGGGGGTTAAATGTGTGTACGTGAACAGTGCTTTAAAATGTGCAAATATTCTGTAATACGTTAACTTTCAACTGTGGATTTTATCAGTGTATATTCAAATCCATCCACCCACCCATCCATCTACCCATCCATCCATTTGTCTAATGGGACTTGAATATATTCTCAAGAAAACAGCGAGCACAATTACTGAGCACACATTTTTAAACATCTCTGTATTTGTTCTTTTTATCTTCTACCCAGCTAGACCAAGATGGATGAATATGTCAATTTTACCTTCTCCTTCATTAGAATTAAAACCAAACAAAAATAGACTCACACAAAGAAAAACTCCTCATGTTCTTTCCATGTATTTATTTATCGCACCCAGTATTACAAAGAAATTTGTTAATATGGGTGAATTCTTTGATAAAATGAACTGCCAAATTCAATGGATGCAACCATTCCTGAAAGAACCCTGGTTATTAGGTATTATAGAAAAGTAATAAAATTTGTAGAGAGAGAAATCCATTTCTGCCATGTAGCTATTAAAATTGAGGAACCTATCAGGTGAAAAAAGATGGTAGGCCTAATTCAGGACTATAAACATAGTTTAATACCTAAGGAATCATAAACAGGCTTTTAAGGGGAGCACTCAAACTCTGAGCCTGGTTGGAGAAATTTGTCAGTTTCAGCTTTTCCCATGCCCATTCTCCTTCTTGAGTTTCTAGTTCCCTTTACAGAACAAAAGAACATAAAACTATGGACAGCTGTACAGATTTGGGGAAACTTTCACCCAATATGAATTGAAACAAGCCTCTCACTTATCTCCAGTCTATGTTCATATACTGCGATTCCATGTAGATATATAGAGTTGTCAGAGTTACAGTCAGTGTAATTGGCCATCAGGCAGTCCCTTCCATGACTCAGAAGCTGGATAAGAAACTGGATAATGTTGTCCAGTCTGATACTTCACTTTTCCTGATAGTAATGGTTCTGAATGAATCAACCCTGCTATGTTCTTCTGCATAACCCATATCTTCCTAAGCAAGTTAGATATTGGGCTGGAAAGTCATAATAACCTCACACTAACAGCTGTGTAGGCTATTTTCTGCCCGCATTCCTGTTCATCACTTAGGCTGACATATTTAAATTAGCTGAGGAGATGTTCTGTAAAATAGCTGCCAGTCAAATATGAGTTTATAGGGACAGTCCATATATTTTTAGGTTCTGTTTCAGAAACAAAGATGGTTTACTTAGCTGCAAATCCCTTGCTATCCCTTTCCTTCCCTCACTAACTTTTTTTGAGCAGTGAGGGTGGAAGGGAGGTTAAAATGTCATTCTAATTCCAAATACAATATGAACTAGTTTTAAAAATAAGTTGTTCCTTGTTCTTACAAGCTTCATGCCACATTCTTTATGCAAATCACAATTAACCATTACATACAGCAAAAATACACAAACATCAAAACTCACTCTTAGCTTGGTGACTGACCCCTGATACAAAACAACAAACAAATCCCCATAAAGAAAGCCCTTAGAAGTATTCTACCCAAGAGCAGGGAGTAGGGAATTCATATTGTCTCGGAATGCTAATCCTTGGTGAAGTGAAATGTTAGTATGGTTAGAATGACACTCTTTAAGGAAGAATGTAATGTAAGTCATGAAAAAACATGCAATCCATCAGTCAAACAAAAACAAGACAAACCTAACTTTATAGTATGCACGATAGCTGTTTCACAACCACCGGAATCCATGGCTTTCCGCTGTCATTTCATTCTAATATGTCAGAATTGTCATAGCTCCATACATCTCAGACAAATAAAAGGGGATTGGTCTATACAGCTAGACAATAGTAAACCTGATGAGGGAATAAGAATACAGAACCTGGCATGATTCATTGTGGTATTGTGATTGGTGTGCTAGAGTAGAACTGGGAGACTGAAGTTTAAGACACTCTCCCTCTCCCTTTCCCTCTCCCTCTCCCTCTCCCTATCCCTCTAGATGGGCTGGAGGTAGGCTGCAAAGTTGCTGTGAAGTTATCAAATTCATTATTTTTATCAGGATCAAGGTATGGATAATTATGAGAAGGAATGCATATTATACAATATGTTTCTTTAGAATAATATATCCATCTATCTTTTTTTTTTTTGACTATGAGACTTCAAGAAAGAGAAAGAAGAGTAGGCTAAGTAATCTGCAACTTGCAGAAATATACTAACTTTAACAGTTAAAGTTCTCAAAAGTTTAGCTGTGTATAAGTCCTGTATGTCATGCACTCTAGGAAAATCACAAGTTTTATAGGAGGAAGGAATGATTGCATTCTTTCCCTGAGCTTTGTTTCCTGGATTTCAATTTGTATGCCCTTTAGAGGGGACAATTTGTGTAAAGGGAGATGACCCCAAAGTGGGACCAAAGTCTCTTTGCTGATGAACAAGGAAAGGGTCTTTGGGAACTCATCTAAAGTCACTTTGGGGAGAGAGGACAGAAAAGAAATCATGCTTCGATGGCTACAGGCCATGCCATAGTCACCTCTTTAGCACAACAAGAGAAGAAATCATAACAAGGCCCACTGTCTGTTCTGGAATGTGAACACAAATTTGATTTGTCCACTGAACTTTGATCTCCTGCTTTCAACTGCATAAGAAAGTGATGCATAGAGAGCAGATCTCTGTAGTGCTCTGCTTGTGTCTGCTTTTGACCTAGAAGTTCTTTCCTTTCTCCTGTTTTGGCTGACACCTATGTCAGCTTATTCTGGAAGTGGGTTATGGTGTATTCTCTGCAAGAAACAGAGAGATCAACTGTGATGAATACTATGACCCTGCTCTCTCTCCCCCACAAACAGAAAGGTAGTATTTCCTATTTGTAGTTCACTGTGTAGTAAAGATGAAGCTGTCCCACAAGGAAATGTGCATTTTTGGTTGCTACTTAAAAATCACAAAAAACAGGAAATGCATCACCAAGAAACAGGAAACCAATTTGTGTGAAACATATGTATTCCAGTTTATACACATAGATGTAAATTCCAAAAGAATTACTATAATTTAAATATAAACACAATGCATATCCCATGCTAATTGTTGTTGGGTAGCTTCAACACTCAAGTCTTCTTTTCTCTCTGTGTGCGTGCGTTTGTGCGCATTCATGTTTAATCTTTAAACCAAAATTGGATTTGATAACCAATATCTTCAAATAGAGGACTGTCATCTCTAAAGTAGAATACGTGGCTACTCAGTGTGTATTGGCTTGAGAAGGAGATATAATTGTGTGAAGTGGAAACGGCATGTGAAACACAGTTAAGCTAGGAACATTTGTGCTTTATTAAAAGCTTTTTGTAAGTTCCCCAACCTAGTACGTATTTTTTTTAAAAAAATGTCAAATATTCATATTTGTTTCCCTCACTTCCCTTCAGTCTCAGTTGCTTATGATATCCTTAGTTATGTCATTGGAGAGCCCATAAACTCAATAATCTAGTTCATCCATGATTGAACAAGATGCATTGGTTTGTTTAAGCTGCAACATCTGTTGATACATGCAGTGAATTTGCATGTTATGGATATGCATGCGCTAATACATGCTGATGCAAATTTGAACTGCTTGACATGGCATCCAAACATGGATGACATGGCTCCTTGGATGAAAATAACTCTCAAATAATCCTACAACAGACCATGGGTTATTTAATGAGTATTTCCTGCTCAAACAAGCTGTGCTAGCCAGGTTTGGATGATATAATAAGCCATGCCAAGCTGCTAGCTGCCATTTGCTGTATGCAACAGACAGCACTGGAATTGTGCCACCTGCCCAGAGGTAACATAGCATTCCATGCAGCTTTATGCAGAACAGCATCCCTTGCACACCTCACCAAAAATAAAAATTAAATCGCCCAAAGAAGTCAGACTTGGCATCACTCCCTCAGAGCTCTTTCTTCCAACCCCCTTTATAAAGGTGTTTGCATTCTCATGAAGGAGAAATAGAAACCCTGTTTGGACATTCTAAATCAGGGAACAGTAAACATGTGAGGAAGGAGCGTTCTGGCTGAGCACCTCTGGCATTGCCTTGCTTGCTGCTGCCCATGGAGGGTCACTCATCTGGGGTGGGGGAGGCTGTCTGTACAATCCAGTGTTTTCAACCCTGAAGAGAATCCCAGTAAACAGAGAAGGCTCTCCTTTAAGAAAAGCGGGGGGGGGGGGGTAAATAGGGCTAGAGAGACTCTCCATTCTGTGTGGATGCACCTGCTCAAAATCTTGGCAAAATGAAACAGCCTGCTTTGGAATGCTGTGGTATATGTGATCTCATGCAATGCATAAGTAACACTGTTGCATCACAAGTGATTCAGCCCTGCTAGTTCTATGTACTAAGGCAGAGAGGCTGTTGATCTGAACTCTGCCTGGAAGGTTCCCTGATTGTTGTCTGACTGAAAGAGAGAGAAAGACCAGGTTACAGGAATACCATAAGGGATTGAAAGCTTCCAGATGCATATATTTTTCAGTGTTCTGGAAGGATGCAGGTAATGGGCTGTTGAGAAAAACCAATTAAATGTTTTCACTTCACCAGCAAACTCTGTGGGATGCAAGAATGATACTGGATGAATACTCCATCCGTAGAAAATATCCTTTGATCCCACACTTTTTCTAACTGAATAAGCCCTTCAGTCAATGCAATCAGCATTCTAAGCTCTTTCCATTATTATTATTATTTTGGTCATCCCTGTGGTTGGCTTTTCTTCTTCCTTAGCGTGTGTGCTCTCATCTACCATCAGCAGGATACAGTTATTCCAGTGTACAAAATAGTTCAAAATGCAATGGTCCTGAAAGGGAATATTCTCAATGCAGTATGCACTATATATCCATTTCTCTGACCAAGATCACACACAGAGAGAGAGAGAGAGAGGGAGAGAGAGGGAGAGGGGGGCAGTGATTAGCACATTTAAAATCTATTATGATTTTCTTTTTAAATACATTTCAAACAGAAGAGATACAAAGGAATAACATGTCCCCATGCTGATATTCAGAAATGAAGAGCTCTGACCAATGAAGAACAGTTATCAAGCTGGCCATTGTAGAATAGCTGGCATTCCACTCTTTGCTAGGATAAAGGGGGTTAGCAACTGAAGGAAAGCTAAGCAGTCAGTTGGGCAAGAAGGGGTGGTTAGAATCCTTGAGACTAAAGCTCATAATGAAGGAGATCATGCACTTAGTGTACAACGGAACTTACTTCATAGAAGTGAAGGCAGCAAAAAGTTATTATTTTGTCATCTCCATTGCATCTGGAGGAACTGTCCACAGAGCTTTTCTGAGTGGTTTGGGGATTGATTTTGTCTAACCCAGGGAACCCAATACTGGAGACCCATTGTGATGAATTTGCAAGGCATTTTGAGGATTAAAACACTCATCTACATTCTGACTGGAATACCACTACTGTGGCTGCGGAGGTATCCAGTGCATCATCTTATCTTGTTTTGTGGGATCAGTTTCAATTTAGGAGCCTGAGGACATGGACAAGATATTTGCATCTGCATAATTCAGCAGGTGCTTTCTTGACATTGTCCTTCATAGTTTATTCAAGATAGCTGTGGAGGAATGACTGGATGTACTGGGGGAAAGTTGGATGTATCATTACATGATGTTGTGGTCCCTACTCCCTTGAATGACCCAGTGGTGCAACCACTCCCGGAATAATCCTACCTGTATTTAGAGAACTATGTCAGAGTAATATGCTCAAGCGAATGGTGGCATTTCAGTGCAAACACTTCTGAATGGCACATTATCTGGATCCAGTCCAGTCTGGATTCAGACCTGACTTGGGGTCAGAATCAGCTTTGGATGTTCTGATGGATGATGTTCTTCAGCAGAGAAAAAGGGACAGTGCAACCCTGTTAGATAATTTTGCTCTCTCAGCTCAGTGGCTTTTGATGCCATTAACTGTGCTATCTTCCTGGCTGGCTTTTTGGAGTGAGAATTTTGAGAGGGACAATGTCCTGCAGTGCTTGTGGGGTCAGTTTCAAAGAATACCACTGGGATACTGTCCCTCAGTTTCCTGGCAGATGCACTGTGGAGTTCTGTGGCACACCAACTTGTCTCACTGTAATTTAATATTCATGTGAAGCAATTGGGATTGGTCATCAGACTTGGGACAAACTGTCACTGGTATAATGATGATACTAGCTCTAGTTTTCTTTGATATCTGAATAGGGAGAACATGCATATTTTGAACCTGTGCCTGGATGCAATTATGGCTTAGACAACAACTAACACAAAGAAGATGACTCCCAGTAAAATAGATAACCTGTAGGTTGGCAGTTTGTAAGGCTAGGAATCGGACTGGTTACCAGTTCTGAATAGGAGAGCAGGTACTCCCTCTGAAGGAGCAGGTACATTGTTGTGAGAGTTCTTGGTTCTGTGTGTGTCATTGGATAGCCACCTGGTCTCAGTGGTGCATTACCAGTTTGTCTGGTGCACTAATTATACCCATTGCTAGGTTGAGATAGTCTGACCATGGTGATTTATGTACTCATAACTCCAAGACTAATCTAATCTAATGTACTCTATGAGAGGATGCTCTTTTGCCTGGTTCAGAAGCTGCATCAAGTGCTGAATACAGCATCCAGGGGCTCAGTAGAAAACTGACCTATGCTATTCATTCATTCATTCATTCATTCATTCATTCATTCATTCATTCATTCATTTAGAAGGCTTCTATGCCGCCCCATTCACCGAAGCCTCGGGGCGGCTCACAATAATAGATAAATAAGCACAGTATAAAACAATATGGTTGACCTGGCCCAAATAAATAAATAAATAAATAAATAATATTAACAATTAAAATAACGCTTGAATAAAAAGGTCTTTGCCTGGTGCCAAAAAACAAATAACGATGGCGCCAGGCGGACCTCTCTGGGGAGCATATTCCATAGATTGGGTGCCACCGCAGAGAAAGCCCTCCTCCGAGTACTCACCCTCCTAATATCCTTCACGGAGGGTTCCCAGAGAAGGGCCTCTCCCGCTGATCTCAAGGGGCGGGCAGGCGGGCATATATGGACATAAGTGTTCCTTCAGGTAACCAGGACCCAAGACGTTAAGGGCTTTATAGGTCATAACCAACACCTTGAATTGGGCCCGGACTTCAATGGGGAGCCAGTGAAACTGATGGAGAACTGGAGTCATGTGAACATAACGCCCAGTCCCCGTCAGCAGCCTGGCAGCTCTATTTTGAACCAATTGAAGTATCCGGACCATCTTCAAGGGCAGCCCCATGTAGAGCACATTACAGAAGTCAAGTCGGGAAGTCACCAACACGTGTGTCACTGTCGCCAGGCAGTCATTCTCCAGGTAGGGACGCAGCTGATGGATCAGCCGAAGCTGGAGGAAAGCGCTCCTCGCCACCGCTGTCACCTGAGCTTCCAGTGAAAGCTCTGGGTCGAGGAGCACTCCCAAGCTGCGGACCTTGTCCCTAAGAGGGAGTGCAACACCATTCAGGACTAGGTTCAGGTCCCCTTCCCCGAAACCCGATCCGCCAACCAACAGGACCTCTGTCTTGTCTGGATTGAGCTTCAGTTTATTGGCCCTCATCCAGCCCATTACCTCGGCCAGGCACCAGTTCAGCACAGCCACTCCAGTCACTCACCTGGATTGGTAGAGAAGGAGAGGAAGAGCTGGGTATCATCAGCGTACTGATGATTCCGCAGCCCACACCTCCTGATGACCTCCCCCAGCAGTTTCATGTAGATATTAAATAGCAAGGGGGACAAAATGGAACCCTGCAGAACTCCATGACACAGCTGCCATGGCGCAGAGCCATAGTCCCCCAGCATCACCTTCTGGAATCGGCCATTGAGATAGGAGCTGAACCACCGCAAAGCAGTGCCTCCAACCCCCAATCCCACTAGCCTATCCAGAAGGATACCATGGTCGATGGTATCAAAAGCCGCTGAGAGGTCCAGGAGAACCAACAGGGATGCACTCCCCTGACTTTCTCCCTGCACAGGTCATCGTACAGGGCGACCAAGGCAGATTCAGTACTGTACCCAGGTCTGAAGCCGGACTGAAATGGGTCCAGACAATCAGTTTCCTCCAAGAATGCTTGAAGTTGTCCCACCATCACCCGCTCTAACACCTTGCCCAGAAACGGGATGTTGGCCACTGGTCTACAATTAGTGGCCATCTCTGGATCCAGTGATGCCTTCTTCAGGACTGGTTGGACTACTGCATCCTTTAAAGGGGCAGGTACCCAGCCGTCCCTCAGAGAGGCGTTAACCACTTCCAAGATCCAGATCCCTATCCCATGCTTGGCATTGTTAAGTAGCCAAGATGGGCAAGGGTCCAATAGGCAGGTGGTGGGACATACTCATCCAAGCAACTTGTCCACATCATCAGGCCGCAGTAACTGAAATTCATCCATCAATTTTGGACCAGATAGCAACATTGGTCTCTCCCCAGAAGCCTCTGAATCACTAGTGGAGTCCAGGTCATGACGAATCTGATCGATTTTCTCCCTGAAATGCTTGGCAAAGTCATCACAGAGGGCCTTCGAGGGTGGAACCAGATCTTTCTTAGGGCCGGGACGAACCAGCCCTTGAAGCACCTGAAACAGCTCCGCTGGATGGCATTGTGAGAAGGCAATGGAAACGGAGAATAATTTCTTTTTTGCTGCCCTCACCGCCACAGCATAGGCCCGATAATGGGCTCTTAAGTGTGTTTGGTCAGGTTCATCCAGTGATTTCTTCCACCTACGCTCTAGACGTCTCCCAGCCCACTTCATCGCCCGCAATTCAAGTGTATACCAAGGGGAAGAGTGGGCTCTGCCCGGTGGGAGAGGACACTTAGGAGCGATCATGTCAATAGCCCTGGTCATTTCCCCTTTCCACAGTTCGACCAGAGCCTCGACAGGAGCACCAGTCTTGTCAGCCGGAAACTCCCCCAGGGCCTTCAGGAATCCATCTGGATCCATCCGGCTCTGGGGGTGGACCCACACAATTGGATCTGCACCCTTACAGAGGGAGAGGCCGCTCTTGAGCACAAACCTCACCAGGAAGTGATCTGACCATGACAGGGGTGTCAAACATAAATTCCTCACCCTCAGGTCACCCTCTTCCTGTCCCGTCGAGAAAACCAGGTCCAGAGTGTGTCCACATTCATGGGTCGGGCCGGAGACATGTTGAGACAGCCCCATGGCCATCATGGAGACTATGAAGTCCTGAGCCGCCCCGGCCAGTCCAGTCTCGGTGTGGAGATTGAAGTCCCCCAGGACCAACATCCTGGGGGTCCTCAACATCAGGTCCAAGAAGATCTCCATCAGCTCAGGCAGGGAGACAGTTGGGTAGAAGGGTACACGGTACACCAACTGAATCCCCAATCTGTCTCGGTCACCCAACACCAAGTAGAGGCACTCTAGCCCTGGCCTTGAAGGGACTGGAAGCCCCGCGAGGGAGATGGAGGCTCGGTAAACCAAAGCAACCCCCCTCCCCTCCCCTCCAGGCATGGACTGTGCTGAACCAGACACCTGGGCGGGCACATTAGAGAGAGAGTGACATCCCTCCCATCTCCCGCCCAGGTCTCTGTTATGCAAGCCAGGTTGGCCCCCTCATCCACAATCAGGTCGTGGATGAGGGACGATTTATTGTGGACTGACCTGGCATTAAGCAACAGCACCGTCAGGCCCGGGGGGTGGTTGACAAGAGTACCTGGAACCCTCTGGCTGGAGGTAGAACCAGAAGGAGGGACAGGTGTCAGCCATCTGTCCCTCCTTCTTCTATGCGGACACATTAAACCCCTACCACTGTAACATCCATTGCCTGTGACCACCCCAATGGCGGTGCCCACATGCTCCCCAGGTAGCTCAACTTTTGGATTTGGATTTATATCCTACCTTTTTCCTACAAAGGGCTCAAGGCAGCTTACATCATTCTCCTCCTCCATCTTATCCCCACAACAACAACCCTGTGAGGTACGTTGGGCTGAGAGTCTGTGACTGGCCCAAAGTCACCCAGTTGGCTCCATGGCCGAGCGGGGACTCAAACCCAGGTCATCTGAGTCCCAGTCCCATGCTCTTCACCACTACGCCACACTGGCTCTCAACTGTCAACGTGGCCAGGGACTACTCCATAAAAACAGATTAAAATGCAATGAAAATATTAAAACAATGTAAAACTCCCCATCTACCCCCCCAGTAAAATTCCACCCACCGACAGAGTCCCTCACCAGCCCAGCCCCCGCACGGCCACAAACGGCGGCGAACACCTTTTAGCCATCGCCCTTTGGCCACCGGCCCCAGGCTGTGTCCGGTGAGTTAAGCTGGCACCCGCCCACGTGCCCTGCCACCCAATCCGGCGTTGCTCTCACCAACTTAACTTCTGTGTTAAAAGATCTGCATTAACTGTCTATTAGCTGCCAAACCATGGGCAAGGTTATGTTCTTTCCATACAAAGTTCTAAACAATTTGGGACCAGGATATCTAGCAAATTGCCTTCCCATATATATACCTTGACATTTAAGATTGTCAGAGGAGGTCCTGTTGATGAATATGGTTCATAAAACACAAATCTGTGTTGGAAAACCTGTGCTTTGTGTTTTTAAAAGTCACATGCTGTTTACAGCTCAGGATGAAACATTCTCAGAAGTTCTAACAGGCACACGCACACAAACTTCAGGCTTCAGCTTTTGGAGGGCCTTTTGGTCCCCTCACTCAGGAAGTCTACCTTTTCGATGCCATTGATGTGAGTTGCTATCAGTCCTTCAACTCTTTCTTATCATGGCTACTTTTCATGACCTTGACCCTCTCTCCACAGAACCACTTCATTATTCTCTTCCTGGCAGATCAAGGTGAGAAGCTTCTATCTACAGTCTTTTAGTGGGGGCTGACTTCTTGATACAAAGTGAGTAACATGAAGGTCATCAGTAAGAAGCAGAAGAAGAAGAAGTTAATAATATCTTTAATAGTATAGTTGCTCATTCCAAAGAGTTGATTCCGAGTTGAATTGCCCTCCTCCTTTTCCCACCAATCTGAATTCACTTCATCCTCAGGGAGTTCCATGCTGCTTGTGGGAACACTGGACATTACTTAATTGGCCTGCTTGTTTGATTTGGAGGAAAGCCATGGGGCTGATTCAATTCTGTACCTTCCTCTTTGTCCCCTCTTGGCCATTCCCCTGAACAAGAGATGCTCTGCTTCTCACCAGTTGCTTGGCTTGGCATGCAGCTCATTGACCTTGGCAATTCAGCTAAGCATTCCAACCCCACCTCTTCCTCCAGTTCAGGTTCAGAGTCTGAGAGATCTACCTTGGAATGCTGCATTTTGAGAGAAATGGGCCAAATTCTTGTGCTACCACTTGCTTGCTTGATAGGCAGATAACCAGTGGGAAAGAAGGCAATGGCATCTCCTCCTCCTAAACTGAGAGTTAAGTGAACAAGCAGGTTGCAGTAGGCAAGCTACTCCAGGTGCCCTTGCCTATGCTTGGGAA
Organism: Varanus komodoensis; assembly: GCF_004798865.1. Lineage (NCBI taxonomy): Eukaryota > Metazoa > Chordata > Lepidosauria > Squamata > Varanidae > Varanus > Varanus komodoensis. The sequence goes on from NW_025335349.1 coordinate 18,150,967, forward strand.
GAGGAAGAGGAAACCTGTCTGGAGTATATAATAGTTTTATTTCTTGGCAGGATTGCCTGAGATCCCATTTCCGAGGGGATGAAACTTGACCAAAGTCTCCAGATATCTTACATGTGTTTGTGGATGGAGCTCTTTTGGCTACATTGGATAGACACTTGGATTATAAATTTGCAAATAGGACATAGAATAGGTGCCATTTATAATACGGTCAGTTATTTCATCTGTTTGAAATGTATGAATGATTAGTCATTAAGTGCAATGCCTAATGAAAATGCAAGATGACAACAATTACAGTGCTTGTAGTACAGAAAAGTAGTTCAGTCACATAAAAGACACTTGTAAGAACAGACTCTTGAAAGTTTTTTTAATGCCCTGTAAAACCTAACCTTTGCCCCTTCCCTTCACCCACAATGGGGCAGTCACCTGGGTTTGGGTGACATGGGGTAAAAAATCCATGATTGCCAATGTGCCTTATTGTTAATGAAGAAGCCACCCTATGGGAAATGATCCAGGTTTGCACATATCCACGTTTATACGGACTATAACTCATGGAGGGCTATTGCATCATACAAACCCACTTGCTTATACAGTCTTCACTGTGCCGTGCAACTTATATAATGGATTCAGCTGACTCGTGTTTCATTGCATCAAATACACTCTGTATTGATATTTGTTGTTCATTTTACTTGTATGCCACTATGAGAGCCTTTGGGTAAGAAAGCATGAAAACAGTCACAACATAAACTAATAATAATACATCTGCATCTGTTAAAAAGGGCTAATTTAGATGCTTGCTACAACAGGCAGGATTAATTTTAGTCTTCCTAGGAGGGAAGCTGTTTTGCCAGAGCTGCAGGCTGGCTTTGTTTTGATTGGATGAGCACAGTGTTGAATGCAGAAGAGAGGCAAGGAATTTAGGTTAGCTAAGAAGTGAGGGTGGGAAAGATGCCAGCGTAACATCTATTGATTTCCCACAGTGTCACTCACAGGTATTATCAGATGGCCCTAAAATTGATTTGACCTCAATTAAAGACATGCTCCTTTTTAATCTAGATAATTTAATTTAGATTTTAAAGATGAAACAAAACTTGAGGAACAGGAAAGGAAGAATCCCATTGAATGCTTATGCCACTGCAAATTATCCTGCTTCCTACACAGTCTTGCCCGCAAATAGCACCCACCACCTGCAGAATAGAGATTTAGTACTTCCATGGGTGACCAGAAAAACCAAGAATGCTCATTTCTGGAACAGGGAAGATCAGAGAAGGATATCTGTGGATCTGTCTCAATCCTGTAATGAAGATGTCTGCCTATCAAGAAGTTTTCTCTAGAAAGTCTTACATCTTGATTGTGCATGTGGTGAGTCCCGCTTCATCCATCTGGAATTTGTGGAACCACTGTTTGCACAATAGAATCAGCATAACTCAAGTGAATTGGTGGCAGCATTGGATTCTGCCCATGCAGCTGAGAGTCACAAGCAAGGCAAACCATCTTGTCATCTACTTGTGAGAAAACGAAATGGGAAGGGGGAGGGGTGTTGGCCACTGCATCTAAGCTCAAGAAAATCATTGGAAACGCAGTGGAAATGACCAAGTGGTTGGAACCACTCCTTTATAAGTAGGCACATGTGAGGAAACTGACAGGGAGACAGAAATTAGTGGGCTTTTATGATTCTGCCTCTTGGATTCCAGGTCAAAGACCTATATAGATGCTGGCTTACTATGATGTGAACTGAGCTAGATAGTGCAGACTACCAGTGATAACGTGGAGTGCATATTGTACAGATGGCTCTATTTATGCCATTTGTGGAACATTACATAATTTTTGTAACATTGTGCAAATTACATAGATCACCATATTTTAAATGTCTTACACAAACCCCCGAGAAAACATGTGAATCTGGCATGAATTGTGCAGATCTGCCAATTTTATGTAAACTACACTGAATCCACATTTTTAGCGGTCACCAATTTGTGAAAAATCTGCAAAACATTGTGATTTATACTATTGTTCTATAGCACCATTGATGCAATGTTGTGCAAATCATGTAAAATTATATACACTGCATCATTTGCACACAATTTGACCAGGCTGTGTCCACTATTTTATTTTATGTATTTTATTTATTTGATGATTTTTTGAAATTTTATTTCATGCAGGATTTTATGATTGTAAGCCGCCCCGAGGCTCATGCAATGGGGCGGCATATTAGTTGTTAAAATAAATAAATAAATAAATTCTTAGTATTTAAAATAGAATGCACAAATGACAGCCCATCTTTCAGACAGAAAACCTCAGGGGGCATGGAGCCTACGTCTGAAAAGAGGTGGGCAAGAAATCCTAATGGACCAAACATTCTAGCTTCTGCCAATCCCTACCTATAAGCAAAGGGTACAACATCTCAGAATGTTTCGCCTGGATAAAAGGTAAATAAGAGAAGGTATGATAGAGGTATACAAATGATGCATGATGTGGAGGAAGTAGACCTTGTTCTTCCATTCTTATAATACCATTACAACTAGGAGGATTCCACTGTTCTTATGTCCTGCATGTGGACTTCCCAAGGGTTGCTGATTGGACACTGGGAGAACAGAAGTCTGCACTAGATGGACACTTAGTTTGATCCAGAACAGCTCTTCTTATATTCTTAAGTCTCCAGAGTCAAAATCTCTGCCAAAAGAAACAAATGAACAAAGCATGGTATGAAGGCATCTTGAATTAGAATTCTCAATCTGTCCATGGCCGTGTAGATTGGACTTCATAAACTTCCATGTAATTTCTGTTCTTCTCTTTTCTTATGAATGCAATAAAATGGGGATAGTACATACTGCTCAGGGGAATTATAAGGATAGGTTTGTCAGTCCTTGTAGAATGTCTTGGGAATGTATGGCATTGAATAAGTGCTAAGTGCTTTTATATAGCTAGAATTCATGGTATATTTGAGACTGATTTTAGCATTCAATAATTCAGAGGGTCTCTTGAGTTTTGTGTGGTTGACTTGTTTATGAGATGTGGAACTTTCATTTCCTGGAATAGGAGTGGTCCTGAAGTAGGATTGTTTGAAGGTTAAGGACATAAATTTGTGTTACTACTTCTACTGTTTTGGGGTGCAGTTCATCACAAGACTGTGAAACTGGAAAAGCTCCTAAGCCACTGAACTGGGGTAGGAAATGTGATGAGTGCATCCATATTCTGTTCCTAAACACCCTTAGCATAAAGCAAGTAAACCCATGGTGCATCACCGAACATGTATCCATAGGACATGTTAAAGTAAATAAAGGAATGCAGTTCAAACAAATTGTTTTCCTATTTGCTTCATACTCTGATTCCCCCAGTTTGAAGGAAATCCATGTGATTGCCCCAGCTGTTGACACAGTACTTTGCTAAGTTCAATGAGAATTAAGTGAGAATTCAAAACAGACAGAAAAAAAAACTTTAGGGACATTGAAGGGCATTTTATCTTTTGAAGGTCTGTAACATCACATGCATATATGCACACACACTTATATTAGGGACCAGTTGGTGGTGCACCTAGTTAATTTTAGATCCTGGACTTAACTGTCTGGATGAGGGATTTAAATAGCCATGTGCAGTTGTGAAGCATGCTGTGAACATCTTTTTTTCCACCTCCAACAATCATCTCAGGGTTTAACACTCCTACTGCATTCTTGATATAATGGAACAACAATTGAACAATTGTCTACAAAATCTGTATCTGTATCTATACTGAGTATATGGTATTTTGGAATCTTTCATTTTAAGCTCACTTAAATCAGAACACCATCATAACTGCAGAAATAAAATATAGCTTGCTTTTGAAGCCCTCAGCACCTGCCCCTCCTTGAATGAATATCGGGTGAAACATGGACGCAGGCCCCATGCTCAGGCCCTGTACTCCGCCAAGGCTCCGCCCTAGCTGTGCCACTGGGGCAGATTGCTTCCACTCCTTCTGAAACCAGTTCTCATTCATTCACTAAGGGTTTTGCCACTGATTTTCATTCCTCTGTCACCTTCTGAAAGCAGACAACTTGGTGGTCTGTTGTGAAGCTGCACACTCTTTTACTCCCTTTACCATTGACTTTTCACTCCATGAGAGAGTCAGGCAGGTACAACAGCTGTGACCTACTAGACCATGGGAGTTAGATGTGGGAAGCAGGCATGTGTATGCCTAAAGGAAAATTCTGTGCATATGTATACTGAAGAAAGTCCTCTAGCTCTCTAGTTCCATAACTTTCTGCATCTCTCCAGAACACTAGACTTTAATGAGGATGAAAAATACCTTAACAAAAGTATGCATGTATATCATCTGATACGGCATTTGGGCAAGAGGTTGCTGTTGAATCATATCCTACAGGTAGGCAGCTGCTTGGCCAGGTGTGAACAAAACACTGGACAAGAGGCACCATTGGTCTGAGCCAGCAGGGCTCATCTGATATTCTTATTTAAAACTTTTTTGTTGGCCTAAACTTGCATAGGTTTGCATCCTAACAGACGTTTTCCATGTCCTTTTGAAATTGACTTTTATTTTATGCTAGAAATTGGTTTTGCAACCCCATTTCAAACATGGCTTAGAAGATCATTGTCTGAGACAGTTCAAAGCCGTCCCTGTTATGTGGAACAAGTTGTGTGTTTCCAAAACACAACTTTAGCAATCAAGGACATGTTCCACTGCAGTCAGCTGTGATTTCTCAAAGAAACTGAATACAAAGGAGGAGGAGGAGGAGGAGGGGTCATACTAAGTTCAAAATCTTTTCTGTTAGGTCCCAGTTTCTTTCTTATGTCCCTTTGTTATGCTGCATTAGAGATATAAATTAATTTTTGTACAAACTTACCTACTCTGCTCTTCCTAAAACAGTTTGCAAACTGAAAAGCAGTTCTTTGCTATTTATACTGTTGTGGTGCATTATCCTATTAACAATGAATACAACAGTTCACATATTGGGAAAAAGTTAACAGACACAAAAGATGCTTTCTATTAATGAAAATTTCTCCCAAAATGACATACAAAATGTTTAAGTCAGGGGAAATGTGCATGACATTTTGTATGGACTTCTCTGTTTTCCAGAAAGTTGGCAAATGATGTGAGACAGAATGGACTTAGAAACTTAGGCAGATAAGTATTGTGAAATCAGTCCAGTCAGGAGAATTAAGATGCAATCCAGGTTTTGGATGCCTTGGGCCACCTCCCTCAGCAAGCTCATTGCTATTGCCACTAATCCCTGTTCCTCATCCTATTTCATCACTGCTACCTTTTGCTTGCTTGAGGAGCAGAGAACCAATGAGCAAGAAGGAAGTGACATATACCTCTCCTCCTTTTCACCACCACTGTAGAATGCACCAGAGTGAGAGGCAACAAGCCAGTTGCAATGGTCAAGAGGACAGCTGCCCAGCTATGCCTTCCTTTCATGCTAGCTGTGTATGCAGTGCCAATGACCAGTAGGAATCAATAATCCCTTCCTACTTTAGGGTTATCTAGTGTTCAACAGTGGTGCTGGCTTATCTTAGCTCCTAGTTTAGTAAATATAAGATATGATCATTAATTATGGTATTTCTGAGCATCAGCTTAGGCAATCAACACATTTCATTACTTCTTTTTTTCTAAATAACATTGCTAAGAACTTAGTAAAAAGTTAAGCACTGACATGATTTAATTGGAAAATGTAATAGTAGAGGAAATTACATTTGACCATTTTTCCCCATGTACCTGTTATTTTCGAGTTAGGTCTAAAGAGAATGGTAACTAATTATCCCTCTGTGTGCCCTTCATGGGTCAAAGCTAGGGAGACATTCCTAAGGGATAGTGTTTAACAAATATTTTAATTACCTCTCTGCATATCATTCATGGGTCAGTGGTAAAGAACAGCTCCTTGGGATTCTGCTTGACATATACAGAACATTCACAGAGTGAGATGATATATGAAGTTGGAACCGAACTTTTTAAATTAATAGATGTGTCTATATCACTCTGGTGTCTAATCATATCACTCATTTTTGACACAAGAGTGACGATATAGAAAATGCCTCTTTGTCACTTTAACATTCCTTTTGTCAAAAGGCAATCCTTTTAAAGATGGTGGGAAGGACTGGGGTTTGGTATGGACCATGGCTCAGTGGTAGAATATATATATGCTTTGCATTCAGAAGGTCCCAATTGCATTCAGTCCCTGGCATCTTTGGTGCAGTACAGTGGTGATCTCCAGGGCCAAAGAAATACAGGCATGGTCAATACATCCTATTTGCATAATGGTCTGGGAGAGTGGTAATTGGCATGGGCAAGAAGGAAGCATCCAATCAAATTAGATTTTGAGTTTTTCAGGTTTACCACACAAGCATGGATACCAGTGCTTATGGCATGTACTTTTCACTTTCCTGAGCCTAGAGACATAGCTTTAAAATATAAATGTGAGAAGATATCCCCCTTTTACTCCTGCCAGATATTTCTTGTGTGTATTCATGCACAGTCAGCCAAGATGGTTGCTCTTTTCTCTCTGACAATTGGCTTTCCCATTATTAGTTTTCTCAAGCAATCCTGCTGAATCCGCTCTTGTATTCTGTCATCTGCAAGTACTGGCCTCAGGGTGGGGACATGTCTCCTTGCCCAGACTTTGATGTTGCACAGCCATGTAACTCCATCACCCAATTTGTGACTGAAGTTCTGAAAGGAGGGCCAGATGTGATCAGAGCAGCTCCTCTATGTGATTGGGAGTCCTTGACTTTTGGGCTCCCAAGCTGCACAGAGGAACACAGAGAAATACAGTTGTATCCCTCCCTTCAGCAGAACTCATGGTCTTAATGGATGGCCATGCAGTGTAAAGAACATAATAATGCAGCAGAATGACAATAGCTATTTCCTATTAAAAATAAGCAAATGAAAGAAGATGGTTCAAGGGAGAAAATGGCTGCAGTGAATGATCATTTTGTGCAAACCATGATGTGAAGGAAGGAGCCTGCATCCAAGAAAGAGGGAGAGAAGGGAGTACATAAGTCCATAGGGTAGGTCTGATCACTAAACTGGTTTGACTGAGCTGAGCATCATGTGTCAAGTCTTTGGCTCAACTCTTAGAAAATACATTATGGATTTTCTAAGCAAATTCCTTTGTTGAAGCATGTAGATTTTGATGAATGTCAGGAAAAGAGGTTAAGATAGATTTTTATACTTAGTTCACAGTTTTTGGTTTTTTTTAATTCAGCTGGCAATATGAAGGAACTTCGTTGGCTTGTCAAATTTATTTATATCTGACAGGCTTGGTCCCAGACAAACGGCTTTAGTATGCTGGTAATATTATTGTTATAACCAACTCTGACAGCTTCAAAGACTTATTTCTGAATAATAAATTATTTTACATATCACGCTTCTTAAGATTCCTTTCGTGGCTTTAAGCTATAAAAACTACCTCAACATTTAATAAATAGGCACATTACACAAAACTGCTTATTGTTTGGCAGATAGCACCCATCGCAAAGTGTCAGCAATCAGCAAACTTGCAATTATGTGCGATAGTTTTGACTCCTTGTGACAGTGATGTTAAGGAGCAGCTAACCAACTTCGAGTGGGGAAATGATCTGGTTTTGTTTTGTTTTGCTTTGCTTTTTTCACTTTAGTGAAAAATGCAGAAAGAGAGAGAAATAGAATTCTCCTTAAAGGTATAGAGCTAGTAGGCACAACTTCCAGGATTTTATTTTAATGCACCAACTATATTATTCTTCATATGTGAATTCACAAGAAAGGAGATAAAAAATTCCAGTGTGGATATAAATGCTAGCTTTCTAAAATGCGAGATAGTCAACAAATTTGATGAAGTTTCTCCTCTTCATATTTCATCAACTTAATCCATGGATTTCATCAACTTTATCCATGAATTAGAATATCCTTCTCCATCTTGTGGTCTTCAGATGTTTTGGACTATCTGTTATTTACCATTTCTGAATGATGCTGACCAGATATAATGGGAGTTGCAATCTTAAACTTCTGGAAGGCACCAACCTAGGGAACATTGATTTCACATTGCCTCTGTGATGATGTTACCCACGACCAGTATCAGGGAGTTATTTTGGGTGAAATGTCCTCAGTGGGCCCTACTGATAGTTTTCCTTTGTCTTTATCACCACTGCCCACTTGCCTGCCTTCTCTCTGTGGATCCAATTCACTCGTGGTATGGAGAAAGCAGACAAAGAAACATTTTTCTTCCTTTCCCATAATACTTAAATCTGGGGCCTTCCTAAGAAATGAACTGCTGAGAGATTTGGGACAGAAAAAAGGAAGAGTTTCATCACACTTTCTCATAGTTCAGCTATGGAATTCACTCAAACAAGATGTAGTGCTGGCCACAAATTAAATGGCTGTAAAAAGGGACTGGGCAAATTCCTGGAAGAGAATGGTGAAGTGCTATTTCCAGGTTCAGAGTCAGGATGCCAATATAGACAGGTTGCTGGAAAATATGGACAGGATGGTATTGTTGCATTCAATGGGTTTCCTGCGGGCAGCTGGCTGCCCATTGTGTGAACAGAATGCTGGATGGAATGGATCTCCGGTATGACCCAACATACGCCTTTTCCTGTTCTTATGTTGTTGAAAATAAAAGAAAGAAAATGAAAGAAAGAAAAATGATGAAACTAAAAGATATGGATTTAAAGCAATGTCTGTTTTGGCCCTTCATCTCTTGGACATATTGGCAGCAGTGAAAAAAGAATGAATTTATTATTTAGCTATCTTTGACTAGATGCCTACTCATCTCCTTCCTATTGAAGTGAGCAGGATTCTTGCTTTGCTTCACAAAGAAAAGGACAACAAGCTGTGAGAATGGGATGGGCAAGGATGTGTAAGGCTTACACACATATTTTTTATTTTTTCTGGGAGAAGCAAGATGCTCATCACTAAGGGAGTGAGAAATCTGATAGGATGGGAGAAACTCCACTGGGTTTTCATGATCCATCTCCCAGATTCTGGTTTTCACTGGATCCACACTGCTGTTCTGAGAGTTCAGTCAGCTTATGGACTTGTCTGTAAGAAGGACTGGAATTTACACATAAAAATGAAGGGCATCTAGGCAACTCAAACTAGAACAATGTAATTTCCATCTTTCAGTTGGTGCAAATCATGCAAATCACAGGATTCAAACAGCAGGATTTGCACATATTGCATATATCTATGCATTGTGCGTGCATTGCTATTTTCATTATTTTCCTTCACATTTAAAAGAAAAATATCTTTGCAATGGAAGTCTATGGAATCCCACCACAGGGCCAATTTGGCTCACTTTCAGTCCCTGCATTGGAAGCAGGCAGGAATTCTATTGATCACAAATGAATCAAACTTGCCAACATAAAAATTTTTATCTTGAAGAAACTAATAAAATATAAGACTTGCAGTGTAACTGTGACTGTAGTACATATGTGCTTCCCCCACCCCATTTACATAAGAATGCAATCCTATGGAGTGGCACCTAGTGGAAATTGTATTGACATTGTTGTTGTCGTCATGGTGGTCTTCATAATCAACAAAGGGATAAGAAGAATGCAGAAAAAATGTCTGCAAATATTTCAGACATATTCATAGAAACAGAGAAACAGAGAAAGTCAGAAGGGGTCTCCCGGGCCATCTAGTCTGACTCCCAGCTCCAGCTGGTTCCGCTCACGACATGCCCACCAGGTGCATGTCCAGCCTATCTTTGAACACACTCACTGATGGGACCTCATTGACTTCTCATGGAAGCCCATTCCATACTCCCAGGGTCCTAACTGTCAGGAAGTGCTTTCTGGTATCTGAATGGAACCTTAGTTCCCTGAGCTTTGCTCCGTCGGAGTGCATCCTGCCCTCCTCTGCAGGAAAGAACAGGTCTCTACCCATCTCCATGTGACATCCCCTCACATACCTGTATGTCGCCAACATATTAGCCTGCAGTCAACCAGTACCCCGAGGTTCCTTTCACAAGTGCTGCTCTCCAGCCACTTCTCCCCTAACCTGTACTTATGACACCTATTCCTATGCTCCAAGTGCAAGACCTAGTACTTATCCACATTGAACGCCATCCTGTTGTCTCCTGCCCATTTCCATAGTTTGTCCAGGTCCTTTTGGATCTGGAGAACCTGCTCCTCAGTTGTGGCCACTACTCCAGTTTTAGTATTGTCTGCAAATTTGATCAGCAGACTGTTCACCCCTTCTTCCATGTCATCGATGAAAAGATTAAACAGGATCAGCCCCAGCACAGAGCCCTGGAAGACCCCACTTGTCACTGGCCACCATCCCGATGATTCCCCACTATTGGTTACCCTCTGTTTTTGGTCAGTCAACCATGCCCTAATCCATCAGACAGTGCTTTGGTGTATCCCAAAACTTTTCAGTTTCTCAACCAGGATATCATGGGGTACTTTGTCAAAGGCCTTGCTGAAATCGAGGTAAACAACATTCACTGCATCCCCTCCATCTAGACATCTCGAAACCTTGTCATAGAATTCCTTTGGATTTTTACTCTTCTTGATTTATGGCATCATTTGCCCATATTTTGACAGTACAAACATTTGTGTGGTTGGCCATATTACCAATTAAAAATGCTTCCTTTTTTTTTCAAGATGCCCAAGGTCACTAATACACTCAGAACAGCCAGAACCACAATTAATTAAAATATAACAGTAACTAATTTTAAATAGTCAAAACACAACCTAGTAACTATTTTCAAAACAATACATAAACAAATTGCAGTAGAAAATATATATTATGTAAATATGTAATTAAGATTCCATGGCACCAGAGGCCATCTGAAATAAGTATTATTTTTTACCTTTCATATACAGGCCAAAGGACTATGTTCAGTGAGGCAGGCCCTTTCATTGGAGGGCTAATCAAATCTCACTGAAATATAAAGTGTGCATCTGCTTTTATTTTAATGAGATTTTTGTCCAAATCCTGGATTTTAAACACAATGTGGAACAAGGAAGCCCACAAGAGACATATTTTCTTAAAGCTTCAGGAAAAGCTGCTCCTGACCCTTAAAATTAACTAGCATTGTAGATAGTGCTGTAGGATCATAGGGCATTTGAAAACTTTAATGTTTATGGTTTAGGAAAATTGACAGGACTAGCACATTAGTACATGAAGACAATAGTATATACATTAGTATTCATTAGACAATATGAATGAAATAGTATTTGAAGCCTTTAAAAGGAAGCAGTGGGTCCCCATAGCTTTGCTGGCCCATAGAACTCATTACATAGGAAGCCCAAATCCAGTTGTGTAGTACAACATGAAAAAGCAGTTGATATCTTTACCAACAAAACTAACACTTCTAGGTATGCTAAGCCAAAAAAAGAGGTAGCAAAACCAGAAGCAGAAAGAAAAACAAAGGGCGTACTGTTTTCAGTATGTCCTAGCCACTCATGAGTTGTAGGCCTCTTTTCTGTCTAAACCTGCACAGGACTGTGCTTTAACTCCTACTGGTACATGAAAGTGGAGAGGAGAGCCATCCAAACCAAGGGCCATCCTCACTGTTTCTTTCAAGCATATCTGTGTAATGGTAAACATTTTAAACTGGCTCTACAGTTGCAGGAGGCAACGTCAAAATAGGTGTTTTGGTGGAGCTGTGGCAGCATCATTAAGAGGTCCATGTGATCACTGCAGTGGATCTGGAGTTCTTATACTTAGAGCAACCTCTCCTTTAAAAGAATGGGGTAGGTAGAACAAATACATGTATGACACATGTATACTCACAGCCTCATACCTACAGCGGTCTCTGAGTTGCCACAGAAAAAGTATCCCAGGGAGCTTTCTGACTTAATTTGTTAGCCCATTACTTGTTAATTCCCAGTTCATTAATTTGATATATAAGTACATTAGGTGTTCACATCAAGGAAGCTGCTGAAGACCAGGAAGAGCTCTTGAAAAGACTTGAAGCTCAAGCCAATGCTATACATCAGGAAGTCCTACAAAAATCAATGCAAAACACCCACTGAGTTAAATGATCCCAGGGTTTTAGCTATATACATGTCAGAAAACACTGTAATCAATGTTGGGGCGGGGGATTGCACTGACTGCAAAAAGAGCTTCCAAATCTTTACAATGCCAAGGGTAATTTGTCTTCCTTAGGCCCATTTCTTACAGAAATACAACTTAAACTTTCTAAGCATGATCATCCAAAGGTATGGGAATTTTGCTTCTGTTTGTAAAACACGTGAGTTTGTAGGCACAAGAACATGTGCAGAGAAAACATTTGCAAATTACCAAGTGCATGCTGATGTTTGATTTCTGCAAGATTTTATATCTGCTTTACTAAATTTCCAAATCTGCACAGAATTCTATGTTAGCCTTACCTTAGTCTAAGTGGGGAACTTACATAGATTTATTGGGCAATTTTCACATTTGATTGCTATTCATTTCACAGAATTTTCTGTTGATGTAAAAAGAGCAGTGAATGTGAATTGGGTGCAAGACAAGTGCCAGGCCAGTGTTGCACTTTTGCCCATCGCTACCTGAACAAGGGGAAACCGGCTGCAATGTCTAGCTGGCAGTGGGAAGGACAAGCCCACTGATCAGCCAGATGTAAATTCAGAGGCATTTCAACTGACGACTGTTGTGGTATAAATTTCTAGATGGACAAAAAATCTTTCTGAACCTACAAGGAAGAGATGAAGCATACATTCTCATAAATTATCCAGTGCATGACATTTTGGGAATCTCAGTGTTCATATGATCAGATTATGCTTTGTGTGCTAATATCATCTGAGGAAGTCCCTCTCTTTTCCTTCTTTGTATATCTTTATTGCTGAAGGCTGAATTAGACTGAATGCTTTTTCTTTAATGATAGCTTCCTTTTAGAATGTTCTGTCCCAGGGTCCACTGGTTCCATGAGAAACTTTATCCACTTTTATGCTGGGGTCATCCACCATCTGCCCTGATTGATGATGGCCGTCACTCTGAAGGAGATCCTATGGGCATTGCCTCTTCCTTCTATGTGTTGGTTGTTAGAGCACAGAGCCAAAGCACACAGCGTTGGACTGGATTGATTGTTCATGTGATACACTTGAACTGAATGCCTCTAGAGGGCTAAAGGATACAAGAAACTTTTGCCAATGTTCTTATTACCCTGGACATTCACAAGCTGTTTCAGTATGGCTGAACTGATTTTAGGCTGTGATGGCTATATACTTAGTAGTTAAAAATTAGTGTGTTACCCACCAGGGAGATGGCCTGAGGGAACCCCAGATTCCAAAGCCAATCATTAAGAGCCTAGAGACAGAACAAAGAGCAAAAACTTTATTCGGGTGCACCAAGAACAAAGTGGAGAGCACTTTCCAAATCAGTGCTTCCCCAATTAAGCCTCTAAGCAAACATTATATACTCCCCTAGGTAATCTAACGGTCTAGCTCCCACCTCCCCTTGACTGCCAATGCAAGTCCCTTTCATCCTTCCAAGGATTTCTTTCATTCCTTATTTTCCCTGCAATTTACACATGCCTACAATCAACTAGTTCAACAAGTTGTTACTTTTACAGCGATCACAGCCAGCTTTTGCTGGTTCTTCCTGGCCCTTTGAACATCGGTCAAGGTCATGTCAGCTGTAAGTTATACAGAGTTCATCTCCTCCCCTTGTCCCCTCCCTTTGGAACAGGAAGTTCAACATGGCTGCTGTCTTGACAACAGCAGATTGGCTGTTGCAGGTCAACAAGCTGACCTCCTCAGCAGGTTATTAACTGTATTGTTGCAAAGCATTTTAATCTATTTTTATACTTCTTCTCTCACTTGTTTCCTTGGGCTCCCAATGCATTGAAAAGCTGGCATATAAAATTTCAAAAGGAAATAAACGCATGCAAGCAAATTACTGAGTGGATCAGCATAAATCTACTCACAATGTTATGAACATTTATTCTGATTTCAGAAACCTAAGTCATTTATGAAAACCAGCAAGCTCAACCAGAGTACTGCAACAGGAAAAATATTTGAGGGATGTTCAAGATTGACCAGATTGTCTTGCCCGCATTTGACTTTTGGTTTCCTGCTCACTCTTCATGAACCTTCATAATTTTTGTAACTTTCCTCTAAGACTAAAGCAGGACTAATTCAGTCTATGGGGGAATTTTGTCCAAATCAAATATAAGCTTGTGTTGGGCAATTTTAGGACAATTTTTGATGTGCTAATGATTGCAAGAACATCTAGGGCTTCAAACAGGCATGCTTGCATGTTTTGTAGGTAAAAAGGCAATTCTCATAGTTCATACTGTAATCCCATTGCAGGCTATGGACCCCTTATTAAGATTTTCTTTTTCTACTCAAGTGTAGATATTCATGTACAATATGTGTCACCTCCATTATTTCCTTTAAACTATATGTGAATAGGGTCCCATTCCTTTTTAACTGGCTACTTTTGCATATGTTGCCTATACTCAAATGCATACATTTGCCCTTCATATGACATTGTATATGCAATTAGTACTCAAACATTTGTTCTGATATACTAAAGCTATTCCAGAAGCACTCCTAAGAACTTCATGAAAGTTGACATTTAGTGACCATCCTCCTGAAAAGCAAAGCAAGGTTCAACAAAACAAATTGTAAGCCACCCAGAGACAGGTTAAAAATATCCCAAATAAATAAATAAAATAAATAAAAGATGGATTAAAATTATATAAAATGGTTTGATTTTCTGCTTTTTTTAAGAGTCCTGATATCAAAAGTTGAGGATTTTCAGAAGGCAAAGAAATGTAGGCCACATTTCACAATATGTGATCAAAGAGAAATAGGTGGGGTTACAGCTGTCAAAAAAGTATCTCTTCATTAATGCTGCAGTTCAGTTTGATGTAAGGAAAAGTGAAACAAGAATGACAGCTAGTTTCTGGATCAAAAACGGAATGCAGTTAATGTAAGTTTTCTTGTAAGAAAACCAGAATGCAGGCAGATAATTGTATTCAAATAGGATCAAAGAGTATAAAAAGATGAAGATGGGTAATTTCACTTTTTGAAAGAAATCATTTGCTTAGCATAATAGTCCTGATGCAGAAAGCACACTCACTATTGTGGGTCACAATATGTTCAACTTTGAAGAACTTCTGTCTTGATTGCCTTTGGAAGAGGGTGGTCTTGATGAAGAGGACAGCACCCCCTTTTCCTAGTGTAGAGCCAAGCCACATGTTATATGCGATATCATTGCTAGTAGGATCACCCAAGGTAGAGACAGAAGACTAAGATGCATCCACCCTCTTTAGGAGTTATGGTCACCTTAGCAGAAGAAAACAGTTATTTCTAATGGTGAGGAGGACAGAGGATCAAGGGCTTGAGCTTCTGCAGGGCAACTACTAGGCAGTAATAAGAGCTGAAGGTGACACTGGTGGAGAAGCTTGCAAAGACCATGACCGTGAAGCTCAAGCAAAGGCAATGGCCCACCCCTTCTGAATTTTCTTGCCTTGAAAATTCTTGATGAAATAAATATGCACAAACAACTGCAATGCAAATTGGTATCTTCCTTTGTCCTCTTGTCATTGCTGATGCATGAATGATATCCTTCTAGCAACCCATTCTCATTAGGAGTCTATTTGGTTATGAAGAACTGCATGAGATGAGCTTTGAAGGAGCTTACCACCTTATTTATTTATTTTCCGATTTATAGCCTGCCTTTTTCCTACAAAGGCTCAAGGCAGCTTACATCTCCTCCTCCGTCTTATCCCCACAACAACATCCCTGTGAGGTAGGTTGGGCTGAAAGTCTGTGACTGGCCCAAAGTCACCCAGTTGGCTCCATGGCTGAGCAGGACTAGAACCCAGATCATCTGAGTCCCAGTCCCATGTGCTTCACCACTGCACCACACTGGCTCTCAGAAGGCACACCTTCAGCAGCCTTTTTGATGGACATCGACAAGAGGGCTTTGCCCTGTTTCCAGATTGTGAGAACTTCAGACAAAAATGGCAGTGATGTTATGGGGAGATTTGCAGTTGGAAACCAGCATCAAGTCATGATCTGGATTAGGAGCATGGTACTAGAACAGGAACCCATCTGCCTGTCTTCCCTTCAAAATAAAAGTGAGAGCATAAAACATGCTCCTTGTTTTAGATTGTATTGAAGTGTGAATAATGTGAGTTATTCTAATTAAATTTCATAGCATTTACAAAGCATGAACTACCTAGTTATTAGCTGTTGTATATTCTCAGAATAAGGGATGCAGGTGGTGCAGTGGTTTAAACTGCTGTGCTGGTTGATCGAAAGGTCGCCGGTTTAAATCTTCACAACAGGGTGAGTTCCCGTTGCTTCGCCCCAGCTCCTGCCAACCTTCCAGTTCGAAAGCATGCAAATGCAAGTAGATAAAAAGGTACCACTTCGGTGGGCAGGTAACAGCGTTCCACACACTTCAGTGTTTAGTTATGCCGGCCACACGACCACGGGGACTGTCTGGGGACAAATGCCGGCTCCCTCAGTCAGGAAACGGAGATGAGCACCGTCCCCTAGAGTCAGGCATGACTGGACTTAACATCAAGGGGGAACCTTTACCTTTACCTTTATTATCTATTGCTATTTAATCCTGAGAGCCAATGTGGTATGATGATTAGAAAGCTGAACTAGAGATGTGGGAGCTCCAGGCTCCAGTCCCCATTCAGTTCACTCAGTGATTTTGGACCAATTATTCATTCTCACCTTAACCTGTCTTACAGGGTTGTTATTGTGAGAATAAAATTGGAGTGGAGGTGAACTATGTAAGCCACCTTGGGTTCCTTGCAGGAAAGAAAAAAAATGCAGGATATAAGTGCAATGTAATAATAACAGTTGAACAAACTTTTCAGCATTCCAGTTGCTCAAATGTGCACTGCAATCCTGTTTGTGTTTACTCAAAAGGTAAATCCTATTGAATTCATTGGGACATAGAAACATAGGAAGTTTATTTTATTTATTATTTCAATTTATATACCACACTTGAGTTCTCTGAGCAGCTTACACAACCATGAAAATAACATAACATTTTAAAATCTATTAAAATGGAGCCTAGCATTAAAATCCAAAAATATAAGAAAACCTACAACCAATTTAAATCATTACTTAAGAAACTTTTAACTATTTTTAAAAATTAAGGTAAACCTATAAAATAGGCATAGGGTCAAGCCAAATCCTCAATTTGACGCTAGAGTCAGCTATTAAAATAGTTGGAGAAAAGATATGTGTTTGTCTGGTGCCAAAACAAAACAATGATGAAGCCAGGCACACCTCTTTTGGAATCCTATTCCAGAGATGGGGTGCAATCACTGAGGAGGCCCATCTGCCATCTGCCTCACCACCCTGGGAGATGGCTTCTTAAGAAGGACCTCCTGACTTGATCTAAATATCTTGCCTTATCCATTGCTCTATCTAGTTTAGTATCGTCAACACTGACTGGCATCAGTTCTCCAAGATTTCATGCAGGTAATTTTCTAGCCCTACCTAGAGATTCTGTATCCTCCAAGATGTACTCCAGGTAAATGTAACTAGGACCCTTGTCTAAATCAATACTGCTTAATTCATAATGGATTTCACACAAGAGGAGTGCAATTTAATAGTAGTAGTATTCATAGTAATAATAATAGATGGCCACACAAATAAGTTAAGGATGTATAAAAATACGTTTACAATATATCTGCATTTATACCATATCTCTTTTCATTACATTGTGTAAGCCTACAGTAATATAGAGGGATATACTGAATGCAGAATAAGCAGAACGTTTCAAACATTCCTTGCTCTTTGGAACAATGTCATGGTTCCAGAATAACATGAGCAGAAAAATGTTCCCACAAAGAGGCTTTCTTATTCCCTGCTCCTCAGTGGAGTTCCATATTTAAAATAATAAAAAAGAACTTCAGGATTTGTATTACAATATTTCACTCAAATTGTACTTGTGGACTTCTTCTTACTGCTTGACTATTGCATGGGCAGAATGTTGGCCTGTATCTGATTCAGCATGACTCTTTTTTCTTATGGTTCAGTCCAATCCAGATGCCTGTAAACTTCTGAACTCAGAGGATTATGGCATCCTATATAGAGAGGAAGAAATATCTTCTATATAGAGAGGCAAAGGCCACCGCTGCACTGTTCCTGTGAGGCAAAATCCTTAGCTTATTTTGGCTACTTAACTCCCACTTTCTGTGCAACTTGTGATGGAGCTTTCCCACTCTATGGTCCCTTCCCACTTTCAGGAATCCTTCAGGCTGGCACAGATGATTGCAGTGGGAAGAAAAAGGCAGGAACTTTCCCTTGAGCAACTTACGAACAGCTAGATCTAAGCTAATCTCTCTTTTTCCGCACCAGTCAGGTGACATTGTTATACGTTAGTTTCCAAGGCTTTTGTGTAGAATTTTGACATTAAAACTCAGTTGTCCTCAATGTTTTCCATGCCTTCCATATGGCCAAGAAAAGTACCATTCATTGCACTTAACGATCCATGGGTGACAACTAATAATTTGCAGCAAGCATACTAGCAATCCAGGTTGCTTGCAATAACACGTTTATTGACCAACTCCATCTTCCTGTTCAGTTTTAGCTGGAATCAGTCTGTTGCATGTCCATTTCTTATTCAGTGAGCAGTCTTAGACATGTCAAGCTGTCAAATGGAAAGGTATTGTAGCCTCAATTAGCCATTAGGCTGTCGTTGCAGCAAAAGTTGGTTGAAAAAAACCCCATTCAATACTATCCAGGTCTCCAAATGTCAGGTATTCATGATTTTTAAGGTTTTGCCAGAAGTGGAGTCTTTTTGAGTGATTTGTGCCATTTAAATGAAGATAGTACATATCATATTCTCAGGGAAAAAATGCAATTTTTCTTTAGATGAACCTGCAATGTAAATGTGATGCTCGCTCTCGCTCTCTCTCTCTCTCTCTCTCTCTCTCTCTCTCTCTCTCTCTCTCTCTCTCTCTCTCTCTCACACACACACACACACACACACACACACACACACACCTTCCAAATGTTATGAATATCATATAGGAGTTTAGGTTTGGTGGTCCGCTCTGAAAAATTTGCACAGTGCTTTGCGGACAGATATCTACTTGAGGCACACTTGCAGAGTTTCGAAGTGGGGGTTGAGGATAAGGAAGGTTGGATTTGTCAAGCTGGAATTTTCACTCACATTCTCATGTTTCTAATGATAAATTTGTTCCATACCAATTCTGTATAGACTCACATTTCTGTATTTTCATGTGCATGTTTTATCTTTTAAAAATTTTCTTGCTATTTTTATTGACTGCATTGCAACTTTGGAAGTATTGTATTTGTTTGTATTTTGTATTTCAGCTGCAAATATCATTCCAGTCCTTGTTTAGTGTGAGAAAGTGTGAACTTAGTATGTTCACACTGAAATGTAGAGCAAACAATATTCTCACCCATTCAGGGGAAAATAAGGTAGTGAAACTGGAATGAAAAATGGTAACAATTTTAGTGGCAGTCTGCAGCCACTCCAACTTCCCATTTTTCCCAGGGGATGGCATCCTAAAGCAATTCCACTCCTCAGCTTTTTCAGAGCAAGAGGTGGAAACAGTCAGAGAAGCTGCAAAACAGTGGCAATATGTGTAACAGCCACCTTACAACAGTGCAGTAAGCTTAAACCACACTAAACAAAGTCTAAAGCCCTTTGAAAATCTAAAGCACTTTAAAAATGAAAATTGGAAGTTTCTTTTACAGGGAAAAGAAACTTGCAAGATAGTAAAGACAGATTTTGGACCAGCAACATCACTAATATAATATAGCTCTCTTCAGGCATTCTTCGCACATAGAAAGAGTGGAAGAAGGGCAGGACTGCAGCAATATCTGGCATATTTGAAAGCATCCTGCTCCTCATCATTGCATGGACACAGTAAACACAGAAAAAAATGAAAGGAACTTTTAGTACACCACTGCTTAGGTCATAATTCTTAATATAGCTCTGTAAGGAAGATTTGCATTATTATCTTCTTGGGTTGGATGGAAAGGAAGGACTTACCTATAGCAACATCCTAAATTAGATTCAGGGCATAAACAAGATCTGAGCTGGCCTGGAAATGTCCTACTTCATTAGGACATTCCCCTCCAGCTAAGGAGTTATCTGGTGTAATAGATACGCCAGACATCTCCTTTCCTTATTGCTAAAGGTATGGTTTGACAATCCAGAATATCCGCATTTTCCAAATGAATGCTTTTATTGGGAAAACGGTGGGATATAAATGTAACAATATAATAATAGTATTATGATTTCTGGAGTCACATAAAAACTAATTTATTGTACAGCTCAGTTCAAATTCATTATGAATTATCCCAGGATAATGACATGCCCTCCACAGGATCATCTTCTGTCCATACCATTAGTAAATTGTTGTTTACTCGTGTGTATATGTGTGTTTGTAACTACCTGTTGCAGTGGTAGTAGGCAATGTTCAGATTTGCCAATATATTTACTAGCCAGTATACATATATTCTTGGCACTGGAAAAGAGACAATAGATTATCAGTACCCAGCATTATGTAAGAGGGCAGTACACTCAATAAACAATCACAGTTTCATTACTGATTATAACATTCCATTCAAACTTAGGGCACTGGGCCTGAATCATTTGTTTGGTATAATGAATTCATCAGAAATGTAAATGAGAAAAATAAAGAAAATAGAATGGAATTAATTGGGAGAAACTACTGTGTTTTTGTTTTCCAAAATGTTAACATGCTTGAGTAATGCACTTATTGCCTGGAGTGAGATCGAATTCATCACATGCAGTAGTTCATGTTCCTTTAGCCAGGGTAATAAGTAGCACCATGCAAGTTGGCAATAAGCAAGTGGTTAGAATATAGAGTTAGGGTATGACCTTCGAGATCATCCAATCCAATCTCAGTGCAGGCGGGATATAGGTTGCTTCAGGGAACTCTCATTTCATTTTTTGTAAGTACACATCCATGGATTGTGTTTGCTGATGACAAGAACTCTGGCACTTGCTATCTCTTAAGCCATGCTTCTTGGAAACAATAGTCCACCCTAGAAGACCAGTAATATAGAAGGATTTGTTTCTCTTCAATAACATGAGAACTAGCTTTCTTCAATGCAATCCCACCTATACTCTAGTTTTCAGTACAAATGTGCCTGATCCTATCTTGCATGCTGTTTATATCCTACATGCCTCAACAACTTGGCAGCTTCAGTTAGTGGTCTGAAGATGGTGGTGTTTTGTATTCCCATATTCCTAAGCAGTAGGAAGTTGCAGGAGTTAAGTCTTACAGGGAAGCTCTTCTTATGGAGACAGTACAGGAGATGAGGTCTGTGAAATCCTATACAAACTTATGGAAGAAGTTTCCATTGAACTTGAATACATGTCCATAGGACCACACAAAAGAATTCTGCTACAACCACTTCCTTTGCTGGAGATGAGAAGGATCAAGGTCATGGCCTTTTCCCTGATGACAACTGGACATTGGAATACCTCCTAATCAAGCACCCAAGTTGTCTTTCAGGCAACTTGAAAAAGAATCTAAAAAACCCATCCAGGTCTTTGGAGTTACCTTACTCAAACTGGTTTCTGTGTTCTGCTTTTCAGATGCTTCCTGGCTGCTGTGCAGATCCACCATCTGTTGTTACTCAATGATTTATGGATTGATTCCTCTGGTTTCATTGAAATAGATTGGTTTAAGTGTTTGCCTTGGAGGCCTACACTGAGGAGGAAGATGGAATATAAGTCTATGATCTTGTCCATCTTATAAATGGTCAAGTCCAGCAATGGAGCAATCAAGCATGCACAGATGTAGTGCTAGGCAGAAATCTACCCTAGGAAGCCAGAACAGTCTCCAAAATGACTCCTTGGTTGTCACCCAGAAGCAAAAGAAATACCATTCTGTTATCTCTTTTATGGCCAAGTTTTAGGCATGAAAACACACATATTTCAGGGATTTATGCCTTTTGGGAGGATTGCACATTTTCAGGAGTTTCAGCGACTCCAAATTTGTGGAAATGCATATAAATGTATTTGTGCAAAATCTGGTTCTGTCAATAAACAGATAAATGCCTGATCATCTGTGAAACAGAGGGAGGATGAAATTTACAGCATCTGTGTGTGCCTAGCTTTCTTCGATTGCTGCTCCCAGGCAGACTAGTAATGATATGTGTTCATCAGAAGCATCATATAGCAAGATGAGTAGCTCCTTAACATTTGCAAAGATCACTTAAATACAATTCAAGATTGGGAGATGAAGAAAGGCTGTGGACAGGAAAATCCTATTTATTATCCCTGAATCTTGGAACCTTTAAATGCAAACAGGGCACATCAGCATATCCATTTTTGTCTTCTTTTCTGCAACCAACAAGGAAATGTTAAACAATGCTTAAGTTGCTTCAAAAGACAACATAATTCCTTTCCTTCCTGCATTTCTAGGCTATTGTAAGTGGGTTCATCTACCTCATTCAGTGCCCATTGCACAAACACAAAGCTCCATTTTCCAAATGGAGAATTAAAACAAGGCAATCTGAGATGTTTGCTTCTATGAACATTATAATCATGCAACATGGGGAATGGAATCTACGACAAAGGGTCTTTTCTTAACCTTACAATGCTATCCAAAATGCTAGTAGCTTGAAGCTACCCTACTATGATTTGTGATACAGACGTCTGCTTCCCTGCACTTATGAAACACTTCAATACCATCCAAGTCTAAGTGAAAGTTAAATGCTTACACATCTCGGGAGCCCTGATTGTTGTGGTATAGAAATATCTGTTTCCAGAACAGAAAAGAAAAGAAGCAGCTGGGGGAATGTTAAGCAACATCTTAACATTTTTAAATTATCCCCACCGCTTAAACCACTTTTAAAGTCCCTTCTTCCAGAATACGTCCCGAGGATCAAGGTGTCTGTTAAGTCTCATTGCATATCATCATCTTACAACATGGATTCCTTTTCTGAACCAGAGGAAATCCAATGGTAAATGAATAGCTTTCCACTCATGTAAAGGACTTTCTGCTTTTTCCCTCCCTTCTGCAGTCCCCCAGTTACACCTCAATCTAATCCAGAGAGTCCTGAGCCTCTGCGACAAGTTTTAGTGCCTTTATGTGGCAAGGGTACATATGGTGGGGGAGGGGTTGCCCCATCCCTCTGTCAGATTCGAGACTGTCATTATGAGGGCTTAATTTGATTCAATCCCATGTACTATCCACCCATCACTTGCCTTTGTAGTGCTGTACAAGATTATACACAGGTTTCTGAACTCAAAGCCAGAGACACAGAGTGTTTATAAAGATAGTCCAATTTGAGAAAGATGTTGAGGTGTTCCTCAGAATTTTTAAAAATTCATAACAGTGAGTGGCCATAAATAACTTACAAGATTGGGAGCAAGAGGGGATGGCTGAAATGAAAATTTTAGAAAGAGTTTCATTAAAATTGGTTTATAATTGAAATATGATGGGAGCGGGGGTCCTAAGCTACGACTAAGGTTGCAAAACTGTTATAAAATCAAAGATGACATGTTGAACTGTCACTAAATGGGCTGCCAAAAAACTGGCTTTAGTTGGGCAGATGGTTGAGGACTCCTGGGGGAGGCCATAATTGAAGTATGGTACATGACAATTGATTCATCATGTTCAGCCGCCATGGCATTTGCTTCTATATAATGATATTTGTTCTTTGCTTTCCAGAACCCTGAATTCACTCTGGCAATTAAGAATTAAGGGAAGGGGTAGTGGAAGAAAGGGTGGATTCTGAGGAAAAAAAGAAAATAAAACCTCTTAAGAGAAGAGAACCGTGACATAAATTAATTCAAAGCATAAGGATATATAGCGACCACAAAAGATGGTGGAAATGTCATTGTCGCTGTTGTACTGGGGGCATCTGTGTCCAACCACAATGTCATGCTCTGCCCAATTATCCAATCTTCTATATTTGTATACAAGGACAAGCTACTTGTATCTTAATCGGGCACTTTCCCCTTCTTTTCTCTCTTACTTTAGCATGGCTGAAACAACCATCTGTAACACCTCAAGTGTTTGCAGCATTATTGCAAATTGCCTCTTGAAGATTAATGAGCTGCTGCCTGCCATGTTTGCTTGAACATTTCAGGCACACATTCTATTTTTAGTGGCAATATTGTGCTTCTGCAGAGTAGTTCCAATTGAAAAGTCTACAGAGTGGTTCAAGTGCTCCATTGTTTTGAAGCCAGAGTTTATGAAACCAGAGGCCATGGCTAGGTGCCTGACCTAACAAGCTTTGCTTGATGGGCATCTTCTCTACCTGGGCTAGCTGTTCTTGCGTGCTTCTTAGAAATTTTGCATTTGATCATTTCCCAAATGCAGTTGTAAAACCTTCCTGCTTTCTTGCGCATTGGTCATTGCATTTCCAGGTCCATCTCCATCACAGAGCATGCTAAGGAGACGATATAGGGTAGATGACACTAAACTACAATTCTCGGGGAACAATGGCTTTATTCAGGCAGTATTCATGAGCAGGGTACAGTAATTCCTGCAAGACCCACATGAACCTGCTTTGTATGTAATAGAATTTCCAAAAATGCATATTTCATTCAAAGATTGAGATGATACAGACTAATCTATCACCTCAGCATTCTGCCAGTAATTCAGACTTCATTGTCCTTCATGTGTAAACAAATGCTGGGAAATCTGGATTATTTGAGCTTAGCAGACATCCTGATCAGAAGAGGACCAAGTCAGTTTTTTTCTTTTTGTTCCCCCCTCCCCTGCAGACTCCTATCTCTAAGATGGATCACAGAACACTCATGTGATGATCATTGCATTGAATTTTATGAAGGACACAATCATAGCAAACCAATTAATATATTAACAGAAAGTCTCAAAGAATAGCACACTTAGGGCATAAACCTATAGACTCTTGACATCCTGGGAGGACATAGGATTATTTGGGAGCCCTGCTATGCGTGGTCTCAGACGCAGGACCCAGTTAGCTGAGCCATAACCCTTTCCCCTTCCCTGCTGCTCTCAATCTTATCCTCACAGCAACAACCCTGTGCAGTAGTTGGGCTGAGAATCTATGACTGGCCCAAAGTCACCCAGTTGGCTGCATGCTGAGTCAGAACTAGAACCCAGATCACCTGAGTCCCAGTCCTGCACTCTTAACCACTACACCATACTGGCTATCCCTTGGAAAAACTGCACTGGTTTCTCCCCACCTGAGGCTTCACCTGGATCTTGGGGGAGAGATCATGTCAGAGGGGAGAAGCGCAGGAGGCTGGGCCAAGGAGTTACACCAGTTCCTATGGGTATCCCAGCCTCTGCACCTCCCGGCATTTTGTCTAGATGCCTGAAGATGTCAATGGTGATAAAATACCCAGCGTGAGGACGCACATAAACTTGCTAGTGTGGTGATCTACGTGGGTCAGGATTTGCAGTACATAGCATGTACTATCACACACTCACACACACACACATATATAGTACATAGCATGGTCCCTTAGTGACCATGAAAAGCATGGCACCACTGCGAGGTGGTAATTTGGTAAAGGCCTGAAGCTGAAGAAGGCACACTTGCCTTCATGAATGTATACAGCTGCAACTTCTTATAGGAACATTTGAGACATAACAACATATTTTTTCTTAACTGTGTGTGTTTCTGAATAAGGGGTGCTCCATTTACAAGGAGATATCTTCAAATTAAGTTGGAATAATCATTTTCATTGGCAACATCAGCAGCTTACTAAATTGCCATAATTTGCATTCCATCTGAGTGCAGTTCTCTTTAAGGATCCCCTCCTGGTTTAATGATAAGCAAACTGTTCAAGGTCCGATAGGATGACTGATTCAAAATTCTGTTTTATTCCTGCATTTGGGATATTGAATTCCTTTGCTTTGCCTGTTAAAATTGCCATATTAGGAGAAATGATAAAGGATTGAAGAAGTAATTTGAAAACTCACTCACTTGCTCTTGTGAGAGATGCCTCAGCTACTTCTGAGCAAAAGCTTCCCTTCTTTCTCCTGTGATGAATTCAAATTAGGCACTTGGCTGTCTGAAGTGATAGAGAAGCAGATCATATTAAAAATA